>NC_052149.1:6802033-7126630 GCF_902713615.1 Scyliorhinus canicula | reverse complement strand
ACTTGCCCCTCGACTCCGCCCACTGACTCCAGACCACGCCCCGGAACGCCCACAAGCTGCCACAGCGGAGACAGTGACTTTGACAATGAGGACAGCCACAGCACTCCACCCTACAGCCCCCACTTTAGCGACAACGACCCCGGCTCCAGTGACCCCATGGAGGTCACCTACGTTAAATATCCAAACCCACACCCAAACCCACCACCCAACACAGACGACCCCGACAATGCTCCTTCAATCTTAGACCCCACGATTTGGCACAGGGACAATTCTTGTCGACTTGTCCGTAACAACGAGAGTGACCCCCGGTCACATAATGCAAAGATTGCATGCCTGTTCCATACGAGGGTATGGGATCCGGGAGAAGAGGAAGACTTGATGTCTGACTCCCGACACGACAACCCCTTTGTGACCCTGTTCGCAGAGAATGAGGAGAAGTGAGGTGTCCAGATGATGTAAAATAGGAACCGCTTGAGGGAAGCGATGTCCTTTCTGATGGAACCTGCACGTATGTTTTGTTTGTTTGTGTGTTAAATGTTTGGTTTGTGTGTTGAATGTTTTTTTTGGAGATTGGCCACTTCCTTTTCAGCTGAAAAGCTTGTGACCACCTCACATGCACGTTAGTTTGTCCGCAGAAACTTCTGAGAATTGTAATGTCCTCTGGTGAACCGAAAATTTTCACAACTTGTCTTCTGTTTGTAGATGTTGGAGCATCTTGGCTCCTCCCTTGTTTTTTTAGGTGCCCCTCTATTCTGGGAATAGAGGCTGCAATTCCACTACGAATACATACTTGCCCGTTCATTTCAGGTTGCTCAGGCAGTGGAGAAACGGCATTGAGGACCCGCCCTGTCTGAGGAAACCCCTTTGGTCAGCCAAGCTCGGGTACAGCACAGCACGCCCTACCCGGGGATCCCATACAAATCTTACCCTTAGCGGCCCATACGCAACTCATTCGACCTTTTCATTCCAAACTTTGGTTTCATTTTTCTTTAAGGTAGCCCTTTGGCAGCCATTCCACATGCTATTTACATCCAGGAACATTCGGTTGGTAAATCGCAAAGCCTGTGAGACGGCTCGCAGTAGCAAAGTTGTTAGGTGTATGTCTGGTCCTAAATTCGCTTTTGAAAAAAAAAATGAGGGGAGTCACAGGGTGTGATTTTGCCATTCATTTAAGGGACAATTGGAATGAGAGGACAGATACACTAACATTACAGACATTAAACTATGTATTGACAGATACTGTGCTTGATCCCATAGCTTTCGAACAGTCGAAGGAGGGATCACAGCAAGATCAGCCATACAAAAGGAAGAGAAGAAAGAAGACCACGATGGAAGCCTACATATTTTTAGTTACTGTTGTTGTATTTTTGCGCGCGGACGCAAACCATGTTTCCCCCATGACCCCCGCCGTTAATGTTTCCCACACACTGACTTCGCAAAGCCCAGTGATGAACAGCGAGGTTCAGACCTGGTGCACAAAATTCATGACCTGGTACTCGCTTTCATATGTAATTGAATCACTTTTGGTGATTGCAGTTCTCTGCATCATAGTGCAGACCCTCAGGATGAGAAAATGGAAAAGGAGAGCCTCCCGCTCTTGCGCCGCAATCATTTACAGAGTTCAATCCCCTATTTTCGGATTCCACCAAACCCCCCAACCCCTTGATGTATAATAAAAGATTTAATTTAATGCGATCTGTAAATAAAAATGATGTATTATAATGTTCTGTACTGGACTGCCGAGTCAGAAAGCGAGATGTAAAGATACTGTGGTATGAATGAGTAAGACTTTAGAATTTTATGGGATGCAAGGCTTTAGAATGTTATAGGATGTTTAAACGTGAGACGAGAGTAGTTCATTATGATAGAGGTTCCCAATTCGAATTGGTAATGCATGTCCCCTTTGACATAGCGCCAATCAGAAAATGTTAGCTAAAAGTTTTTGCCATAGTTGAGGACAGAATAGACGCCATGGAACTCGCTGAGGGCAGGGAACACAAAGGAACTGTAGTTAGGTAATCCTTCATGATTTCTCGTGAGGATCACAAGGAGGGAGTGTAGCCACCTGAGATGGCCACTAACGAACACAAAATGGAAGACTGCAAAGAGTGCAGGGAAAACGGACATGTTAAAGAGCAAACAGCTTGCAGAGCAATTAAGTATTGGAACAACAGCAGAAACCGGTTTCTGACGGCTGCAGAGACCAGGCAGTGCTGTGAATGAGAAGCCGTTAGCATACTAATGAGGTGATACCGGGCAAGTCCCAGATACAATGGACACAAATTAAGTATCAATCGATACATTCAATAGGAGGCCAGACCCAGTGGCGCCAGAGAAGCCCAGGACAATAAGTCCTAAGAACCGCCCCAGCAATCAAGGAACGGCCCTAGGATTGGGGGGTTCAAAACATATCGATTGGGAAGAGGCCCAATCGATTCCAAGCAGGTAAGGGAGTCCGCCCAAAGGGGCGCGGACCCCCTGGGACCTATAAAAGAAAGGTCCCTCACATGGTTCAGTCTCCTGTCTCCGGCCTCCGGCTCCAACCTCCAGACCCCTGTCTTCTACATCAGCCGTTGAGCAGCAGCCACCAAAACATAAGTGCCTAAACAACGACCTTCCTAGCTAAGTATTAGTTGTTTAGTGGTAGAAGTAAGTTTAATCTTTAGCGTGTGCATGAGTGTTATTATAATTGTATTATAATAAACTCTAATTGTTTTGGACTGAAATTGGTGTACAGCTTTATTGATTTGAACTTGACCTTGAAACCTGTAGCGGTGTCTTTACGGCACCTGGCATCTCCAGAGCTTAGAATGAGAAACAGAGCCAAGTGAGTGTTAAGCACACTCACCCAGAACGACCAACACCCTACCTAGAGTATTGTGTACAGTATTAATCTCCTTGTTTAAGGATGGATGTTAAGGATCGGATCAGTTCAGAGAAGGTTTATTTTTTGTTGAAGGATCATTAAGATCTGAAAAATTGTGGTGAATTGGCCCCCTCCCCAGCTGCATGTTCTTCGATGGCGGGCCCCCGGCGGCAGTGAGATTCTTCCTGCTAGTCACAGTAATTTCCCATTGTGGCCACCCCAGCGGCCATGAAACCCTACCTGCGGAACGGAGAATCTCACCAACTGAGAATTTGCCCCATTAACTTTGTTACTATCCACAAGTACTCGCAGACCGGCTGAGCTAATCCAGAGTTTCCTGTTTCTATTTCAGATTACCAGCAGCTGGAATATTTTGCTTTTATTTATTGAACTAATACCTGGTTTGGGTAGGTTGTCCTATGAGGAAGCTTTTGTGGGGTAGGCTGCAGTGTAACTTGATAGTCCTTATTACTCTGCACTGAGTTCACAGAGACAGACCGCATTGCGGCTTGCACAAATGCTTCACAGCTCCAGGGTCCCAGGTTCGATTCCGGCTTGGGTCACTGTCTGTGCGGAGTCTGCACGTTCTCCCCGTGTCTGCGGGGGTGTCCTCTGGGTCCTCCGGTTTCCTCCCACAGTCCAAAGATGTGCAGGTTAGGTGGATTGGCCATGATAAATTGCCCTTAGTGTCCAAAATTGCCCTTAGTGTTGGGTGGGGTTACTGGGTTATGGAAATAGGGTGGAGGTGTTGACCTTGGGTAGGGTGCTCTTTCCAAGAGCCGGTGCAGACTCGATGGGCCGAATGGCCTCCTTCTGCACTGTACATTCTATGATAAATGCGAGGAACATCAACAAATGCACCGGCTTGCATTTATATAGTACCTTCAACACAATAAAATTCCTCTTCACAGGGGCAGCATTAAGATTGATGAATGGAAAAGATTGTCACCAATGTGTGCAAAACTTGACCAACAAGAAGGAAAATTAGGAGAAGAGGTGGATGTAGATGAATGTTTTTACTTCACAAAGATGGAGAGCGGGATTCTCCGCGAACCGGCGGGGCGGGCCACTCCGGCGCCGAGGAGTGGCGTGAAGCACTCCGGCGTCGGGCCACCCCGAAGTTGTGGAATCCTCCGCACCTTCAGGGGCTAGGCCTGCGCCGGAGTGTTTGGCGCCGTGCCAGCCAGCAGGGGAAGGGACTTGGCGCCACGCCAACCAGCGTCGAAGGGCCTCCGCCGGACGGCGCGAGTCGGCGCATGCGCGGGAGCGCCAGCAAGTGCTGGCATCATCCCAGCGCATGCGCGCGGGGGGGGGTTAATCTCTGCCCGGACTGTTACAGCGGCAGACGCGGAGGAATAGAGTGCCCCGACGATACAGGACTACCCGCGGATCGGTGGGCCCCGATCGCGAGCGAGGCCACCATGGGGGCACGCCCCCCACCCCCCCCCCCCATCCCCCCCACCCCCACACCCCCCCACCCCCCCCGGGGCCAGATCCCTCCACGGCCCCCTGAGGACCCCGGTGGCCACCCACAGAGCCAGGTCCAGCCGGTAAGCCTGTTGTAATTTGCGCCGGGGGACCGGCCGAAAACAGGCGGCCACTCGGCCCATCGCAGGCCGGAAAATAGCTGGGGGGGGGGGGGGAGAGCTGCCAACGGCCCCCGACCGGTTTGGCACGATTCTCCCCCCACCCCCCACCCCCCCCCCCCCCCCCGGCGCTGGAGAATTCGGCAGCCGGCGAGGGCGGGATTCACACTGCCCCCCGGCGATTCTCTGACCCGGCGGGGTGTCGGAGAATCCCTCCCGGAATATTGAATATTGAATAATAGCAGGTTAAGGGCCAGAGGGGAATTTTAACATTCCGACATCAAGAATACCAGTAACCTAGAATGACATAAATGATACAGCACAAATATAGGCCATTTGGCCCAGCCTGTCCGTGCCAGGGGTGAGTCTCCACTTAAGCCTGAACCTGTAAACTTCATGTTCCTTTCTCTGGCTCTTCAATAATACAGTTTGCATCAGGAAACAGAACCGCACCTGTTTGAGCTTTACTGAAATGTGTTACCTTTCATGATAACTCGAGCATTATGTGCATGAGCAACACACAAGAGATGTCGGTTAAATGTGTCACTGATTACAACTGCTGTGATCTTAGACCAATCATAATGTTGATAATCCGTTCCTCCGAAATCAAAGACAAGGACCTGGGAAAAACATAAAGCAGTCAGCTACAGTGAGGAGGGACATAATTAAACACATCATGATATCTGTATTTCCTATGACTACAATTGTCCCCAGGGTAGGGCATCAGGAAGGGTTAATGAACACATCCAGTCTGCAGGTTCAGTTGCTGACACACTGCTCACTGAACAACATTACTGTGAGGGAAATACTGACCTCATCAAATACACAACAGTTACAGAGTGATTTGATATCAATGCTTGTTGAAATATTCGCTAAGTTGTATTCAGTTTAACCATGAGCAGGATCCCAGTTTTACAATGACTGAGGTCAGATCAGAATTTTATTCCATGTGATTCCAGGATTTTTAACTGGTGCTGTGGGGAATGAACATTCTGTGAAAACTGTAAACTTTAACCTGGTGTCAGTCTGTCAGAGTGAGATCCACCATCATTTACGGTTCTGTATTACAGATGCCCTATTTTACACAGGCTGTAACTACACCAAGATTAACACTTTAACATATATTATATATCACACGATTCTCTTTGTATTTGAACGACAGTCTGAGCTGCTTCTTGTGTCTGTCCACTAGCTTCACCTGTCCCCCCACCCTGACCCACACCCTCAGCCTGGTCCTGATTCTGGAGTTGTGCTCAGGACCCCTCCCCAGCCTGGATCTCCCCGGGAGCCCAGGCTGGAGGGTGACCGGTTAACGCTCTCCCCCAACCGAACCCAGGCCAGTCCCGGGGGGGGGGGGGGAGAACATCCTAAAGAGGGCAATCTGTCCGAACTTCCACAACAGTGTGGGTGGGAGGAGCTGACCCACATGGGGAAAGACAACAGTTCACAGCCCAATGCTCCATTCCAAGTGTTGCTGCTCAATACACTTCAAAATAACAACTTCAAATCAATGAACTCTCATCCCGAGGGAACTTAATGGTCTGACACACCCACCTCCACTTGGAACTGAAGTTTTTCGGGTAACGGCTCACACAGACTCCGTTTTGAACACTGACAAAAATTAATGGGGGAAACCCCGGAGGCTCCGCCGATCCACATCACCAGCACCGCCACAAACTGCGCCAATGCTAAACTCCAGCGCATTCTCTCCGCCGGAGATGAAGATCTATCAGTCACAGCGAGATCCTTTCTTTATACTGAGCCTCATGTGAATGATGATGCCACCTCCTGGGTCTCTCTATCTCTATCTTGCTTTGTGTGATAACAGGGACATGTTGACGCAAGCTTCATGCTGTTAAATGTAACTTTGTAGGGAAGTTCTCTTCTCCCCGTCACTCCTCTTGGGTAACATTGTCCGTTCACCTCTGCAGTATTTCCTCTCTTTCCTGACTTTCATTATCGAACGTCTCTCTCGTTGTCCCAAGTCTTTATTAATATTCATCCTCCCTTCTCTCTTCCCTCCCCCTTTCCTCCCTATTCTTTCCAATATTCGTCCCAGAACTTCAGCTTTCCTGCTCTCTGTCCCACTCCTTCCATCCCTGGACCAATATTCACCAGGGATCCTCTCTGTCGCCTTTCCTTCCTGCCTTAGTCAACACTCATCCCCCAGTCCCTGATTCCCCACCCTGGTCGGAGAAACTCCCATTCCCCCGTGTTCCCTGGTGTGGGATCCTTCAAATTCCAACGTTTTTACAATCACAACCCTCTCCACACCTTCATTGGTAAAAATGTACATCAAACTTACTCTATTGTCCTAAACATCTCCTTGCCTCTGTCATGAGCAACATTCATCCATGAAGCTTACTGACCTCTTCCAGCAAGTGTTTTCGGAAGCAGATTTGAATGCTCCCTCCAATTTCTAAGCCTCAATGTTTACCAGCGAACCCTTTTCCATCTTTCCTCCATGTCTTGTATAAAATCCATTCCAAACCCTTCATTCCTTCCTGATTGTATTCGCTAATGTTCATCCCTGAGTCTCCCCACCCTGTATGGCTTTGCAATTCGTTATATATCCCTAACTCTCGCTCCTCTCTTCCTCCCATCGCTGGGTGAAATTTGCCTCAAAACTTCACCAACATTACTCCATGCCTCCGTTACCAGTCCTTGATTTTCACTCCTCCTTCACCACCATCATGGCTGCCATCAAAGAATTATTCCTTCATTCTCGTTATGGGAAACATTTTGTTTTCAATCTCCAACCACTTTAGGAAAAGGAGGAGACCATTCGGCCCGTCGAGCCGGATCCACCATTCATTATGATCATGGCGGGTTATCAAGTTCAATCCCCTGATCCTGCCTACCTCCCATATCCCTTGCTTCCTTTGTCAAGGGGAGGTCACATCTGACAATTCTGTAAGAGTTCTTTGAGGAAGTAACAAGGACGTTAGACAAAGGAGAACCAGTGGATGTGATTTACTTAGATTTCCAGAAGGCCTTTTACAAGCTTGTCATATGAGGGACGGTTGAAGACTCTGGGTCTGTACTCGTTGGAATTTAGAACGATGAGGGGGGGATCTTATTGAAACTTACAGCATATTGCGAAGCCAGGATCGAGTGGACGTTGGGACGATGTTTCCACTTGTAGGAAAAGCGAGAAGCAGAAGACACAATCTCAGACTAAATCTCCTTTAAAACAGAGATGAGGAAGAATTTCTTCAGCCAGAGGGTGGTGAATCTGTGGAACTCTTTGCCTCAGAAGGCTGCGGAGGCCAAATAACTGAGTGTCTTTAAGACAGAGATAGACAGGCTCTTGATTAATAGGGGAATCAGGTTATGGGGAAAAAACAGGGGATTGGGAATGAGAAAAATATCAGCCATGATTGAATGGCGGAGCAGACACGTTGGGCTGAGTGGCTTAATTCTGCTCCTATGTCTTAAGGTCTTTAGCCCCAAGAGCTAATTCCTTCTTGAAATTACACAACGTTTTGGCCTCAACTATCTTCTCTGGTTGTGAATTTCACAGATTCACCACTCTCTGAGTGAAGAAATTTCTCCTCACCTCAGTCCTAAAAGGATTACCTCCTATCCTCAAACTATGATCCCTAGTTCTGGGGTTCCCTATCCTCGGGAACATCCTTTGTGAATCTACCCTGTCCAATCCTGTTAGAATATTATAAGTTTCTATGAGATCCCCTCTCACTCTTCTAAACTCCAATGAATATAATCTTAACCAATTTAGCCTCTCCTCATATGACTGTCCTGTCATGCCAGGAATAAGACTGGTAAACCTTCTCTGCACTGTTTGCATTTCAAGAACATCCTCCCTCAGATAAGGACACCAGAACTGAACACAATTCATGGCCTCACCAATGTCCCGTATAATTGCAGTAAAACATCTCTGTTCCTATACTGATGTACTGTCTCTATGAAGGTCAAAACGCATGTCTTATTTGCTGCCTGCTGTACCTGTGCACTTACTTCCAGTTATTGATGCACGAGGACATCAAGGTCCCGCTGAGTATCCACCTCTCTTGATTTATACCCATTCAAATAACAATCTGCCAGGATATTTTTACTACTGAAGGACATAACGTCACATTTATCCACATTATACTGTACCTGCCATGCATATGCCATGCATATGGCGACAACACGCTTGACCACTGCTACTCAAAAATCAAGGGCGCCTACTGTTCCATCCCCGACCGCATTTTGGGAAATCAGACTTTAAGACTGTGCTCCTTCTCCCGGTTTACAAACAGAAACTCAAGCGGGAGAATCAGCTAAGAAGGTTGTGCAGTGCTGGTCCGAGGAGACATAAGAACTCTTACATGACTGCTTAGAGACAGTGGACTGGTCCATATTCAAGAACTTAGCGCCCAACATAAATGAGTATGCCACCACCGTCACAGACTTCATCAGCAAATGTGTGGACGACTGCGTGCCAAAGAAAGCAGGACGTACGTTCCCCAACTGGAAACCATGGCTCAACCGCAAGGTTGACTCTCTACTGAAGGACAGATCTGAGGCGTTCAAGACAGACGACCCTGTCCTATTCAAGAAATCCAGGTCCGACCTCCGCAAAGCCATCCGACATGCCAAGAGTGAATATCAAACTAAGATAGAGTCACAGACAGACACTCGGCGGTTGTTGCAAGGACTAAACAACATAGCGGGCTACAAAGCGAAGTCGAGCAGTATCTCTGGCAGCAGCGCACCCCTTCCCAATGAACTTAATGCATTCTATGCTTGGTTCGAGCAGGTAACCAACAACCCACTGTCGAGGGCCCCAGCAGCCCATAATTCACCCATACTCACCCTCACAGCTTCCGAAGTCAGATTGGCCTTCCTGAAAGTGAACCCACGGAAGTCGACGGGCCCGGACGGGATCCCTGGTCGTGCACTCAGAGCCTGCACAGACCAGCTGACAGAGGTATTCACAGACATCTTTAACCTGTCTCTACTCCACTCCGAGGTCCCCACCTGCTTCAAGAAGTCCACCACCATACCGGTATCAAAGAAGAACCAGGCAACGTGCCTCAATGACTACCGCCCGGTGGCCCTGACGTCAGTTGTAATGAAGTGCTTCGCGAGGCTGATCATGAAGCACATCACCTCCATACTACCGGAATTCCTTGACCCACTTCAATTCGCATACCGTCGCAACCGGTCCACATCAGACGCCATTCCCCTGGCCCTATACTCATCCCTAGAGCATCTTTTAAACAAGGACCCCTACATCAGACTCCTATTTATTGACTACAGCTCCGCCTACAACACCATGATCCCAGCCAAGCACATATCAAAGCTCCAAAGCCTAGGACTTGGCTCTCCACTCTGCAACTCGATCCTCGATTATCTGACCACCAGACCACAATCAGTACGAATGAACACCAACACCTCCTCCACAATAGTCCTCAATACCGGTGCCCCGCAAAGCTGCGTACTTAGCCCCCTACTCTACTCCCTGTACACACATGACTGCGTGGCAAAACTTGGTTCCAACTCCATCTACAAGTTTGCTGACGATACGACCATAGTTGGCCGGATCTCGAATAACGACGAGTCAGAATACAGGAGGGAGATAGAGAACCTGGTGGAGTGGTGTAGCGACAACAATCTCTCCCTCAATGCCAGCAAACTAAAGAGCTGGTCATTGACTTCAGGAAGCAAAGTACTGTACACACCCCTGTCAGCATCAACGGGGCCGAGGTGGAGATGGTTAGCAGTTTCAAATTCCTAGGGGTGCACATCACCAAAAATCTGTCCTGGTCCAGTCACATCGACGCTATCACCAAGAAAGAACAACAGTGCCTATATTTCCTCAGGAAACTAAGGAAATTTGGCATGTCCACATTAACCCTTACCAACTTTTGCAGATGCACCATAGAAAGCATCCTATCGGGCTGCATCACAGCCTGGTATGGCAACTGCTCGGCCCAGGACCGCAAGGAACTTCAGAGAGTCGTGAACACTGCCCAGTCCATCACACGAACCTGCCTCCCATCCATTGACTCCATCTGCTCCTCCCGCTGCCGGGGGAAAGCGGGCAGCATAATCAAGGATCCCTCCCACCCGGCTTACTCACTTTTCGAACTTCTTCCATCAGGCAGGAGATATAGAAGTCTGAGAACACGCACAAACAGGCTCAAAAAGAGCTTCTTCCCCACCGTCACCAGACTCCTAAATGACCCTCTTATGGACTGACCTCATTAACACTACTCCCTGTATGCTTCATCCGATGCCAATGCTTGTGTAGTTACATTGTATATCTTGTGTTGCCCTATTATGTATTTTCTTGAATTTTGTTTAATTCCCTTTTCTTCCCATGTACTGAATGATCTGTTGAGCTGCTTGCAGAAAAATACTTTTCACTGTATCTCGGTACACGTGACAATAAACAAATCCAATCTAATATGCCAACTCAATCAGCCTGTCTAAATTTCACTGACGCATCTCTGCATCCTCCTCACAGCTTACCCTCCCACCCAAATTAGTATCATCTGCAAATTTGGAGAAAATACATTTAGTTCCCTTGCCCATATAAGTTCATAAGATATAGGAGCAGAATTAGGCCATTTGGCCCATTGCGTCTGCTCCGCCATGCTATCATGGTTGATATCTTGCTCATTTGTTACCTGTGATGCTACAGACCAAGAACTGGATATCATTAATATATAATGTGAACAGTTTGGTGTCCTAGCACAGATCCCTGTGGTACCCCACTAATCACAGTTGGTGAAATGCTGCCGTGTTCTGAAGGGCAGTCACTCTGACCTCCCCACTTGCACTCTGCTCTTCTGTCCTTATTTGGACCAAGGCTCCAATGAGGTGAGGAGCTGATCGCCACTGGTGAAACCAAAGCTGAGTATCAGTGAGCAGGCTATTGTTGAGTGAGTGCTACTTGATAGCATTGTTGATGAAATCTTCCATCACTTTGCTGATGAACAAGGGACTGATGGGGCAATAATTGGCCGCTTTGGATTTGTCTTTTTTTTTATGGACAGGACATACCTGGGCAATTTTTCACATTGCCGAGTAGATGCCAGTACTGTAGGGGCTGGTTTAGCACAGGGCTAAATAGCTGGCTTTTAAAGCAGATCATGGCAGGCCAGCAGCGTGGGTTCAATTCCCGTACCAGCCTCCCCGAACAGGCGTCGGAATGTGGCGACGAGGGGCTTTTCACAGTAACTTCATTTGAAGCCTACTTGTGACAATAAGCGATTTTCATTTCATTTCATGTTCAATTCATTTCATTTCACGGCCTGACAATCAGAAAAAAGACCCATTTATTCCAACTTTGTGCTTCCTGTCTGCTAAGCTGCTGTCTATCAAGCTCAAGGCACGACCCATAATCCCTCTGGTTTAATTTTACATATTAATCTGCTTCGCGAGACCTTGTCGAAAGCCTTTTGAAAGTCTAAATAAATCACATCCACTGGCCTCCCTGTTTAACTCTATGAGTGACACCTTCAAAGAATTCTAGTAGATTTGTCAAGTATGGTTTCCCTTTAGTAAATCATCCACTGCTTAACAAATCCTTAATAATGGACTCAAACAACTTCCCTACTACTGACTTCAGGTTCACTGTAATTCCCTGTTTTCTCCCTATCTCTCTTTCTGAACAGCGGGATTATATTAGCTATTCTCCGATCTGTAGGAACCTTTCCAGAGTCGAAAGAATTTTGGAAAATGACCACTAATGAATCTACTATTTCTAGGGCCACTTCCTTAAGCATTCTCGGATGAAGATTATCAGGCCCTGGAGATTTATCCAGCTTCAATTCTATTAATTTCCCCAAAACTATTTTTCTACTAATACTGATTTCCTTCAGCTCCTCCCTACAATTTCTGTTCCTCAGAGTTCTGGTACACTATTCGTGTCTTCCTTTGTGAAGACAAAGCAAAGTGCGAATTTCACAATACCTTCATTGAAGCCAACTTGTGACAAGAAGCTATTATTATTCATGAATTTGTCAAGATGCCCGTTAAACGTCAGTATCATCCCTGTTTCCACCACCACCTCCGAGCGAACAGGGAGGATATCAAAGGGGGACTGGGCGTGGGGGTGGGGGGGGGGGGGGGGGGGGGGTGGGGTGGGGGGGTGGGAAAGAGGATAGTGCACCGAGACAGAATGTGTCAAAATGCAAATAGATCCAAAAGAATCTGATGCACGGTACAATAATGATCACGAAATGCAACCGTATATAAAATCGAAAATGGCAATAAAAATATTTCAAAATTAAAAAGAGACAGAAAGCAACAGGCAACTACTTTAACAAGGTATGTAGACGTTTCTTTAAACATTTCCTAGCTCTTTTAAATAGGCATTACTATTATTGTCGATCCTTTTAAATTAATTTTAATTTTTTTAATGATTAAAGGTGATTATTTATAAGTGAATCTAGGTTTGGTTATTTGATTTAAATCTGTGAAACTATTTATATAAATTTACCTGTGCATTGCCAATGTTTGGATGTTTTACTTTAGATTATGGCCATAAGAATTTTGGCTTTGTGCTGTCACTGCCCTTGTAGCAGCTGAATTGTTTTGATTAGTGTTTATAGAATTACTGCAGTGCAGAAGAAGGCCATTTGGCCCATCAATTCTGCACTGACACTCCGAAAGTCTACTCTACCCAGGACCATGCCCCGCCCTATCCCCAGAATCCCACCTAAACTTTGGACATTAGGGGCAATTTAGAAAGGCTAATCCACCTAACCTACTCACCTTTGGACTGTGGGAGGAAACCGAAGCACCCGGAGGAAACGGCGGCGGTACATTTGCACAGTAGCACCAGGGACTGGGTTCAATTTCCGGCCTGTGGTGACTGTGTTGAATTTGCATCTTCTCATTGTTTATGCGTGGGTTTCCTCCGGGTGCTCTGGTTTCCTCCCACAGTCCAAAGATGTGCAGGTTAGGTGGAATGGCCATGCTAAATTTTCCCTTTGTGTCCAATTCTGTTTCTATTCTATCATTACAGGAAACCCATTCAGACACAGGGAGAATGTACAAACACCACACAGTCACCTAAGATCTGAATTGAACACGGTCCCTGATGTTGTGAGGCAGCAGTGCTAACCAATGTGCCCGTGTTAAATATCTGCCTTGTTTATTTCAATTATCTTATTCATTTATAATTATCTCAATGAAATGTTTTCTGATGCTTCAGGAAGACATTTGCAGAAACTTGTAAAGTTTAATACAAAACATCTATTAACAAAAATTACTTTACAAATACAAAACATCTAACTTAAAGTTGAACAGTAACAGATGAACAATGATGCAAAACTACCTCAACTTTAAAAATTTCTTGCAATACAATATACTTTCTCACTTAAACACAACGGTCCCATCCAATTGTAAAGGGGGGGAGGGAGGGAAGGGGGTGGAAAGGGAAGAAGGATGGGGTCAGAGGGGGTGTGGGGGGAAGGGGGTAGGGGAGGGTTTTGACAGTTGTTAATTGACAAGCTCAATGTCTGAAAGCAGAAGCTGCTGAAGCACAGTGACCTGGAACACATCTCCTCTGAAATCATTTTGGGATGTCCTTTGGGCGCATACTCTGAAGAGTGGGTGTTTGAGTCGCTACAATACCTGTCAGACAGATAGTTCACATTAGCTCACGGGAGGCATGCATACATCAAATAAGGCATTAAACTTTGTTGAAGCATTTGAAGTAATCACTGGGACTTCGAAGGTTGAACATTACGTCAGGGAGACTCTTAAACAACACAGCTTGAAATACATTGCAAAATGAAGACATACTTTAGCTCTGAATCAGCTGGGAGGACAGGTCTGCTAACATTAGTGCCTTGAAGAGTAAATAGCACCAATATTGAGACCATTATAATCCAAAACCAACTCTTCTGGATCACCCATTATGCTTAGGATGTCAGAGTTCCAACTTCTAAAAACAATCTTCTTCACTCAGCTCAAGGAATGATCCCAAACAAGAGGAGGATAAAGGAAGTTCTACAAAGGCTGACCTCAAGAAACAGAACATAGATGTCAATGCCTCGGAGACTATTGTTCAGAAGAGACCTACTTGGAGGAACCTCTCGATTGAAGGCTCACAATTCTTCGAGAGAAGTCGACTGCAAGAGGTGGAGTGGAACAGAAGCCTGAGAAAGGAATACTCGCGGCCTAGCATCTGTTATAGGAGCGGCCTTTTCAGAACCCCAAAATGTATCATGGAGTTCAACCAACCTGTCCTTTTAATGTATTGTTGCTTTTGAAGCACGCAGCTTGTTCTTCTGGTGTGGTATTACAATTATGGACATGTGGGTTTTTAAACACAAAACAATGTTTATTCCATGAACTCAACTTAACCTTTTTAAATAAACATTGGATCACTCAACAGCCTTTACTTCAAAGATAACCCCGAAATAATACAACACTAAATAATACCTCAGAATGTTCCTTCAAACCTCCAAAAGACTTCACCTTTAACAACAGAAACACATCAGGTTAAAGACATTACTATTATGAGTTTAAATCACCCAAATGATTCATAGATAGTCTTTCCTGGCAGAAATCACTGTAGATCCAGCTCACTGCAAACACAGGCACACCCACCTCTTTTTCTCAAAACTGGTTTTCTCCTTTCAAACAGCTCCCTGCAAACCAGCCTGGCACTTTTCAGCTGCTGTCTCTCAAACTGAAACTAAAAGCAGAAGTGAGCTCAGCTCCCCCCACCTTCTGACATCACTTCAGTAATATGAGCTGCTCCATTTCTTAAAGGTACATTGCTTAAAAAATCCATTTCTTAAAGGTACTCTCACATGACAGCGTCCAAGGACTGATCCCACCTTTTGGGAACGACTGGAGTGATTTTTAAAAATAATCTTCTCTTGGGTGAGCACACTGACGTCAGGAAGAGGTGAGGTTTCTCCCTGGGCTCCGGGCAGGCACTATGATGAGTGGGCATGTACGCTCAGCTGGCCTGCATTTTTAAAGCCGGTCCCGGCCGACAGTTTTAAAGCCGCTCGCAGCCGGCATTTTCAAAAGCCAGCTGCTGCGGCCGTTACATCTGAATGACGCGCTGGATGGTTCCACGATCCTCCCAACATCTGTCCACGACCCACCCGCAGGACGCTACCCCCACTTTGAAAATACCCACAGCAAATTACCATTTTAATGGAATTAACGGCCTCCCGACAAATCAAAGTTTTAAAATATACATATCTTCCTTTCATTCTATTTGCATTTTAAACATATTTATAAACGCTAAGCACTAATAATATAAATCTTAACCGACCGAACAAGCATCTCCCAATGTCTCCTGTCTCTGCGACACGGAAACACCTCAGTGCAAATAAAAAGGTGAAAAAACTCACCAGAAATCTGGGTAAGTGGCCCAAGTTCGTGCTGTAGTTGGATTTTTATAATTCAGCAGCGCAGGGTTTCAAGCAAGAGAAAAGAAAGGCCATGGGGTTTGAATGCCTCACGCTTTTGTTGTGCATTCCTGAATGCCTGCACTTCCAGGCCATCACGTTGTATATGTGTGGCACACCAGCAACTTAGAGTCGCCAATCCACTGATCAATACCTTGATCCACTGCAATTTGCATACTGCCACAATCGGTCCACAGCAGACATCACCTCCCTGGTCCTACACTCATCCCTGGAGCATGTCAACAACAAGGACACTTACATCAGACTCCTATTCATTGACTATAGCTCCACAATTCTTATTATTACCTTCAACACTATAACCCCAGCCAAGCTCATATCAAAGCTCCAAGAGCTAGGACTTGGCTCTACCCTCTGCAACTGTGTAATAACCTGTGATAACCTGCACAGGACTCATCCGGCTAGGGATGATTGTGCTCAATTGGACTGAGGTAACCCAGCACTAGCATAAAAGGCCGGCAGCTGTAGAGCCAGCTAAAAGGAACCAGTGAAAGATAACCGGGCCCTGTGCATGTACAATGCTGTTGAAATAAAGGACTTTTAAGTAGTTTGTTGGACTCCCCTCGTTTTATCACAAACTGGATCCTCAAATTTCTGACCATAGACTACAATCAGTAAGGATAAACAGCAACACCTCCTCCATGATAGCCCTCAACACTGGGGCCTCACAAGGCTACGAACTCCCCCCCCCCCCCCCCCGATTATACTCCCTATACACACACGGTTGTGTGGCAGAATTTGTCTCCAACTCCACCTACAAGTTTGCTGATGACAAGGCCACAGTGGGTCAAGGTGGGTCGGATCTTGAATAATGATGAGTCAGAGTACAGGAAGGAAATAAAGAACCTAGTGGAGTGGTGTAATGACAACAATCTCTCCCTCAATATCAGCAAAATGAAGGAGCTGGTCATTGACATCAGGAAGCAAAGTATCGTACAAACCCCGTCTGCAGCAATGGTGCTGAGGTGGAGAAGGCTCTCCGCTTTCAATTTCTAGGTGTGCACATCACCAACAACCTGCCCTGGTCCACCCATGTCGACACTACCACAAAGAAAGCACAATAGTGCCGATACCTTCTCAGGA
This sequence comes from Scyliorhinus canicula, assembly GCF_902713615.1. Taxonomy (NCBI): domain Eukaryota; kingdom Metazoa; phylum Chordata; class Chondrichthyes; order Carcharhiniformes; family Scyliorhinidae; genus Scyliorhinus; species Scyliorhinus canicula. The sequence continues at coordinate 7,109,684 of NC_052149.1, read as the reverse complement.
AACTAAGGAAATTTGGTATGTCCGCATTGACTCTTAGCAACTTTTACAGATGCACCATAGAAAGCATCCAATCTGGCTACATCACAGCCTGGCATGGCAACTGCTCGGCCCAGGACTGTATGAAACTGCAGAGAGTAGTGAGCACAGCCCCGTCCATCACACAAACCAACCTCTCATCCATCGACTATGTCTACATGTTCCGCTGCGTGGGGAAAGCGGGCAGCATAATCAAAGACCCCTCCCACCCAGCTTATTCACTCTTCCAACTTCTTCCATCAGGTAGGAGATACAAACGTTTGAGAACACGGTCAAACAGATTCAAAAACAGCTTCTTCCCCGCTGTGACCAGACTCCTGAATGACTCTCTTATGAACTGATGGACTGAACTGATCTCTTCACACATCTTCTCTACTGAGTAGTACTACAATCCTGTATGCCTCACCCAATGTCTGTCTATGTATTTACATTGTGTATTGATATCTACCCAGGGCGTGATTGTCTGAGGCTGTGCCAGTTGGGAGAATCACTGGCTGCGCCAGTTTTCCACGCGACGCCCTGTCCGACGCGCTCCCGTGATTCTCCGAACCGGCGAAATCGATCCCATCGGGGTCCGCGCAGCGCAAGCCGGAGAATCGCCCGAGACACACAAAATGGCGATTCTCCGGTACCCCCAGTATTCTACGGCCCGAATGGGTCGAAGTCCCGACGGCGTGACTCCAGTTCACGCCGGCGCCATTCACATCTGCTAAATACAGTCGTCAGCCAGTCGTGCTGGCTGACGCTGAGCACTGAGGATGTGAGCGGACTGTCCTGGAGTTTCCGCAGACTTGGGTGGGCACCCCGAGAACGCTGCTACCAATGGGGGGGGGGGGGGGGCGGGGGGGGGGGGGGGGGGGGGGGAGAGAGTGAGGTGGGAGTGGGGAGAGGGAGTGGAGGTGGGATGGGAAGACAGTGGAGGTGAAACGGGCGGCAGGGAGTGGAGATGGGGGGAGGGAGGGAGTGGAGGTGGGAGGGGGGAGGGAGGGAATGGAGGGGGGAGGGGGGAGAGAGTGGAGGTGGGGGGGCGGGAGGGAGAGGAGGTGGGGGAAGGGAGGAAATGGAGGTGGGGGGGAGAGGGGGGGTGTGGAGGGGGTCGCCCATCCGCGGATGCCGCATGTCAGCCACTCTGCCATGGGAGGACGGTGACGAGGACACGCCCGCAGGTTATCGTGTGGCTGATGGCCAGAGGCGACTGGCGCACCAGTGAGGAGGACGGTGCTAACTGACTGTTGGATGCAGACAGTGACCAGGGGTTAGGCTGGCCGCGTGTCTGCAGCACGACCAAGCCACCGGGGTACACAGGTATCCCTGGCACCCGGCTGCCGAGGTGTCTAAGAAGCTCTGTGTAACATGCCGTGTCTGTGCCCCCCACCATCCTCCTGCAGGTCACCATGTACGCCAACCAGACAGCGATGTTCACCGCCGTGGTTGGAGCCGCTGAACTGCAGTTGGCCATCCAGCAGCAGCGACCGCGACAGCCCACAGTGGATGCAGATGCAGGGGCTGCTGCTGCATCAGAGGGGTTGGCCGCGGAGTGGCCCATCGTCACCGCGCAGGCCGCAGGTGCTCATCGCCGATATGTCCAGGGGGATGCCGAGGGGAACATTGACCCCCAAATGGTGAGGAAGGCACAGGATGCGGGCACTGATATCGAAGTGCATCGGTGAGGGGGGGGGGGGGGGGGGGGGGTGGAGGAGGTGGAGCGACTGATGAGGGTGCCAGGGCGCCACAGGCTGCCAGCAACGCCTGGGTTGTACTGTGACCGAATGTCGTTCGAAGCCCTACCGGACATCACATGCAGGAGGAGACTACGGTTCAGCAGGGAGACGGTCGTACAGATCTGTCACCTCGTGGCGCACCTCGCACCACGTGGAACGGGAGGAGGACACGCTATACCGGTGTCCGTCAAGGTGATGGTGCTAAATTTCTGCGCTACCGGTTCCTTCCAGGCTCTGAGCGTGGACCTATCTGGGATCTCACAGGCATCGGTCCACAGGAGCATCCGGGCCGTGACAGACGCCTTGTTCGCCATCGCGGACAGGTACATTAAATTCCCCGAGGACCGAGCACAGCAGGAGGCACTGGCACGTGGATTCGCCAAGGTGGCCGGGATACCGATGGTCCAGGGTGAAATCGATGGTGTTCACGTCCCCATGCGCCCACCTGCAGACAACACGGATGTGTTCATGAACAGGAAGGGTCCATATTCCATGAACATCCAGGTGGTCTGCGATCCCCACATGAGGATCATGCACGTGTGCGAAAGGTACCCCGGGGAGTGTGCATGACACCTACATTCTGGCACAGTCATTCATCCCTGCAATGATCGAGAGACGTCCCCCCCCCCCCCCCCCCCCCCCCCCCCGGCTGAGGGGCTGGTTGCTGGGCAACAGGGGTTATCCGTTGAGGTCATGGCTGATGACGCCTATACGGAGGCCTCAGACCAACGCGGAGACCCTATACAATGCAGCAACCAGTGGTGTGGTGGAGCGGTGCTTCGGCCTGCTGAAGATGAGATTCAGATGCCTGGACCACTCCGGAGGGGCCCTGCAGTACCAGCCCGACAGGGTCGGTCGCATAGCTATGCGCTGCACAACATCGCAATGCAGAGGGGAGATGCCCTGGTGTTGGAGTCGGAGGGAGAAGCCGATGGCAGCGGTGCTAACGCTAACGAAGAGGAGGAGGATGAGGAGGAGGAGGAGGTGGTGGAGGAGGATGGCGCACAGCAGGGTGGGGCATGGGGCGCAGGACACAGTCACGACCCGGGTGCTGATTATGTCCAGGAAGCTGCACGATGGCACCGTCGAGGATTGCGGGCATGCGACGCGTTGGTGGCTGCAAGGTTCACACACCGCGTGGGAGGGGTTGGCTGAACACTACTACTTGTGTCGCCTGTCGTGCACACGGGTACCACACAGCACCCACCACCCACCCCCGGACCCCTGCTCTGCGTAAGCGGCAGCAATTCCACATCACCCTTACCACTGCGGCACAATGGTATGGCACGACATTGATGGCTGTGTCAACGGGTGTGATCAGTGCCATGTTGAATGATGACAGCCCGATCTGCGATGAGCTGTGAGCTCAGAATCGTTAGACAAAGTCTGACTCATGGCAATAGCTGAACCATCCATCTCGGTGGTCGCTGAGTTTGTCAGGGACACCCTGCTCTGCTTGCTGCCCACCTGATGCGCCAGGGACGGGACGGGGGGGAGGCTGAGCATTCAGGGACGTCCCATGATGGAGTTACTGGGAAGGGCCCCAGATCCTCCTGCTCGCTCGGGGAGCCCGGTGGCCCCCAGGCCTCACTGTGGGACGGAGGTGCGATCTGAGACGTGCCCTGTCGTCGCACCAACACCTGGTGCTGTCAGTCCTGGAGGCCTGCAGCCGTATCGACCAGGGTACGAATGGTCGCAGAGACGGAGCCCAGGGAGTGCGACATTCCTGCCACGGACTGTGCGACCACAACCTGTGAGTGCGCTACCCCATCCAGCACATGTGTCAGGCAGTTGATGCTCTCCGCGACTGACTGCTGGGACTGTGCCATGGCATGCTGGGTCTGTGCCATGGCATGCTGGGTCTGTGCCATGGCATGCTGGGTCTGTGCCATGGCATGCTGGGTCTGTGCCATGGCATGCTGGGTCTGTGCCATGGCCCGGTGAGACTCGGCCAGGGCCTGGAGTGCGGCGGCAATGTCGTTTTGGCTCTGGCGCATGGCTGCCTGTGAGAGGGCGGCCCTCTCCTGGGCCATGAATGACGCGTACACGTGAAGCCCAACACCTTGCAGAACCTGACCAATGGCCAAAACCGTTTCACCGATTGCCTCGACCGCGGACGCCACCCGTGCGGTGTCGGCCTGGGTGGCTGCGATGAGCGGGAGCAGTCCCTGCTCCTGGACGCGGTTTGACTCCTCCAACTGCGTCTGCAGCTGCTGGAAGACGGTCCTCATCCCGTCATTGTGTCCCTGGGTTTCCAAATGCATCGGGTGTCCGGGTGGGTCAAGTACATCCAGGATACCGGGTACCGTCTGGGCAGCAGCTGGGTGCTGGGCCTGGGCTGCCCTCCGACCGTCCAGCCCCTCGGCTGCTCCAAACTCCACCTGCTGTACCGGCTCGGCTGTGTGGTGCACACCAGACCGTGACCTGGGAGCCTCATCACTTATTTGCCCAACCGAGGGGAGTGTCTCTGCGATGGTGGATGGTGTGGGGGACAGCAGTGCCGCTAACTCGAGGTCATCGTCTGTAAACAAGTCAGGTGTGTCCTGGTCCCCCTCATGGCCCAGCGCAGGGCGCACGCGGCCCATGTCATGTTCCGCTCCGGGTGACTCCGTCGACTATGTGGCCGGCCTCTGTGCGTCAACGTCCACTGTCCCCGTCCTGTCCCCGTCACTGTCGTGGCTCATGGCCCTACATTCGGGCAATGCACAGCCATCACTATCGTCACTGTCCATCCTTTGGGCCTCAGTATTGTCTCTGTCCGTCCTCTGTGCATCCCCCACCAGTGTCCCAGAATGAGAGGATGGCCCTCCTGGTCGACCTCCTGCCACCCTCTGGTGTGCGTCCCTTGGTGCAGTTGACGTTACAGATGATCAGCTGTGTCTTGGCAGAGACGACCCTGGACATTCGGCGGGCGGCCCTGGTGAACACAATGATACGGGATTCGTTAGACACGCTGGGCCGTGTGTACGGTGGTGATGGGGGCAGAGTGTGAGGGGGAGAGGATGGGAGGGTGCAGTGGGCAGAGTGTGAGGGGGAGGGGATGGGGGGGGGTACAGTGGCCGGGGTGTGAGGGGGGAGGGGATGGGGGTACAGTGGCCAGAGTGTGAGGGGGAAGGGGATGGGGGGTACAGTGGCCAGAGTGTGAGGGGGCGATGACGGGCTGGGGGGGTGAGCATGCAGGGTTGTCTCACTTGCTTCTGCGCCTCCAATCTCGCATTGCCTACCTCCCAGGTGGCGGATCCCCCAGCGAGGTCCAGTGCCCTCTGCACGTACAGGGTTAGGGGGCTGCAGCACGGGAGCACCCCCTCCAGTTCTCATACGCTCACCGTTGTTGTGAGCTGTCTTGTCCTGTTGGGGGGGGGGGGGGGGGCATGGACAGAGCATCGGAATTAGGTGGGTATCATCAGGGCGTTCAGATATAGGCTACATTAATGCTGGGTGGGGGGAAAGTTGGAGCCACACCATGGCATCTCTCCAGGGGGTCGCAGTCCTCACGTGGGTCGAGTACAATGCTGTTCACCCCCCACCCCTCCCCCTCGCCCCCTCCCCCTCGTGCCCGGGGCGGGGGGGAGGCGGTTGATGAGGGACATGGTGGGGGATCTTTATACAGCAGCTCACAGGGGAGGAGTCCTGGCCGGAGCCAAGGGAGAAGCCCTGTACAACTCTCAAGCATTCCCGGAGCTACTCCCCCTGGAGGTCAGGTAGTGCAACTGCACTTACAATATAGACACATGTATATACAGGTTATAATACGGTGTGAATCACAGGAAGTTTATGCTTCCCTGTCAGAGACGTGTCTAAGAACTATGACGAGGTTAAAAAAGGCTATTCTGGGTGCATATGAATTGGTTCCCAAAGCATATCAGCAAAAGTTTTGGAACTTAAGTGGCAGATGTATGCCGAAATTGATCGAATTTAAGCAGAGCAGATTTGTGAGGGCCCTCCTGTTTGTTCCCTTATTTTTCCCTTTCTTTTATTTTTTGCAATTACTATTTTTACTCATGGGTTATTAACGGACCAATGACTTTAATCAAAGCAGTTTGTAGATGGTCTGTGCCTTTAATTCGAGCAGAGGATTGTAGCGACTGGAGAGGTCAGTGAGGACTTGCTTTGATTGGCTTGGCTGGTGGACAATGAATTAGCTCGAAATGCGTTGCTTTGCCCGGTAACCAGTGGTGATTATTTCTGATCTCACTGCGATGTTTCTCTCTACCCACTTCTCTCTCCCCAGTATGACTGGATCTGGAGAACTGGAGTGACAAGTCCAGCATCTCCGGGCTCTTTGCCTGTGAGCAAAGACGGCTATTTCAAAAGGAGTACGGATTGGGCCCAGCGTGACCACTTGGTGGGGAGGCCGCTGAATCACAAGAGGCTGTTGAAGATGGGGTGGCTCTCGTTAATTGTATAGAAATAGAGCTTAAGTGGTGATAATTGGTTACTGGCCATTCTATGGCGGGATCCTGATTTCTCCAATGGGAGCTGGCCGGTTGCATCGCAAACTGTTTGTCGTCTGGCGCGGACATCGTTTTCTGCCTTTCCCGCTATTCACGCGCGTCGTTTCACTCAAGCGGGAGAGCAACATGGCCAGAGAATCGCGCCCATAAAATGTGTTTTTGTTGAATTGCGCCACACATATTTAGTTTTAGTAAGATGATGGAATTAATGAGAGGACAGAGGGGCTCAAGCAGTTCTGAAGTTTAAAAAGTTTAGTTTAAGATTGGGATGGGCCCAGAGGGGCAGCTGCTCTCAATACAGTGAGGTTAGAACTGTCTGTAGACAGGCTAGCAGGTTCCGTCCAAACAATTTAGTTAAAGATTAAACTGGGGTCAGACCAGAGCAGCTGATCTCAAGACAGTGAGTTAAAAACTGGCCTGTGAATGGGATAGGAGAGATTTCAAAAACTGGCTGCTTCAACAAGTAAGTTGAGACAGGCAAGAAAAAACAGCTGGTCCCTGAAGGAAATCACTTTCTCAAAGTGGTGTGTCCAAGAAATGTCTTTCCAGCCAGCATTCCTGAATCTCATAACTGTATTTAAAACCGGGCAGCGCGGTGGCGCAATGGTTAGCGCTACAGCCTCATGGCGCAGAAGTGCCAGGTTCGGTCACGGCTCAGGCCACTGTCCGCGTGGAGTTTGCACGTTCTCCCCGTGCTACGTGTGCTTCACCCCCACAACCCAAAGATGTGCAGCGCAGGTGGATTGGCCACGCTAAATTGCCCCTTAATTAGAAAAAAAAATTGGCTACTGTATTTTAAAAGAATATTACAGGAGAGCTTTCAGATTCCAGGCTACTCGGCCACCATTCTGAGAGCCTGATGCTGAGGTCCGGCAGATGGGCCCCCTTCCCCACAATCCAAATCCTGCTGAGAAGTAGGGACATCCTCCTGCCCAACACCATGGCAATAACGGATCACCCCCACCACCCACATCATGCACTTATGAGGCTGACCCAACATTTCCACTGACCCCTCATTAGATGCTCCCATCAGACCCCCAACAGAAACACCCCATCAGATCCCCCACCAGACCTCCCATCTGAAACCCATATCTGAAATCTGGGGCTGGATTCTGCGACACCCTCCCCGCCCCGACTGGGTCGTAGAATCATCGGGGGGGGGGGGGGGGGAGGGGCGGCGCGAATCAAGCCCTCGATGGTTGCCAAATTCTCCGGCACCGGATATCGCACCAGTCAGCAGCCCCCCCCCCTCCCCCCGCGATTCTCCGGCCTGCGATGGGCCAAAGTCCCGACGGTGTAAATCAAACCACCACCGTTACCGGCGGGACTGGCGGCGCGAGCGGGCTCTGGAGTCCGAGGAGGGGGGCACGGAGTGATCTGGCCCTGGGGGGTGCCCCCACGGTGGCCTGGCCCGTGATCAAGGCCCACTAATCCGCGTGCATGCCTGTGGCGTGGGGGGCACTCTTTTCCTTCCGCTTCGGCCATAGCCTCCGTGATGGCCGACCCGGAAGTGACCCCCGCGCATGCGCATGCGCGGGGATGACGTCAGCAGCAGCTGACGCACCGCCGCATGCGCGGACTTCCGCCAGCCCTAACTGGCGTGGAGTCAAAGGCCTGCCACGCTAGCCGGCGGGACAGGAACCACTCCGGCATGGATCTAGCCCCTCAAGGTGAGGGCCTGGTCCCTAAAGGTGCAGAGAAATCCGCACCTTTGGGGCGGCCCGACGCCGGAGTGGTTCACACCACAGCATCCCAGCGGGACCCCCCCCCCCCCCCCCCCCCCACCCTCCCGCCAGGTAGGGGAGAATCCAGCCCCTGATGAGCAGTCCAGGCAGCAGAATGAAAAATCACTGCATTTTCACTTAGCCTTTCCTAACAAATGACGCTGAGACAAAAGTGTGTAAACCAGCAGCTATTTACAAGTGTCAGTAACTTCCTTAAAAGGCAAGTACACTTCAAAGGGTTTGAAATCCCTCGCCAGGCTTTCAAATACAGATCTTACATTCAATTTCACATAGCAATACATTGTATTAGCCAGTCATTGCCATTATTATCACTGCAGAGACAGCTGCTTGGCGGATATTTCCATTCATGCTTGAATACATCTCTTATCTTTCTTGGATGCGAACCACAATATTGATAAACACCCTTGATATGATTAAAATCTCCTCACGATGTTAAAAGTAGCGATGTGCTTTGACTTTTTCTTTGTCACAGCAGAAAGCAGTTGGGTGAGGGAGGGGGGCAAGATTTGCACCATGAGGGGGAGGGGACCTTCCGATGGTCCTTTGGGAGGCATCTCCACCGCGTCAGGGCCATGCTGGAAAATACCTGCACCAATCCCGGTTGAGGAGGTGCTGGAGAATCAGGCTTCCAACCGTTCAGACCATAAGACATAGTAGCAGAATTAGGCCTCTCGGCTCATCGCGTCCGCTCCGCCATTCAATCACAGCTGATATTTTTCTCATCCCCATTCCCCTTCCCTCTCCCCATAACCCCTGATCCCCTTATTAATCAAGAACCTATCTATCTCTGCCTTCCCTCTCCCCATAACCCCTGATCCCCTTATTAATCAATTTGGCCCCCACAGCCTTCTGCGGCAAAGAGTTCCACAGATTCACCACCCTCTGGCTGAAGAAATTCCTCCTCATCTCTGGTTTAAAGGATCATCCCTTTAGTCTGAGATGGTGTCCTCTGCTTCTAGTTTTTATGACAAGTGGAAACATCCTCTCCACATCCACTCTATCCAGGCCTCGCAGTATCCTGTAAGTTTCAATAAGATCCCCGTCATCCTTCAAAACTCCAACGAGTACAGACCCAGAGTCCTCAACTGTTCCTCATATGACAAGTTCTTCTTTCCAGAGTTCATTCTTGTGAACTTCATCTGGACCTTTTCCAAGGCCAGCACATCCTTCCTTAGATATGGGGCTCAAAACTGCTCACAATACTCCAAATGGGGTCTGACCAGAGCCGCATACAGCCTCAGAAGTACATCTCTGGTCTTGTATTCTAGCCCCCTTGACATAAATGCTAACATTACATTTGCCTTCCTAAGTGCCGACTGAACCGACACATTAACCTTAAGAGAATCGTGAACAAGGACTCCCAAGTCCCTTTGTGCTTCAGTTATCCGAAGCATTTCCGCATTTTGAAAATAATCTATCCCTCCATTTCTCCTTCCAAAGTGCTTAACCACACACTTTTCCACATTGTATTCCATCTGCCACTTCTTTGCCCACTCTCCTAGCCTGTCCAAATCTTTCTGCAAGCTGCCTACTTCTTCAATACTCCCTGTCCCTCTATAGATCTTTGTACAATCTGCAAACTTAGCAACAGTGTCTTCAGTTCCTTCTTTCAGATCATCAATTTATATTGTGAAAAGTTGTTGTCCCAGCAGCGACCCCTGAGGCACACCACTAGTCACCGGCTGCCATCCTGAAAAAGACCCCTTTATCCCCACTCTGCCTTCTGCCAGTCAGCCAATCCTCTATCCATGCCAGGATCTTACCCTGAACACCACGGGCTCTTATCATATTTCAGTCTCCTCTGCGGCACTTTGTCAAGGCCTTCTGGAAATCTAAATAAATCACGTCCATTGGTCTCCTTTGTCTAACTTCCTCGTTACTTCCTCAAAGAACAAAGAACAAACAAAGAACAAAGAAAAGTACAGCACAGGAACAGGCCCTTCGGCCCTCCAAGCCCGTGCCGACCACGCTGCCCGTCTAAACTAAAATCTTCTACACTTTCTGGGGGGTATCCCTCTATTCCCATCCTATTCATGTATTTGTCCAGCTGCCCCTTAAATGTCACTATCGTCCCTCCTTCCACCACCTCCTCCGGCAGCGAGTTCCAGACACCTACTATCCTCTGTGTGAAAAACGTGCCTCGTACATCTACTCTAAATCTTGCCCCTCGCACCTTAAACCTATGTCCCCTAGTAACTGACCCCTCTACCCTGGGGAAAAGCCTCTGACTATCCACTCTGTCTATGCCCCTCATAATTTTGTAGACCTCTATCAGGTCGCCCCTCAACCTCCGTCGTTCCAGTGAGAACAAACCGAGTTTATTCAACCGCTCCTCATAGCTAATGCCCTCCATACCAGGCAGCACCCTGGTAAATCTCTTCTGCAAAATCTCTCTAAAGCCTCCACATCCTTCTGCTAGTGTGGCGACCAGAATTGAACACTATACTCCAAGTGTGGCCTAACTAAGGTTCTATACAGCTGCAACATGACTTGCCAATTCATATACTCAATGCCCTGGCTAATTCAGCAGGGGCATGGGAACCTGGATTGTAGTTTTGGGGTACGGGAGATTGAGAGTATAGAGGTCAGGAGCACAGATTTGACTTCGCAGGAGGGTGCCAGTGTTCAGGTAGGTGGTTTGAAGTGTGTCTACTTCAATGCCAGGAGTATACGAAATAAGGTAGGGGAACTGGCAGCATGGGTGGGTACCTGGGACTTCGACGTTGTGGCCATTTCAGAGACATGGATAGAGCAGGGACAGGAATGGTTGTTGCAGGTTCCGGGATTTAGGTGTTTTAGTAAGCTCAGAGAAGGGGGCAAAAGAGGGGGAGGTGTGGCGCTGCTAGTCAAGGACAGTATTACGGTGGCGGAAAGGATGCTAGATGGGGACTCTTCTTCTGAGGTAGTATGGGCTGAGGTTAGAAACAGGAAAGGAGAGGTCACCCTGTTGGGAGTTTTCTATAGGCCACCTAATAGTTCTAGGGATGTAGAGGAAAGGATGGCGAAGATGATTCTGGAAAAGAGCGAAAGTAACAGGGTAGTTGTTATGGGAGACTTTAACTTTCCAAATATTGACTGGAAAAGATATAGTTCGAGTACATTAGATGGGTCGTTCTTTGTACAATGTGTGCAGGAGGGTTTCCTGACACAATATGTTGACAGGCCAACAAGAGGCGAGGCCACATTGGATTTGGTTTTGGGTAATGAACCAGGCCAGGTGTTAGATCTGGAGGTAGGTGAGCACTTTGGAAACAGTGACCACAATTCGGTGACCTTTACGTTAGTGATGGAAAGGGATAAGTATACCCCGCAGGGCAAGAGTTATAGCTGGGGGAAGGGCAATTATGATGCCATTAGACATGACTTAGAATGTGTTGGTTGGAGAAGTAGGCTGCAAGGGTTGGGCACACTGGATATGTGGAGCTTGTTCAAGGAACAGCTATTGCATGTTCTTGATAAGTACGTACCAGTCAGGCAGGGAGGAAGGGGTCGAGCGAGGGAACCGTGGTTTACCAAAGAAGTGGAATCTCTTGTTAAGAGGAAGAAGGAGGCCTATGTGAAGATGAGGCATGAAGTTTCAGTTGGGGCGCTTGATAGTTACAAGGAAGCGAGGAAGGATCTAAAGAGAGAGCTGAGACGAGCAAGGAGGGGACATGAGAAGTCTTTGGCAGGTAGGATCAAGGAAAACCCAAAAGCTTTCTATAGGTATGTCAGGAATAAAAGAATGACTAGGGTAAGAGTAGGGCCAGTCAAGGACAGTGGTGGGAAGTTGTGTGTGGAGGCTGAGGAGATAAGCGAGATACTAAATGAATACTTTTCGTCAGTATTCACTCAAGAAAATGATAATATTGTGGAGGAGAATGCTGAGACCCAGGCTATTAGAATAGATGGCATTGAGGTGCGTAGGGAAGAAGTGTTGGCAATTCTGGACAAGGTGAAAATAGATAAGTCCCCGGGGCCGGATGGGATTTATCCTAGGATTCTCTGGGAAGCCAGGGAAGAGATTGCTGAGCCTTTGGCTTTGATTTTTAGGTCATCATTGGCTACAGGAATAGTGCCAGAGGACTGGAGGATAGCAAATGTGGTCCCTTTGTTCAAGAAGGGGAGTAGAGATAACCCCGGTAACTATAGGCCGGTGAGCCTAACGTCTGTGGTGGGTAAGGTCTTGGAGAGGATTATAAAAGATACGATTTATAATCATCTAGATAGGAATAATATGATTAGGGATAGTCAGCATGGTTTTGTGAAGGGTAGGTCATGCCTCGCAAACCTTATCGAGTTCTTTGAGAAGGTGACTGAACAGGTAGACGAGGGTAGAGCAGTTGATGTGGTGTATATGGATTTCAGTAAAGCGTTTGATAAGGTTCCGCACGGTTGGCTATTGCAGAAAATACGGAGGCTGGGGATTGAGGGTGATTTAGAGATGTGGATCAGAAATTGGCTAGTTGAAAGAAGACAGAGAGTGGTAGTTGATGGGAAATGTTCAGAATGGAGTTCAGTTACGAGTGGCGTACCACAAGGATCTGTTCTGGGGCCGTTGCTGTTTGTCATTTTTATAAATGACCTAGAGGAGGGCGCAGAAGGATGGGTGAGTAAATTTGCAGACGACACTAAAGTCGGTGGAGTTGTAGACAGTGCGGAGGGATGTTGCAGGTTACAGAGGGACATAGATAAGCTGCAGAGCTGGGCTGAGAGGTGGCAAATGGAGTTTAATGTGGAGAAGTGTGAGGTGATTCACTTTGGAAAGAATAACAGGAATGCGGAATATTTGGCTAATGGTAATATTCTTGGTAGTGTGGATGAGCAGAGGGATCTCGGTGTCCATGTACATAGATCCCTGAAAGTTGCCACCCAGGTTGATAGGGTTGTGAAGAAGGCCTATGGTGTGTTGGCCTTTATTGGTAGAGGGATTGAGTTCCGGAGCCATGAGGTCATGTTGCAGTTGTACAAAACTCTAGTACGGCCGCATTTGGAGTATTGCGTACAGTTCTGGTCGCCTCATTATAGGAAGGACGTGGAAGCTTTGGAACGGGTGCAGAGGAGATTTACCAGGATGTTGCCTGGTATGGAGGGAAAATCTTATGAGGAAAGGCTGATGGACTTGAGGTTGTTTTCGTTAGAGAGAAGAAGGTTAAGAGGTGACTTAATAGAGGCATACAAAATGATCAGAGGGTTAGATAGGGTGGACAGCGAGAGCCTTCTCCCGCGGATGGGGGTGGCTAGCACGAGGGGACATAGCCTTAAATTGAGGGGTAATAGATATAGGACAGAGGTCAGAGGTGGGTTTTTTACGCAAAGAGTGGTGAGGCCGTGGAATGCCCTACCTGCAACAGTAGTGAACTCGCCAACATTGAGGGCATTTAAAAGTTTATTGGATAAGCATATGGATGATAAGGGCATAGTGTAGGTTAGATGGCCTTTAGTTTTTTTTTCCATGTCGGTGCAACATCGAGGGCCGAAGGGCCTGTACTGCGCTGTATCGTTCTATGTTCTATGAAGGCAAGCATGCCGTATGCCTTCTTGACTACCTTCTCCACCTGTGTTGCCCCTTTCAGTGACCTGTGGACCTGTACACCTAGATGTCTCTGACTTTCAATACTCTTGAGGGTTCTACCATTCACTGTATATTCCCTACCTGAATTAGACCTCTCAAAATGCATTACCTGACATTTTTCCGGATTAATCTCCATCTGCCATCTCTCCGCCCAAGTCGCCAAACGATCTAAATCCTGCTGTATCCTCTGACAGTCCTCATCTCTATCCGCAATTCCACCTACCTTTGTGTCGTCTGCAAACTTACTAATCAGACCAGTTGCATTTTCCTCCAAATCATTTATATATACTACGTACAGCAAAGGTCCCAGCACTGATCCCTGCGGAACACCACTAGTCACAGCCCTCCAATTAGAAAAGCACCCTTCCATTGCTACTCTCTGCCTTCTATGACCAAGCCAGTTCTGGAACCATCTTGCCAGCTCACCCCTGATCCTGTGTGACTTCAGCTTTTGTACCAGTCTAACATGAGGGACCTTGTCAAAGGCCTTACTGAAGTCCACATAGACAACACGGGCAGCACGGTAGAATTGTGGATAGCACAATTGCTTCACAGCTTCAGGGTCCCAGGTTCGATTCTGGCTTGAGTCACTGTCTGTGCGGAGTCTGCACATCCTCCCCGTGTGTGCGTGGGTTTCCTCCGGGTGCTACGGCTTCCTCCCACAGTCCAAAGATGTGCAGGTTAGGTGCATTGGCCATGATAAATTGCCCTTAGTGACCAAAGTTGCCCTTAGTGTTGGGTGGGGTTACTGGGTTATGGGGATAGGTTGGAGGTGTTGACCTTGGGTAGGGTGCTCTTTCCAAGAGCCGGTGCAGACTCGATGGGCTGAATGGCCTCATTCTGCACTGTAAATTCTATGAAACATCCACTGCCCTACCTGCATCAATCATCTTTGTGACCTCTTCGAAAAACTCTATCAAGTTAGTGAGACACGACCTCCCCTTCACAAAACCTTGCTGCCTCTCACTAGTACGTCCATTTACTTCCAAATGGGAGTAGATCCTTTCTCGAAGAATTCTCTCCAGTAATTTCCCTACCACTGACGTAAGGCTCACCGGCCTGTAGTTCCCTGGATTATCCTTGCTACCCTTCTTAAACAAAAGAACAACATTGACTATTCTCCAGGACATCACCTGAAGACAGTGAGGAGCCAAAGATTTCTGTCAAGGCTTCAGTAATTTCCTCTCTAGCCTCCTTCAGTGTTCTGGGGTCGATCCCATCAGGCCCTGGGGACTGATCTACCTTAATATTTTTCAAGACGCCCAACACCTCATCTTTTTGGATCTCCATGTGACCCAGGCTATCTACGCACCCTTCTCCAGACTCAACATTCACCAATTCCTTCTATTTGGTGAATATTGATGCAAAGTATTCATTTAGTACCTCGCCCATTTCCTCTGGCTTCACACATCACTTCCCTTGCCTATCCTTCAGTGGGCCAACCCACTCCCTGGCTACCCTTTTGCTTTTTATGTATGTGTAAAAAGCCTTGGAATTTTCCTTAACCATATTTGCCAATGACTTTTCGTGACCCCCTTCTAGCTCTCCTGACTCCCTGCTTAAGTTCCTTCCTACTTTCCTTATATTCCATACAGGCTTCATCTGTTCCCAGCTTCCTACCTCTGACAAATGCATCCTTTTTCTTTTTGATGAGGCTTACCACATCTCTCGTTATCCAAGGTTCCCGAAATTTGCCGTATTTATTCTTCTTCCGCACAGGAACATGCCGGTCCTAAATTCCTTTCAACTGACATTTGAAAACCTCCCACATGTCAGATGCCGATTTACCCTCAAACATCCGCCCCCAATCTAGGTTCTTCAGTTCCCACCTAATTTTGTTATAATTATCCTTCTCCCAATTTAGCACATTCACCCTAGGACCACTCTTATCCTTGTCCACCAGCACTTTAAAACTTACTGAATTATGGTCACTGTTCCCGAAATGCTCCCCTACTGAAACTTCTACCACCTGGCCGGGCTCATTCCCCAATACCAGGTCCAGTACATCCCCTTCCCTAGTTGGATTGTCTGCATATTGTTTTAAGAAGCCCTCCTGGATGCTCCTCACAAACTCTGCCCCGTCCAAGCCCCCAGCACTAAGTGAGTCCCAGTCAATATTGGGGAAGTTGAAGTCTCCCATCACAACAACACTGTTGTTTTTACTCGTTTCTAAAATCTGTCGACCTATCTGCTCCTCTATTTCCCGCTGGCTGTTAGGAGGCTTGTAGTAAACCCCCAACATTGTGACTGCACCCTTCTTATTCCTGATCTCTACCCATATAGCCTCACTGCCCTCTGAGGTGTCCTCTCGTAGTACAGCGGTGATGTTCTCCCGAACCAGTAGCGCAACTCCTCCACCCCTTTTACATCCCATCTATCCCGCCGTAAACATCTAAATCCTGGATCGTTTAGCTGCCAGTCCTGTCCTTCCCTCAACCAGGTCTCTGCAAGGGCAACATCATAGTTCCAAGTACTAATCTAAGCTCTACGTTTATCTGCCTTACCCGTAATACCTCTTGCATTAAAAGATTTGCACTTCAGTACTTTCTGCATTAAAACTTCAACAGATTTGTCAGACATGACGTCCCTTGATGAAGCCATGCTGACTCAGTCCTATTTTATCATGCACTTCCAAGTACTCCGCGATCTCATCTTTAATAATGGGCTCAATGGGTGCAAATGCCTAATTTGCAAGGTGCCGCTGGTGCTGGATATGTAGCTCGCAGGTGTCACCAGTGGTGGATCAGAGTAGTGCAGTGGGATTGGCGGCCATCCCGTTTTTCGGCTGTCGCTCGATTCTCAACTGGATCGGGAAACCCACTTTTGGGGGGCGGACAAAAGAGAAGCCACTCCTTGAAATCTGTTCATCATATCTGCATTAGTTTAATTATTACTGTGGATTTTACCTCATTTTCTGATACATTTTCCAGCACAACAAATCGCATTATATGTAGATTAAACATTCCAAGCATTCCATTTTTTTCTGATTGGGCACAGAGCATTCCACATGTCTTCAGTTTGCATTGCTGCTATTGGATTAACGCTGTAGTTTAAGAAATTTCCAAACGACGCACCTATACCACGGAGTTTCAACTTCTTCATGATTGTTGCCTTCAGTGAAAGGCTCTCTGGGTCATCATACCAGACCTCATGGTATTTATCAGTAAGCTGCCAAAAAAGTCAAAGGCGTTACATCGAGAGGTGACACTTTTGGATCAATGTAACATTTTGGACATCGCAAAAAGCATTATTTAAACCACAATTCATTCCTACTTGCATTAGGGGCTGGTTTAGCTCACAAAGCTAAATCGCTGGCATTTAAAGCATACCAAGCAGGCCAGCAGCACGGTTCAATTCCTGTTCCAGCCTCCCCGGACAGGTGCCGGAATGTGGCGACTAGGGGCTTTTCACAGTAACTTAATTGAAGCCTACTCGTGACAATAAGCAATTTTCATTTCATAAAGTATACAATTGGATGGAATTTGTGTTCATAACGTCTTGAGTATTGACCCAGTGACGTAACTACTTCAATAACTAGTACAGAGATTTCCTTTTTAAAGTTAAAGTTTTCCATGGCTTTCCTTTCAAAATCAGCACAGAACTAGATCGGGTAGAGACAGGGAGGATGTTCCCGATGGAAGGCCAGCTCAGAACCAGGGATTACCAGGGATTACAGTGTCAGGATATCGGAAAAACCATTTAGCAGTGAGATGAGTTCAAAAAGTCTTCAGCAAGGGAAGATGGTGGGGTTGAACTGTTTATACTTCAATGCAAGGAGCGTTACAAACAAGGTAGATGAGTTAAGGGCACAGGTAGACACATGGCAACAGGATGTCATTGCTAGAACGGAAATCTGGCTAAAGGAGAAGCAAACGTGGCAGCTCAATGTCCCTGGATGCAATGTTTTCAGGCACGATGGAGTGGGATACAAAAAAGGGGAGCAGCACTAATTGTTAAAGAATCAATTCCAGTTGTGAGAATGAATCATATACAGGTCAACAAACAAAGCATTATGGGTTATAAATAGAAACAAAATAGAGGCAGTAACAGTCTCACAACTGGGAATATACTACAGACTACCAAAGAGTGAAAGGGAGATAGAAGAGCAAATATGGAGGCACATTTATGCCTGTAAGAACAAAAGGGAACAATAGTAGGAGACTTTAACTATCCCAATATAAATTGGGATTCAAGTAATATAAGGGGAGCTGAGGGAGAAAATCTCATGCAGTGTGTCCAGGAAAATGTTTTCAACCAATTAGTGACAAACTCAACAAGAGGAGATGCAATTCTAAACCAAGTCTTGGGGAACGAAGAAGGGTTGAAGTGATAGTTGGCGAACATATTGAGGATATTTTCCATTTAAGCGGCAATTTAGCATGGCCAATCCACCCAGCCTGCACATCTTTCGGGTTGTGGGGGGCGAAACCCACGCAGACACGGGGAGAATGTGCAAACTCCACACAGACAGTGACCCAGAGCCAGGATCGAACCTGGGACCTTGGCGCCGTGAGGCAACAGGGCTAACCCACTGCGCCACCGTGCTGCCCCTCACTTGCACATCCCTAATGGGCAGGATCAATTAGATGATAATGTCCGTCTTAGAGGCTAATGGAACCTCACTGGCAGGCCTTGGGGTCCAGCACATAAGCAAGGCCAAAGCCTCTCGATGCCACAAACCCAAGCATTGAGCCTTGAACCCTGAGTGTTGACCCCATTCCCTGAGTTTGAATGTGTGGGCAACTGACATTATTAAGGGTTAACTTGTGGTGGCCAATCAGTTTGATGAGCTTGAATGTTTGAGGGCACAGTCCCTTTCTACTTAAAGGATAGGCAAAGTTAATATTACCCATTCTTACTCAGGTTGCATCATTCAGACTTCACGTGCGTGTGTCATGTCTCCACAGAGTTTTGGAGAACCCCTGGACCCCCCACCCCCCACCTGCACCCCTACCCAGGGTGGGCACCGTTTGTATTTTCTATCTGGGTTTCATCCACCCAGCTCATTAGGCCTGCCTCCTTGACTCGCATCACTCCCCACCCCATGTGGCCTGCAGCCGCCCCATGCCCCCAAGCCACAGTCAGCGGACTGACTCAGTCCTCTAAGAACATCAAAACAGCACAGACAGCAGACCTTAGGGCCACCCACACTATCCACAACCCCATTGCGGTGTCCACCGACCCTCACCACTGTCCAACAGCCCCCTAGACCTCTTCCCCCCCCCCCCCCCCCACTCCCCCCGGAGCTGTCCAGCGGCTTCTGGCCTCTTGGGCTCCCTTTTTTTTTAAACGTAACAATTCGTACCAATGTGCCGTCACATCTGGGGGATGGGATGATTCAGTGAAGGTTTAAGATGTGACGTGAACCACGGCAAATACATTACAATGCCCCTTCCTGGGGGTGAATCTGATCATGTCATCGGGGAGAGCCTAGGAGGTCTCATTCCAAAATCTCGCCAACGCAAATTCCATTTTTGGCCTCTCGTGTGATTTTGTGAACATGGCAAGATTTGCGTCCACAGACCGCTAGTTCCCGCCTCATGTCTTTAAAAACTGAATTGGTTTGGGTCCTTTTCTTATCAACTCCCATTTTCTTGTCGATTCTCCCATTGCAGACATTTTCCACTGTACAAACTTAAAACTTGAGCTTTGCTGAATCCGAGATGTCATGATATGCAGACACACATATAATGATATACAGGCAGGCACAGACAAGCAGCTAATGGACACAGAGAACAGGACATGACCAATAAGCAGGCAGGACACTCAGAGGTGGGATCTGACTATAAAAGACACGAGGCATTGACACGCCGCCTCTTTCCACTGATGAACATCTCGAGAGTCAGTCAAGGGTGTTGTTACAATCTCACACCTCCACCATGTGGCTAAGACCTAGCCTGGTTCAGTCACACAGAGTAGCCACACTTAAGTTAGCAGAGAGTCGAACTTACAGAGAACTGTGCTAACTGTGCTATTAGTTCAATAAATCTGATTGAACTAACTTCAAGGTCTGGAGTATCTTTTTGATCTAAGCTGCATCCAGTTGCAGCCAGTGTTGTACCAGTGTACCTCACACAACACGAGACACGGAATATGTGGGATGATGAATCATTGCAATGTTTCCATTTGAACAATGTTAGAATGCACAGGTCTGCATTGTGCTTTGACTGATCGCCCTACCTTGTAGACATAATATGGCGATTTGTAATTATCGTCCCAGTATCTGCCGGTAAATGATTTGGGTAACTCCTGCATGATGTCTTTGTATGGTTTTGCCTTCGATATGTGAAAGGCACAAACACCTTCTTTGTTTGAAACCTCTTCTAATTGGCATCTACCAGGCTGTAAAGAGAAGAAAGATGAGAATATAGGGCTTGTGAATTCTGTGAAAATCAAAGTTGTATTAGCCGCCTGACTGATCTCCACATGCACTGGCCGTGACACAAAGGCATCAATTGAAAATGTCACATCTGAGATTGTCCGATTTTTGTAAGGTAAAAGCATAACGAGTTATTGAATCAAGGCCGGGTTTAGATCATTCAGATCACAAAACATCTAACTGATTGGTAGAACAGACACAATGGACCGAGTGGCCTGCTCCAGGTTGATCCTTGGGAAAAGATTTAAGAAACATGTGGTTTACAATCTGGAATAAGGGAACGTCTCAGTGAAATAATGTAAAAATCAATGGACTGGTGGCACAGCATTTAGCACTGCTGCCTCACAGCTCCAGGGACCCGGGTTCCGTACAGGGGCTGGTTTAGCACAGTAGGCTAGGACAGCTGGCTTGTAATACAGAACAAGACCAGCAGCGCAGGTTCAATTCCAGTTCCAACCCCCCCCCCCCTGAACAGGTGCCGGAATGTGGCGACTAGGGGCTTTTCACAGTAACTTCATTGCAGCCTACTTGTGACAATAAGCGATTATTATCAATTCCGGCCTCGGGTGACTGTGTGGCGTTTACACTTTATCCCCGTGTCTGCGTAGGTTTCCTCCCACAGTCTAAAGATGTGCAGGTTAGGTGGATTGGCCATGATAAAATTGCCCTCAGTGTCTATAAAAGGTTAGGTGGGGTTACTGGGTTACAGGGATAGGGTGGAGGCGTGGGCTTAAGTAGGATACTCTTTACGAGGGCCGGTGCTGACTGGATGGGCCAAATGACCTTCTTCCGCACTGTAAATTCTATGTGGTGTGAGCATCACTGACAAGGCCAGCATTTGTTGCCTATCCCTAATTCATTCCTTGAACTGTGTGACGTGCTGGGCCACTTCAGAGAGCAATTAAGCTTTTGCTTCCAAATGATATTGAATTTAGATTCTACCAGCTACCTGGGTGGGACTTGGTTCCCGGCCCCTAGAACATTAGCCTCTGGGTCACTGGCTCAGTGATATTAACATTGAGCTACCTTCACCCAATTAACATGCCCGGAGAATGGATGTCAGATGATCTAATTCACTCCCATTCTGTGTGCAATGCAAATTATTTATTTGTCCTTACCTCATAGAAATGCTTGCAACGGTAGTCGCTACCATACCATGGAACTCCCATTACCAGCTTTCTGGAATCAATACCCAGATTAATATAAGCAGAAAGACCTAAATGGACAGAAATATGACCATTTTAGGCTAATATTGATAAAGGCCGGACACTCTTAACCAAAATGTTTAGTTGGACGTACCTGAATAAGTATAGTCATAGGGAGCATTTGCTTTTGCAAAACACTCATCGCCCATTTCACTCTGCATATGAACGGACATCACAAATAAGAAGTCACAGGATCTTGCAATTGGTACATAGTCATAACATGGGCCATCACCGCAATGAGGAGACCAGGGCACCTTTATTGAAACCTGATGGCCAGAATATAATAAAATGTTAATTTAATCTCAAACCACATCTTGACTGTAACTGCTATTCATAGTGTCGGTGCATGGTTGATTAGAGCTGTGAAGTTAACAGGTTAGCAGTTCTACAGTGTTTGTGCTTCAATAGAATGGTACACAATCATTTTGGGGAATAAAGTGGGCTGGACGTAAAACTGTGCCAAATCCCGTCCACCCTGGTTCCTGGGAGTGAGCTTCCCCGACTCCAGAACATCGCACCACAGCTATTTAACCCTTAGAGGGGCATTAATTGCTCTAAAATAAAAACTCCATGTGGGCCAAACTCCATCTCTGAGATCAGCTGCTCCATCAAATGCCAGCAGATCTGCAGTGCCAGAAGTTCCATTCGGAACTGCATCCCGTTCAAAAGGACCAAGATCTGGAGTTACAAAAGTGGTGGAGTGGCTGACCAGGTCCAGGCAGGACAGGAGGACAACCTGGCCAGGTGAGTAGAATGGTAGTGGTAGTTTGCTCCTTTAAGGGGTCAAGCTCTTGATGGTTCATGTGACTAATTTGGTCAATTGAGCCGGAGAGCATGAATCCGGGGCCTGAGCACGGGTTTTCCTGGACTCTGAAGTCATGGGGAACGGTAGCCTTTACTTCACTCCCTGAATATAGTTATTTACCCGAATAAACCATTTATTTGTTGCTCTACTTTGGTGATCAATGGTCTTGTCAGATACTACAGCGACCAATATGCCTCAATCAAATTGTATGATTTTGGATTATCAGGGTTGCAACACCAGGTCTGCTGAATATCTAGCTGAAGACAACTCAATGTAAACTATCTCATCTCAGCAATGATCCAAGGAGCGTTTTAACTGAGATATATAGATTGTATATTTGTTCACAGACTATGCAGCTACAGGACCATTTTCACTGCACATCCCTAATTGTGGTGAGCTGCCTTCTGGAACTGCTGCATTACATGTGGTGTAGGTACACCCATGGTGCTGTTAGGGAGGGGGTTCCAGAATTTTGACCCAATGAAGGAACAACGTTATGTGTTCAAGTCAAGATGGTGAGACTCTTGGAGGTGAACCTGCAGGTGGGGATTTTCTAATGCATTTGCTGCCCTTGTCCTGAGTGGTAGAGGTCTTGGGTATTGAAATTATTGTCGATGGAGCATTGGTGAGTTCATACAGTGTATATTGTAGACGCTAGGTATTGCTGCCATTGTGGACTGATAGTGGCTGATGTACATGCTGAAGGTGGCAGATGGAGTGCTAATCAAACGGGCTGCCTTGTCCTGGATGACGTCAAACTGCCTGAGCGTTGTTGGAGTTGTCCTCATCCAGCCAAATACAGAGTATTCCATCAAATTCCTGACTTGTATCTTGTAGCTGGTGTCGCTATTTAGATGGCTGGACGAGTTCAGTTCCAGGTCAATGGTAGCGCAAAGAGTGATGATAGAGGGGGATTCAACAATAGTAATGTAATTAAATATCAAGGGGAGATGTTTGGATTATTCTTGTTGGAGATACGCGTTGCCGGAAAGTTGTGTGTGTGAATATTACTGCTACTTGTCCAGCCCAAGCCTGAATATTGTCCAGGTCTTGCTGTATAAGCACACAGACAGCTTCAGCATCTGAGGAGTCTCAAATGGTGACTGTGCAAGCTTCAGCAAACCTTCCCAAATCTGACCTTCTAATTGAGGGATGGTTATTGACGAAGCAGCTGAAGATGGTTGGGCTTAGATCAGAACCCTGAGGAACTCCTGCAGTGATGTACTGGAGCTGAAATAACCGATTTCCAGTCACCGCAACCATTGTGTTCGGCATCACTCCAGCCATTTGGGGGCGGCACGGTGGCACAGTGGTCAGCACTGCTGCCTCACAGCGCCAGGGACCAGGACTCGATTCAACCTCGGGTGACTCTGTGTGAAGTTTGCACTTTTTTCCCGTATCTGCATAGGTTGCCTCCTGGTGTGCAGGTAAGGTGGATTGGTCACAGGCGATTCGGAGAGGATGAGATTAAATATATTTTTTCCTCTTGTTGGATCCCTCATGGCATGCCACAGGCCCAGGCTTGGAGCTATGTCCTTTTGGACGTAGCCAGTTAGGACAATGGTGATGCTACTAAGCAACTCGTGGAGATGGACATTGAAGTCCTCCACCCAGAGTGCATTCTGTAACTTTACCATCCTCAGTGCTTGCTCCAAGTGGTATTCAATATGGAGGAGCACAGGTTCATTAATGAGTGGTTGCGGGTGGGTTTGCGAGGCATGTATGTACTCTTAATAGGCAGAAGGTTTCCTTGCCCATGTTTGACTTCACCCATCAGAGTCCATGGGCTCCAGTGTCAATGTTGAAAACGTTCAGGGAAACCGCAACCTGTGTGTATACTACCGTGCCACCACCTCTGGTGGGAATGTCTTGCTGCTGCAATAAGACAAACCCAGGGATGCTGATGGTGGGGTCTAGGATATTGTCCGTAAGGTATGACTGTGTGAGCATGACCATGGGTATTGTGTGACTCATCTGTGAGACAAATCTCTCAATTTGGCACAAGCCCCCATATCTCAGTAAGTAGGACATTGGAGGGTCAACAGGGCTGGACTTGCCAATGTCGTTTCCGGTGCCTAGGTTGAAGCCAGCCTGGTTCCATTCCTTTGTCTAGACTTTGGTGCAGCACGGCAGCACAGTGGGTAGCACTGTTGCTTCACCGCACCAGTGTCCCAGGTTCAATTCCCGGTTTGGGTCACTGTCTGCGCGGAGTCTACACGTTCTCCCCGTGTCTGCGTGGGTTTCCTCCGGGTGCTCCAGTTTCCTCCCACAAGTCCCGAAAGATGTGCTGTTAGTCATTTGGAAATTCTGAATTGTCCCTCAGTGTACCTGAACAGGTGCCGGAATGTGGCGACTCGGGGCTTTTCACAGTAACTTCAGTGCACTGTTAATGTAAGCCTACTTGTGACAATAAAGATTATTAAATTAAATTGTAGCAGTTATGATAAAATTGCCTAGCTTGCTAAACTATTTCAGAGGCAGTTCTGAGTTAACCACTGTGGGCAACACATGTGGGTGGGGGGGGGGGGGGGGGGTAGCACAGTGGTTAGCACAATTGTTTCATAGCTCAAGGTTCCCAGGTTCGATTCCCGGCTTGGGTGACTGTGCGGAGTCTGCACGTTCTCCCCGTGTGTGCGTGGGTTTCTTCCGGATGCTTCGGTTTCCTCCCACAGTTCAAAGATGGCAAGTTAGGTGAACTGGCCATGCTAAATTGCCCTTAGTTTTCAAAATTTCCCTTGGAGTTGGATGAAGTTACTGGGATATGGGGATAGGGTGGAGGTGTGGGATTGGGTAGGGCGTTCTTTCAAAGAGCCGGTGTGGACTCGATGGGTCAAATGGCCTCCTCCTCCTTCTGCACTGTAAATTCTATGACAGCTGTAGGAACAACCAGATAAGGATGCCTGATTTCCTTCACTAAAAGGCATCAGTGAAACAGATGGACCAGTGAATCAAGGCGTTGTCACTGTTTCCAAGACCAGCTTTTGTTTAAATTGTGGATTGAGTAACGGAATAAAATTGCAATCGTGGTCTTAGAACATAAGAACATAAGAACCAGGATCAGGAGTAGGCCATCTGGCCCCTCGAGCCTGCTCCGCCATTCAATGAGATCATGGCTGATCTTTTGTGGACTCAGCTCCACTTTCCGGCCCGAACACCACAACCCTTAATCCCTTGATACTTCAAAAAACTATCTATCTTTACCTTAAAAACATTTAATGAAGGAGCCTCAACTGCTTCACTGGGCAAGGAATTCCATAGATTCACAACCCTTTTCGGTTTAGAAGTTCCTCCTAAACTCAGTCCTAAATCTACTTCCCCTTATTTTGAGGCTATGTCCTCTAGTTCTGCTTTCACTCGCCAGTGGAAACAACCTGCCCGCATCTATCCTATCTATTCCCTTCATAATTTTAAATGTTTCTATGTGATCCCCCCTCATCCTTCTAAATTCCAACGAGTACAGTTCCAGTCTACTCAACCTCTCTTATTTTATTTACAAAAAATAGTAGAAAATGTTTGTACAGCAAAACTTTGATTAGGTCCAGTTACAGACTCGAAGCACAGTCGTGTAACAACAAAGACAGAATTAAAACATCACAAGAGCTTCATACATGTGCCACCTTGGCGGGATTCAAAATGTTCCAGAACATTAACCTGGTCCTCTGGATTACTCGTCTGGTGATATGACCACAATGCCAACACCTCCCCCAGATGATGTAGTTAGAAATCAGCATTTCAATTTATTGTCCAGAAATATATCCAGACACTTTAAAAATTAATTACAGTGAGCACCACATTGCTTGTATGCATTTTTAAATATAAAATGTTTTTTTACCTGCGATCCAGGTATTGCACGGTGGAACACACGTGCGGTTTCATTAATCAGCTGAGTCATTGCCCCATATTCCTGAGTTCCAGGTTTAATCTTTTGCAACTGTTCCAAATAGATGCCGTCGAAAAACGATGCTTTGGCAATAAACACTTGCTGTCTGATCCATTCCTTTGTCGCATCATGATTTCTCAATGCATTAGATGGTATATTGTCTGGTAAACGGTGAAGAAACAACAGCTCATCTCTTGTGCATCAGTTACACATGGTGTCTCAGTGTGTTTGAGGGAACAGAACTGCCAACATCCAGTAGAACAGTGAGATGTAGGTTGATCTTGTATTTACATTGATCACTCCACATCCTCAGCATATCCTTAAGCCCTTTCTGGCATATTAATTATTTCTGAAGTGTAAGCACTCTTGTTTCTGAGGCAGATATGATCACTAATCCCGACCCACCAAGGACCCGATGAAGGGAGGCAGCGCCGGCCCTAGGGTTGCTGGCGCCCCGGGCAAGCTGAACTTCGGCGCCCTTGGGGGGGGGCGGGGCCGAAGGGGGGCGAGGGGGGGTGGGGCCGAGGGGGGCCGAGGGGGGGGGCGGGGCCGAGAGGGGGGGGTCGAGGGGGGGGGGCGAGGCCGAGGGGGGGGGGCCGAGGGGGGGGCGTGGCCGAGGGTGGGGGCGTGGCCGAGGGGGGGGCGGGACCGAGGGGGCGCCAGGGCGGGGGGGGAGGGCCGGACCAGAGGGGGGGGCCGGACCCGAGGGGGGGGGCCGGACCCGAGGGGGGGCGGGGGCGGACACGAGGGGGGGCGAGGGGGGGGCGGGGGGCGGACCCGAGGGGGGGGGCGGACCCGAGGGGGGGGCGGGGGGCGGACCCGAGGGGGGGGCGGGGGGCGGGCGGACGGCGGACCCGAGGGGGGGGCGGACCCGAGGGGGGGGGCGGTCCGAGGGGGGGGGCGGACCGAGGGGGGGGGCGGACCGAGGGGGGGGCGCCCTGGGGGAGGGCGGCCACCGCGCATGCGCTGGTTGGCACCTGCCCAACTGCGCATGCGCGGGACCCGAGTCTCTGGCGCCCCGTTGCACATGGCGCCCCGGGCGACTGCCCGAGTTGCCGGTGCCTTGGGCCGGCCCTGAAGGGAGGCAGAAAGCAGGAATCTATGGACAGTTAACTTAACGACTGACATAGGAAAAATGTTAGAAGCCACTATACCAGATGTATTGAAGAGTTCTTGGTAAAATTCAGGGTGATCAGACAGATTCAATAATGTTTTCTGAAAGCGAAGTCATGTCTAACCAATTTACTGGAATTATTTGAAGAAGTTGCACATCCTGTGGATTAAAGGGCATCCAGTGGCTATGTACTTTGATTTCCAGAAGGCATTTGATGAGGTGCCTGTCAAAGTTTGCTGGCAGATATAAAAGCTCATCGTGTGGGGTGGGGTAAGATATTGGCATGGATTGAAGACTGCCCAGCTGAAAGGACGGAGAGGGTAGGCATAAATGTATCTTTTTCTGGTTGGCAAAGTTGTTATGAGTGATGTGCCACAGGGATCAGTGCTGTAGCCTCAGCCGTTCGTATTTAGGTAAATGACTTGGATGGAGACCTTGAAGATCTCGGAGCGAAATTTGCTGATGGCAGAAAGATAGGTGTGATAGTTAGATGTGAAGAAGACACAAAGAGGCTACAAAGTGATCGAGTTAGATTAAGTGAGTGGGCAAAGACTTGGCAAATGAAGCACAATGGAAGAAAGTGGGAAATTGTCCATTTGGCAGCAGAAAAATAGCATAATATCTACATGGTGAGAGATTACAAAGCTCTGAGTTGCTGAGACATCTCGGGGTCCTAGTATTTAATCGCAAAAGACTAATAGCACGCAAGTACAGCAACTAATTAGGAATTTTCCCATTTTTCACAAGGGAAAGTGAATATAAAAGTGGGGAGGTTGTGCTTTTTTTATTCAGTTATTGGAGAGACCCTACCTAGAGTATTGTGTACAGTATTAATCTCCTTGTTTAAGGAAGGATGTTAATGCATCGGATCAGTTCAGAGAAGGTTTACTTTTTGTTGAAGGATCATTAAGATCTGAAAAATTGTGGTGAATTGGCCCCCTCCCCAGCTGCATGTTCTTTGATGGCGGGCCCCTGGCGGCAGTGAGATTCTTCCTGCTAGTCACAGGAATTTCCCATTGTGGCCACCCCAGCGGCCAGGAAACCCTACCTGCGGAACGGAGAATCTCGCCAACTGAGAATTTGCCCCATTAACTTTGTTACTATCCACAAGTACTCGCAGACCGGCTGAGCTAATCCAGAGTTTCCTGTTTCTATTTCAGATCACCAGCAGCTGGAATATTTTGGGCGCGATTCTCCCCAAAGGCGGCTGGTCGTGAACGCTGCCACGAAAACGGCCGTGTTTGACGGCAGCCTCCGCGCCCCCGACCAGGAACCGATACTGCTCCCCGGTCAGGGCTAGCATCGCGCGGCCGTGAATTCCTGCATCGCGGCCTTAACGAATTTCGCTAAGCACGCGAGCCAAAGTTAGCGACGGCTGACGCATATGATGACGTCAGCCGCGCATGCGGGATTGGACAACTCCAACCCGCGCATGCGCGGATGATGTCATCGCGCATATGCGTGAAACCCGTGCATGCGCGGTCCGTTATGCCCCTCAGAAGCCCCGCGGATGGATCCATCGGGGCGGCGGAGGGAGAAAGAGTGCGCGGGGTAAGTACCCATGGCACCCTTGGCATGGCCGTGGTGCGGCCGTACCAATCGGTGCCATGGTTCCCCAGAACGGGACTTTAAGGCCGTTTTTACAAACGGTCAGAGCAGGTGTGTTTTTAGTTCGTAAAAACGACCGAAAAGGCCTTGGAAATCGGCCCATCGGCCGGGGGGGGGGGGGGGGGGGGGGGGGGGGGGGGGAATAGTGGGAGGGCGTCGGACCAGCGTGGCCGTAAAAATTTACACCGCCCGCTATTCTCCGACGCGTCGTGAGCACGGAGAATCGTGCCCTTTGCTTTTATTTATTGAACTAATACCTGGTTTGGGTAGGTTGTCCTATGAGGAAGCTTTTGTGGGTTAGGCTGCAGTTTAACTTGATAGTTCCATCAGATT
This sequence comes from Scyliorhinus canicula, assembly GCF_902713615.1. NCBI lineage: Eukaryota > Metazoa > Chordata > Chondrichthyes > Carcharhiniformes > Scyliorhinidae > Scyliorhinus > Scyliorhinus canicula. The sequence goes on along the minus strand of NC_052149.1, from coordinate 7,080,850 downwards.
TCTAAAAAAAATAATTAATTAACTATAGAACATAGAACATAGAACAGTACAGCACAGAACAGACCCTTCGGTCCTCGATGTTGTGCCGACCAATCATCACCCTACTCAAGCCGACCCTATCCACCCTATACCAGTAACCCCCCCCCCCCCCCCATTAACCTTATTTTTTAGGATACTAAGGGCAATTTAGCATGGCCAACCCACCTAACCCGCACATCTTTGGACTGTGGGAGGAAACCGGAGCACCCGGAGGAAACCCACGCACACACGGGGAGGACGTGCAGACTCCGCACAGACAAAGACCCAGCCGGGAACTGAACCTGGGACCCTGGAGCTGTGAAGCATTTATGCTAACCACCATGCTACCATGCTGCCCTAAACATGATGTAATGTCATCTGAAAATTAAACAACAATATATATTAGAAGCTGCAAAACAGAGATGCCGCCAATAGTCCTTATTACACTGCACTGAGTTCACAGAGACAGACCGCATTGTGGATAGCACAAATGCTTCACAGCTCCAGGGTCCCAGGTTCGATTCCAGGTTGGGTCACTGTCTGTGCGGAGTCTGCACGTTCTCCCCGTGTCTGCGGGGGTTTCCTCCGTGTCCTCCGGTTTCCTCCCACAGTCCAAAGATGTGCAGGTTAGGTGGATTGGCCATGATAAATTGCCCTTAGTGTCCAAAATTGCCCTTAGTGTTGGGTGGGGTTACTGGGTTATGGGAATAGGGTGGAGGTGTTGACCTTGGGTAGGGTGCTCTTTCCAAGAGCCGGTGCAGGCTTGATGGGCCGAATGGCCTCCTTCTGCACTGTAAATTTGATGATAAATGCGAGGAACATCAATAAATGCACCGGCTTGCATTTATATAGTACTTTCAACACAATAAAATTCCTCTTCACAGGGGCAGCATTAAGATTGATGAATGGAAAAGATTGTCATCAAAGTGTGCAAAACTTGACCAACAAGAAGGAAAATTAGGACAAGAGGTGGATGTAGATGAATGTTTTTACTTCACAAAGATGGAGGGCGGGATTCTCCGCGAACCGGCGGGACGGGCCACTCCGGCGCCGAGGAGTGGCGTGAAGCACTCCGGCATCGGGCCACCCCGAAGTTGTGGAATCCTCCGCACCTTCAGGGGCTAGGCCTGCGCCGGAGTGTTTGGCGCCGTGCCAGCCAGCGGGGAAGGGACTTGGCGCCACGCCAACCAGCGTCGAAGGGCCTCCGCCGGACGGCGCGAGTCGGCGCACGCGCGGGAGAGCCAGCAAGTGCTGGCATCATCCCAGCGCATGCGCGCGGGGGGGGTTAATCTCTGCCCGGACTGTTACAGCGGCCGACACGGAGGAATAGAGTGCCCCGACGATGCAGGACCACCCGCGGATCGGTGGGCCCCGATCGCGAGCCAGGTCACCATGGGGGCACCCCCCCACCCCCCCCCACCCCCCGAGGCCAGATCCCTCCACGCCCCCCTGAGGACCCCGGTGGCCGCCCACAGAGCCAGGTCCAGCCGGTAAGCCTGTTGTAATTTGCGCCGGGGTGACCGGCCGAAAACAGGCGGCCACTCGGCCCATCGCAGGCCGGAAAATAGCTGGGGGGGGGGGGGAGCTGCCAACGCCCCCCAACCGGTTTGGCACGATTCTCCCCCCCCCCCCCCCCCCCCCCCCCCCCGCCGGCGCTGGAGAATTCGGCAGCCGTCGAGGGCGGGATTCACACTGCCCCCCGGCGATTCTCTGACCCGGCGGGGTGTCGGAGAATCCCTCCCGGAATGTTGAATATTGAATAATAGCAGGTTAAGGGCCAGAGGGGAATTTTAACATTCCGACATCAAGAATACCAGTAACCTAGAATGACATAAATGATACAGCACAAAAATAGGCCATTTGGCCCAGCCTGTCCGTGCCAGGGGTGAGTCTCCACTTAAGCCTGAACCTGTAAACTTCATGTTCCTTTCTCTGGCTCTTCAATAATACAGTTTGCATCAGGAAACAGAACCGCACCTCTTTGAGCTTTACTAAAATGTGTTACCTTGCATGATAACTCGAACATTATGTTCATGAGCAGCACACAAGAGACGTCGGTTATATCTATGAGTGATTACAACTGCTGTGATCTTAGACCAATCATAATGTTGATAATCCGTTCCTCCGAAATCAAAGACAAGGACCTGGGAAAAACATAAAGCAGTCAGCTACAGTGAGGAGGGACATAATTAAACACATCATGATATCTGTATTTCCTATGACTACAATTGTCCCCAGGGTAGGGCATCAGGAAGGGTTAATGAACACATCCAGTCTGCAGGTTATGTTGCTGACACACTGCTCACTGAACAACATTACTGTGAGGGAAATACTGACCTCATCAAATACACAACAGTTACATAGTGATTTGATATCAATGCTTGTTGAAATATTCGCTAAGTTGTATTCAGTTTAACCATGAGCAGGATCCCAGTTGTACAATGACTGAGGTCAGATCACAATTTTATTCCATGTGATTCCAGGATTTTTAACTGGTGTTGTGGGGAATGAACATTCTGTGAAAACTGTAAACTTTAACCTGGTGTCAGTCTGTCAGAGTGAGATCACCCATCATTTACGATTCTACACATCAGAGAAACATGTTAAAATAAACATTTTACCGGTGCTGAACTTGTTCAAATATCTGTGCATTGTTCAATATTACAGATGTCCTATTTTACACAGGCTGTAACTACACCAAGATTAACACTTTAACATATATTATATATCACACGATTCTCTTTGTATTTGAACGACAGTCTGAGCTGCTTCTTGTGTCTGTGCACTAGCTTCACCTGTCCCCCCCACCCTGACCCACACCCTCAGCCTGGTCCTGATCCTGGAGTTGTGCTCAGGACCCCTCTCCAGCCTGCATCTCCCCGGGAGCCCAGGCTGGAGGGTGACCGGTTAACGCTCTCCCCCAACCGAACCCACATGGGGAAAGACACCAGTTCACAGCCCAATGCTCCATTCCAAGTGTTCCTGCTCAATACACTTCAAAATAACAACTTCAAATCAATGAACTCTCATCCCGAGGGAATTTAATGGTCTGACACACCCACCTCCACTTGGAACTGAAGTTTTGCCGGTAAAGATTTACACATATCTCGTGATTTACACATACACACATTCCGAGGTTGTAGCCAGGGGGCTTCGCCGATCCACATCACCGCCACAAACTGCGCCAATGCCAAACTCCAGCGCATCCTCTCCGCCGGAGATGAAGATCTATCAGTCACAGCGAGATCCTTTCTTTATACTGAGCCTCATGTGAATGATGATGCCACCTCCTGGGTCTCTCTATCTCTATCTTGCTTTGTGTGATAACAGGGACATGTTGACGCAAGCTTCATGCTGTTAAATGTAACTTTGTAGGGAAGTTCGCTTCTCCCCGTCACTCCTCTTGGGTAACATTATCCGTTAACCTCTGCAGTATTTCCTCTCTTTCCCAACTTTCATTATCGAACGTCTCTCTCGTTGTCCCAAGTCTTTATTAATATTCATCCTCGCTTCTCTCTTCCCTCCCCCTTTCCTCCCAATTATTTCCAATATTCATCCCAGAAATTCAGCTTTCCTGCTCTCTGTCCCACTCCTTCCATCCCTGGACCAATATTCACCAGGGATCCTCTCTGTCGCCTTTCCTTCCTGCCTTAGTCAACACTCATCCCCCAGTCCCTGATTCCCCACCCTGGTCGGAGAAACTCCCATCCCCCCGTGTTCCCTGGTATGGGATCCTTCAAATTCCAACGTTTTTACAATCACCACCCTCTCCACACCTTCATTGGTAAAAATGTACCTCAAACTTACTCTATTTTCCTAAACCTCTCCTTGCCTCTGTCTTGAGCAACATTCATCCATGAAACTTACTGACCTCTTCCAGCAAGTGTTTTCGGAAGCAGATTTGAATGCTCCCTCCAATTTCTCAGCCTCAGTGTTTACCAGCGAATCATTTTCCCTCTTTCCTCCATGTCTTGTATAAAATCCATTCCAAACCCTTCTTTCCTTCCTGATTGTATTCGCTAAAGTTCATCCCTGAGTCTCCCCACCCTGTATGGCTTTGCAATTCAGTATATATCCCTAACACTCGCTCCTCCCTTCCTCCCATCGCTGGTCGAAATTTTGCCTCAAAACTTCACCAACATTACTCCATGCCTCGGTTACCAGTCCTTCATTTTCACTCCTCCTTCACCACCACCATAGCTGCCATCAAAGAATTATTCCTTCATTCTCGTTTTGGGAAACATTTTGTTTTCAATCTCCAACCACTTTAGGAAAAGGAGGAGACCATTCGGCCCGTCGAGCTGGATCCACCATTCATTATGATCATGGCGGGTTATCAAGTTCAATCCCCTGATCCTGCCTACCTCCCATATCCCTTGGTCCCTTCGTCAAGGGGAGGTCACATCTGACAATTCTGTAAGAGTTCTTTGAGGAAGTAACAAGGACGTTAGACAAAGGAGAACCAGTTGATGTGATTTACTTAGATTTCCAGAAGACCTTTGACAAGGTGCCACATAGGAGACTGTTAAATAAGTTAAGAGCCCATGGTGTTCAGGGTAAGATCCTGGAATGGATAGAGGATTGGCTGACTGGCAGAGAAAGCAGAGAGTGGGAATAAAGAGTTCCTTTTCAGGATGGCGGCCGGTGACCAGTGGTGTGCCTCAGGGCTCAGTTTTGGGACCACAACTTTTCACAATATACATTCATGATCTGGAAGAAGGAATTGAAGGCACTGTTGCGAATTTTGCAGATGATACAAAGATCTGTAGAGGGACAATTAGTATTGAGGAAGCAGGTTGGCTGCAGAAGGATTTGGACAGGCTAGGTGAGTGGGCAAAGAAGTGGCAGATGGAATACGATGTGGAAAAGTGTGAGGTTATGCACTTGGAAAGGAGGAATGGAGGCATATTATTTTCTAAATAGGGAAATGTTTAGGAAGTCAGAAGCACAAAGGGACTAGGCAGTCCTTCTTCATGATTCTCTTAAGGTTAACGTACAGGTTCAGTTGGCAGTTAGGAAGGCAAAAGCAATGTTGGCATTTGTGTCGAGAGGGCTAGAATACAAGAGCAGGGATGTGCTTCTGAGGATATGTAAAGCTCTGGTCAGACACCATTTGAAGGAATGTGAGCTGTATCTAAGGAAGGATGTGCTGGCCTTGGAAAGGGTCTAGAGGAGGTTCACAAGAATGATCCCTGGAATGACGAGCTTGTCATATGAGGGACGGTTGAGGACTCTGGGTCTGTACTCGTTGGGATTTAGAAGGATGAGGGGGGGGATCTTATTGAAACTTACAGCATATTGCGAAGTCAGGATAGAGTGGACGTTGGGACGATGTTTCCACTTGTAGGAAAAGCGAGAAGCAGGGGACACAATCTCAGACTAAAGGGACGATCCTTTAAAACAGAGATGAGGAAGAATTTCTTCAGCCAGAGGTTGGTGAATCTGTGGAACTCTTTGCCGCAGAAGGCTGTGGAGGCCAAATCACTGAGTGTCTTTAAGACAGAGATAGACAGGCTCTTGATTAATAAGGGGATCAGGGGTTATAGGGAAAAAACAGGGGATTGGGGATGAGAAAAATATCAGCCATGATTGAATGGCGGAGCAGACACGTTGGGCTGAGTGGCTTAATTCTGCTCCTATGTCTTAAGGTCTTTAGCCCCAAGAGCTAATTCCTTCTTGAAATTACACAACGTTTTAGCCTCAACTATCTTCTGTGGTAGCGAATTTCACAGATTCACCACTCTCTGAGTGAAGAGATTTCTCCTCACCTCAGTCCTAAAAGGATTACCTCCTATCCTCAAACTATGATCCCTAGTTCTGGGGTTCCCTATCCTCAGGGAACATCCTTTGTGAATCTACCCTGTCCAATCCTGTTAGAATATTATAAGTTTCTATGCGATCCCCTCTCACTCTTCGAAACTCCAATGAATATAATCTTAACCAATTTAGCCTCTCCTCATATGACTGTCCTGTCATGCCAGGAATAAGACTGGTAAACCTTCTCTGCACTGTTTGCAGAGCAAGAACATCCTCCCTCAGATAAGGACACCAGAACTGAACACAATTCATGGCCTCACCAATGTCCCGTATAATTGCAGTAAAACATCTCTGTTCCTATACTGATGTACTGTCTCTATGAAGGTCAAAACGCATGTCTTATTTGCTGCCTGCTGTACCTGTGCACTTACTTCCAGTTATTGATGCACGAGGACATCAAGGTCCCGCTGAGTATCCACCTCTCTTGATTTATACCCATTCAAATAACAATCTGCCAGGATATTTTTACTACTGAAGGACATAACGTCACATTTATCCACATTATACTGTACCTGCCATGCATATGCCATGCATATGGCGACAACACGCTTGACCACTGCTACTCAAAAATCAAGGGCACCTACCGTTCCATCCCCCGACCGCATTTTGGGAAATCAGACCATAAGACTGTGCTCCTTCTCCCGGCTTACAAGCAGAAACTCAAGCGGGAGAATCAGCTAAGAAGGTTGTGCAGTGCTGGTCCGAGGAGACATAAGTACTCTTACATGACTGCTTAGAGACAGTGGACTGGTCCATATTCAAGAACTCAGCGCCCAACTTAAATGAGTATGCCACCACTGTCACAGACTTCATCAGCAAATGTGTGGACGACTGCGTGCCAAAGAAAGCAGGACGTGCGTTCCCCAACTGGAAACCATGGCTCAACCGCGAGATTGACTCTCTACTGAAGGACAGATCTGAGGCGTTCAAGGCAGACGACCCTGTCCTATACAAGAAATCCAGGTACGACCTCTGCAAAGCCATCCGAGATGCCAGAGAGAGAATATCAAACTAAGCTAGAGTCACAGACAGACTCTCGGCGGTTGTGACAAGGACTAAACAACATAACGAGCTACAAAGCGAAGCCGAGCAGTATCTCTGGCATCAGCGCACCCCTCCCCGATGAACTTAATGCATTCTATGCTCGGTTCGAGCAGGTAACCAACAACCCACTGTCGAGGGCCCCAGCAGCCCATAATTCACCCATACTCACCCTCACAGCTTCCGATGTCAGATCGGCCTTCCTGAAAGTGAACCCGCGGAAGTCGACGGGCCCGGACGTGTTCCCAGCCAAGCTCATATCAAAGCTCCAAAACCTAGGACTTGGCTCTCCACTCTGCAACTCGATCCTCGATTATCTGACCACCAGACCACAATCAGTAAGAATGAACACCAACAACTCCTCCACAATAGTCCTCAACACCGGTGCCCCGCAAGGCTGCGTACTTAGCCCCCTACTCTACTCCCTGTACACACATGACTGCGTGGCAAAACTTGGTTCCAACTCCATCTACAAGTTTGCTGACAATACGACCATAGTTGGCGGATCTCGAATAACGATGAGTCAGGATACAGGAGGGAGATAGAGAACCTGGTGGAGTGGTGTAACAACAACAATTTCTCCCTCAATGCCAGCAAAACTAAAGAGCTGGTCATTGACTTCAGGAAGCAAAGTACTGTACACATCCCTGTCAGCATCAACGGGGCCGAGGTGGAGATGGTTAGCAGTTTCAAATTCCTAGGGGTGCACATCACCAAAAATCTGTCCTGGTCCAGTCACATCGACGCTATCACCAAGAAAGCACAACAGTACCTATATTTCCTCAGGAAACTAAGGAAATTTGGCATGTCCACATTAACCCTTACCAACTTTTGCAGATGCATGATAGAAAGCATCCTATCTGGCTGCATCACAGCCTGGTATGGCAACTGCTCGGCCCAGGACCGCAAGGAACTTCAGAGAGTCGTGAACACTGCCCAGTCCATCACACGAACCTGCCTCCCATCCATTGACTCCATCTACTCCTCCCGCTGCCGGGGGAAAGCGGGCAGCATAATCAAGGATCCCTCCCACCCGGCTTACTCACTTTTCGAACTTCTTCCATCAGGCAGGAGATACAGAAGTCTGAGAACACGCACGAACAGACTCAAAAAGAGCTTCTTCCCCACCGTTACCAGACTCCTAAATGACCCTCTTATGGACTGACCTCATTAACACTACACCCTGTATGCTTAATCCGATGCCAATGCTTGTGTAGTTACATTGTATATCTTGTGTTGCCCTATTATTTATTTTCTTGAATTTTGTTTAATTCCCATTTCTTCCCACGTACTGAATGATCTGTTGATCTGCTTGCAGAAAAATACTTTTCACTGTACCTCGGTACACGTGACAATAAACAAATCCAATCTAATATGTCAACTCAATCAGCATGTCTAAATCTCACTGAAGCATCTCTGCATCCTCCTCACAGCTTACCCTCCCACCCAAATTAGTATCATCTGCAAATTTGGAGAAAATACATTTAGTTCCCTTGCCCATATAAGTTCAAAAGATATAGGAGCAGAATTAGACCAAAGGGTTGTGTTTAAAAGCCAGACAGCAGCAAAGCAGTCTGAGCCAGGGCACACTGATCCTGCGGGGGACACCCTGAGTTCACGGAGTTGACATAAAGCCACTCCCCCTACGGCTCCCAGACCGGGCCCCCACCTGCAGCAAGCCCGGCATTTTTAAAGGCTTTTCGCAGTTGTTTTAGCCTCCAGCATCCCGTCCGCAGCCATGGCACCCAGGGCTTGCTTGTCGGGTTGGATTGGTCTATTGTCACATGTGTCGAGGTACAATGAAAAGTATTGTTCTGCATGCAGCTCAAACAGATCATTCATTATATGAAAACAAAGTACATAATAGGGCAACACAAGTTACACAATGTAAATACATAGACACCGGCATCGGGTGAAGCACACAGGGTGCAGTACTACTCAGTAGAGAAGCTGTGTGAAGGGATCAATCAGGTCAGTCCAAAGAAGGTTGTTTAGGAGTCTGGTAACAGTGGGGAAGAAGCTGTTTTTGAATCTGTTCCTGCGTGTTCTCAGACTTATGTATCTCCTGCTCGATGGAAGAAGTTGGAAGGGTGAGTAAGCCGGGTGGGAGGGAACTTTGATTATGCTGCCCGCTTTCCCCAAGCAGCGGGAGGTGTAGACAAAGTAAATGGATGAGAGGCGGGTTTGTGTGATGGACTGGGTAGTGTTCACTGTTCTCTCTAGTTTCTTACAGTCTTGGGCTGAGCAGTTGAGATTTGAGGCTGTGATGCAGCCAGATAGGATGCTTTCTATAGTGCATCTGTAAAGGTTGGTAAGAGTCAATGTGGACATGTTTTCTGAGTTTTCCCTTAGTTTTCTGAGCAAGTATAGGTGCCGTTGTGCTTTATTGGTCGTAGGTCGACGTGGGTGGACCGGGACAGGTTTCTGGTGATGTGTACACCTAGTATTTTGAAGCTGTCAACCATCTCCACCTCTGCCCCTTTGATGCTGACAGGGGTGTGTACAATACTTTGCTTCCTTAAGTCAATAACCAACTCTTTAGTTTTGCTGGCATTGAGGGATAGATTGTGTCACTGCACCACTCCACTTTGTTCTGCATCTTCCTCCTGTATTCTGTCTCATCCTGGACACTCAGAGGAAAGAAAACAGCCTGTTGTATCTGCTGCACATTTAATCACACTTCTTGTTATTACTCTTAATTGTGTTTAAATTTTACAAACCTGGTGACTGTAATTATTGGGCAGCCATTGGCCAAAGAATTTGTTTGTTTTCTGAAACTTATTGATCAATTTCAATTGTGTTGTGGCTTTGGGTCAAGTGGGGCTGGAATTGACCGCACACCGGCTCAAGGGGCATAACGTAATCTGGGGGCTCGTCCGGGACATTTGGAATAGTAGACTGTGACATTTGGGTTGCAGTATAAATTAAAAAGAGACACAAGGTTTGTAGCAATAACCGGATGGCTTTTGAAGCTCCTAAGATTTTTGTTCAGGTGAATGACTTGCCTTTGGTTTACTTAAAAGAATTTCAAAAAGACACGAAAATTAAAATGGTCAGTTAAAAATAGCAGTAACAGCTAAAGCTAGGAAGGCAGGGATATATGACATTTAGGTTGAATACTTGGGTCTGTTAGGAACACAGGAGAGTCCATGAAGTAATATAACATCAAATATATTTTCTGGTGGGGAATTGAGCTGGAGAGAATTCAGTTGCAGTTCGAGAATTATTAATAATAATCTTTATTGTCACAAGCAAGTTTGCATTAACACTGCAGTGAAGTTACTGTGAAAATCCCCTGGTCACCACATTCCGGCAGCTGTTCAGGTAAACTGAGGGAGAATTCAGAATGTCCAAATTATCTAACAGCACATCTTTCGGGACGTGTGTGAAGAAACCGGAGCACCCGGAGGAAAGCCACGTGGACATATGAACAAAGTGCAGACTCCGTACTGTCAAACAAAAAAGGAGGGGTTATTGGGTTACGTGGATAGGGTGGAAGTGAGGGCTTAAGTGGGTCAGTGCAGACTCTATGGGCCGAATTGCCTCCTTCTGCAATATATGTTTTATGTTCTATGTTCTATGTGAGAGTACCTTTAAGAAATGGGTGTTAATAAATGGGTGTGTATATAAATATCTGCAGTGAGAGTACCTTTAAGAAATGGGTGTTTACTACTGTAGTGATATCAGAGATTGGTTGGAGCTGGGATGTCTGTCAGCTTTTTACTTTCAATTTAGGCTGTTTGCTGTAGGGTGTGTTTTAGTTTTGTTTTCAGTGTTGGAGCTGAAGCCAGACAGAGCAGCTGTACTGTTCATCTCTCTGCCATGAAAAGACTATCTCTTGATAATTTGGTGAATTCAGAATTCTAAATGTTTTCAGTAGTGAATGTAAACCCAATGTGCTTCTGTTAAAAGGTGTTTCTTCTGTCTTCTGGATGTTGTTTGGGATGTTATTAAGGATTAGTGTTGTATTCTTTGGGGGTTGTATTTGAATTAATGGTTGCTAAGATGTTCACTGTATGTTTCAAAAAGGTTAACTTGAGTTCTTAGAATAAACAATGTTTTGCTTTTAAAAATAATTTCCATTTCTGCTGTCCCACACCTGTAGTGTGGGCCGTGTGCTCCCCATACCACAATCTATTAAAAGTTCTGGGTCAGGTGAACTCCATGATACACTTTGGGGTTCTCTAAACCCTGGCCCATAACAGTACAGACAGTGACCCAAGCCGCGAATCGAACCTGGAGCCCTTGTTAAAAAGAATGGAGAAAGGGGCAGCACGGTGGGGCAGTGGTCAGAATTTCTGCCTCACGGCACCGAGGTCCCAGGTTCAATCCCGGCTCTGGGTTACAGTCTGTGTGGAGTTTGCACATTCTCCCCATGTTTGTGTGGGTTTTGCTCCCACTACCTAAAGATATGCGATTGGCCACACAAAGTTGCCCCTTAATTGGAAAAAATGAATTGGGTACTCTTAAATTAAGAAAAAGAAAAGAAAAGAATGGAGAAAGAACTGGAAAGGCAGCAAAACGAAGTGGAGATGCGGCAAAAAGAAAACGCTTTTCAAATGGAAATTGAAATGAGGAGGTTCAAATTAGAGAGAGAAGAAAAAGCAAAAGATAGAGATTTTCAGATTTAAATACAGGAAATTAAAAGGGAGCTGCCAGGAACGAGATGGGAGCTTCACCCAGTGGTGATCTGTTTAAATTTATACAGGCCGTCCCAAACATCAAAGAGAAGGAAGTGGAACCCTTTTCTCGGGCAATTGAGAAAATAGCAACTCAAATGGAGCAAAAGAATAACGGACATGACCCATGCAAAGTAAATGATGGGGGTGTGTGGGTCGAATTCTAGGCGTCCGGGCTTGAGGGCTGCTTCCATGATTTCTTTGACTGTTTCCTAAGTATATTAAATTGTTGGAACCAACAATTCTACGGACACGTGCTTGTAGGATTAGAATAGCGGTTTTAATATACTTACAAAAGAGCCAGTCTGTTAGCCGTTGAACTTTCGGTGAACTGGCCGGCTGACCCTGTGGCACTGATCTTTATACAGCAGCTCCCGGGGGAGGAGTCCTGGCCGGAGCCAAGGGAGAAGCCCCGTACAACTCTCAAGCATTCCCAGAGCTACTCCCCCTGGAGGTCAGGTAGTGCAACTGCACTTACAATATAGACACATGTATATACAGGTTATAATCCGGTGTGAATCACATTCACCACAGGGGGAAGCACAGGAAGTTTATGCTTCCCTGTCAGAGACGTGTCTAAGAATTATGATGAGGTTAAAAAAGGCTATTCTGGGTGCATATGAATTGGTTCCCGAAGCATATCGGCAAACGTTTTGGAACTTAAGGGGCAGATGTATGCCGGAATTGATCGAATTTAAGCAGAACAGATTTGTGAGGGCCCTCCTGTTTGTTCCCTTATTTTTCCCTTTCTTTTATTTTTTGCAATTATTATTTTTACGCATTGGTTATTAACGGACCTATGACTTTAAGGTAAAGCAGCTTGTAGATGGTCTGTGCCTTTAATTCGAGCAGAGGATTGTAGCGACTGGAGAGGTCAGTGAGGACTTGCTTTGATTGGCTTGGCTGGTGGACAATGAATTAGCTCGAAATGCGTTGCTTTGCCCGGTAACCAGTGGTGATTGTTTCTGATCTCACTGCGATGTTTTTCAGAGACAAAAGGTTGGGTTTCTAGTTTCCCTTTTAGATCTGAAGTTTGAAAGGAGCAGCTCTAAGTCTCTCTCTCCAATCTGATGGATTCTCCCTCAATATCCTGTTTATCTAAATTCACCTCTCTGTTTTAGAATTCCCCTTATACCAAAGAACAAAAGGGCCAATATTCTAAAACGGTGAACAGGGATTCTCCCTCCCTGACTCCAGTACAGGCCTCTGTGAGTGCTATTCGGGTCAAACTCTCCTTTCAAGTTATCCCCCGGTATAACTCATACCTTCACTGAAGAATTTTACTTACTTACCCCTTAATAGCATCGATGTCCCGGGTCCTGCGTTCTTAAGGAAGTGAAGCAAGCTAATAACCACTTTTTCAGGTTAAATTATTTTATTATTAACATACTCTTTTCTCTTTCATTAAATTATAAACATTATTTACTTTTGGATGTTGTCTGGTTGGTTGTTGAGGCCTTCAGACTCTCTCTCTCTCTCTTTCAATTCTCCTGGTCATCTCTCCTGGTGCTGTTTTCTCTTTTTCTCTGTCTTCTGTCTTCATTGGCTGCTGCTCCCTCGCATTCTTCACCTGGGCCGTCTGCTCTTGGGTCTCTCCTGCCGCTGGGCCGCTCCGCTCCTGGGCCGTCTCGCTCCTGGGCCTCTCCTGCCGCTGGGCCGTCTCGCTGCTGTTCCTGCTGCTGCCTCTTCCTTCTGGTGCCGTGCCGTTCTGCCGCTGGTTTCTTTGTCCCCGTGTGCTGCCTCGTGGGGAGAGAGAGAGGAGGAGCCCTGGAAGCCCGCGCTGGCTGATCTCTGGCGCGAGATCGGGACCTCCGATAAGGGTCGGACTTCGGGTCTTAAAGGGGCAGTCCATTACAATTTTTCAACAGCACAAAGAAATTTTTTAAAACTTTTTTCTTTTCCCTTTCTCCTGCTGCAGGTTGTAATAACCATTCTGACAGACTGAAATTGCTGCCCACAGTTTCTGTGCTCTTCAGCTGCCACCAACCTCTTTTGGGATCTTTCCCTGCACTCTCCCCGATCAGATATTGGCAGACCTCTATGTTTCAAATGACACATTCTGTATTTTCCAGAACACCCCGTCTTGACATTTGAAACATTACTATAATTTGGTTTATTGTCCCCCCCATCCAATTGTACTAACATACATCCCTGATCATTGTCATTTGTATGCATATCACAGACCAGTGTCAATACGAGTCTTGTTTTCCGTTCCAGTCCAACTTGTTTTCCATTTCTGATTGGAATGTGGTAATCGTGATATCTTGTACCCCCCACTGATCCCCTTGTCTTATTAATTTAAAATGTTCAATTGATCCTGCTTGTATTCCTAACTTCCCCATTAATGTCTAACATTGTCGTGAATCATGTAAGTCTGCCAACCCCTGGTTTACATGAGAGAACATCTTTCTGACAACGTGTATATTTTTCATTTCAGCATTTACAAAACCACATTGAACCGTCTCTTTTTTTTTTCTTCCCAAACAAATTCTCCCTATTGTTCTATACATAGTAAAATTTTTATCTTATCTTAACACCTTATTCATTACCTAACCAATAGACTGTGTGTTACACTTTACATATTTTCAACTGTTAACAATTTAATATCAATATCGAAACATCGCTTCTTGGCTTTTGGAACAATAATTATTACATACTAAACTAACCCTCTATTAAAACATTCACAGTTTAGAAATGCGGATCAAGTTATTTAACGACACACATACCCCCCTTATCGTATATATACAACAGTCCCTATCAATTTACATGAAAAATAAAAAATTTTTCTTATCAACGATTATAGCTCTTCAATGCAATATTGTTTTGTTGCATTGGTAACAATTTTCCCGCCGTAGTATCAAGCTACTAAAATTCTTAACCTATTATCATTTATCATATTGGGGTTCCTCGTCAGTCGCTGCTATCTGCTGCCGAGACCTTAATGATTCCACCGCGTAGTACATACCCCATGGAGACCACAGATCATCCATCAACTAATGTCCAGTTAGAGATGTCTGACCGGGGGTTTCACTGTCCAGTTATAATTTGATATTCTAATTTGTTTCTAACCCGTAAAGTTTTCCTCCGGGTTCTGTCATTTAATTCCCTCAAATTTGTAGCCAATTATATCATTAGTTTCCCCCCAATCCTGTCGAACAGATTCTTCTCTGGAGTGTAGTTCTCTTCCTTCTTGCGAACTGGTTTGTTATTAATTTTTTCCACCTGAAAAAGCAAATGAACAGATCAAGGGTGGAGAGGGCCCTATTCTTTAATTTGTACCTTCTATTTTCATTCGGATTATCCCAGAAGTGCCCTCTCCAGGACTTCCGGATTCCTTTTGCCATCATTTCTTTTTGAACTGGTTTATATTCCATATCCTTGATGTACATCATACCATTAAGGCCTGTCAAGCCTCCTTCTGTCATTGCACCCCTGAGTGAGATTCGAAATATATCAAACTCCTCTGATGCTCACTGGGTCGTGTGTTTCAAGCGTGACACAATTTCTTTTGCTCCAGACACCATGCTTCTCTAATTCAATTGTATGTGTACCCAGAATCTGAACAATCTTGTCTTTACATTTTACAGTCTCACGAATGATTTTCCCCGCAGTCTTAGTTGGTAACTTCACCCAAACTTCGTCTCCTACTTGATAATTCCCAGATTCACTTGGGTCTCCTTGTCCCTGGGGGACAGAGGTTCCAAGGTTGCTATTAAGATCAAATACTATTCTTTCAATGTCTTTATCCCAGCCTTTATTATTCTGATTCTTTATGATCCAATCCTTTACTTTTCTTACAGACCTCTCAGCCATTCCATTACTCTCAGGTGCATATTTCACGGCCCAATTGATTGTTATTCCTCTGTCAGCACAAAAGTTAATAACAGTATTGTTTCTAAAGTGTGGCGCGTTGTCCATTCGGATCGATTCTGGTCTACCTCTGGAGGTCATCATTTCTGCCAATACCCTTTTGGTTGTGGCTCCATTTGCTTTGCTGGTTGCTCTAAGGTCAATTTCTCCCGTGCAGCTATCAGCTTTGACTAAAAAATACAAATTACCTTTGCTGCTTCTGGGAAAAAGTGGTCCTGCATAATCTAATGACCATTCCTGCATCGGTTTCTCAGTTTTTATGCTCCCATATGTTTTATTTCCTCTCTGTCCTCCACAGGCCATACATCTCTCACATTTTCTCCTTACTGCAGTTAAATGTTGTCTCCAATAGGCTATTTTAATTCCCAACTTCTTCAAGCTCCCTTGCGACTACAACATGACCCCCATGTCCTGTGGCTTCATGTACTTGCTTAATTATCACTTGATGGTCGGCTGCTGAGTTCCCAAGAGTCCCCAAGATTATTGTCCTAAGTCTGGCTAATTCATCCACTTCCTGATTCCCCTTACACAGTTCCCCAATTCCTTTTGTGTGTGCTTTTTGATGAATTGTCTGGATCTCCATATCGGCTAAAATTTTATCTATCTCTTCCCACTGTTCTTTCTGTTCCAGTAGTTTATTTCTACCGTTCGTCCAACCGTTTAGTTTCCAAAACTCCAAATCTTTCTCCAATCCTTGCTGCACGAAAAAGCTGTCGGTTACAACGGTAACTTCCTGCAGCTTTCGCTGGTGACACTCCTTTAACCCTTGCAATACTCCCTCTACCTCAGCTGTCTGAGCTGATCCAATGATTATTCCCTGTTCCTCCACTACTATGTTTCCTGAATTTTTTAAAATGAATGCCCATCTGGCTTGTTCTTCGTCCTTCTTGACTTTACTACCATCAGTATATAATACCCAAGCATTCACCAACTCCGTTTTACTAACTGGCTCATCAAGTTTCTGTCCCTTTTGAATGTTATGAACAAACATTAAGTCAGGGTTTAGAAGAATGGTTTCCCATCTTTCCCATCGAGCTGTATTCGCGCCTTGCTGGCAAATCTGTCTCTTGGTTAGCTCCTTTAACTCCAAAAACTCAGTTGTGACATAAATTTTCTTACCACCCGACAAGTTTTCTATCTCTGCTATTCTCTTTGTTATAGCTGCTAGACATTTCTCGATGTTTGAAAACTTTTGTTCAGCTCTCGACCAGTTTCCTGTCAGATGTTTGATAGGTGTCTGATTGCTAAGATTAGCAAGTACCATACCATATCCATTTTTATATATGTCTAATTTAATGCTTAAATCATCCTCTTCTTGTCTCCCAACTAATGACCCCGATATCGCAATTGCTGTCTTTAACTGATCTAACCCTCTCTGGGCCTCGCTGGTCCAAATAAAATCCCCTTTCAAGGTTTGATAAATGGCTTTAGCATAGAGACTGAAGTCCTTCACTACTGGCCTTAGATATCCCAACATTCCCATTATTTTTTGAACCCCTTTTTTCGAAACAGGCGCAGTAATTTCAGCTATCTTCTTCCTCATTTCAATACTGGCCTCTCTACCTTCCTTCGATACTGAATAACCCAAATAGTTGACTTCGCTTCTCCCAATTTGACATTTCTTTAGCCCTATTTTAAAGCCTGCTTCACTAAGTGTCTTAATGATCCTGGCCACTCTTTCCACATGTTTGTCCTGATCGTCATCTCCAATTAATATATCATCGATATATACTAAAGCCAAATCATCTTGAATCAGCTCCCTGATTATTGCCTGAAAGTGATTTGGAGAATTAACATATCCCTGTGGAAGTCTACAATATACATAATGCTTAGTTCCAAAGGTGAATGCTGTTTTCTCCCTGCTGTCTGGGTCTAATGGAACACTCCAGAATCCATTCGCCAAATCTATACTAGTTAAGTAAGTTTTTCCCGCGACTTGCTCTAAGGTAGCTTGTGGATTTATTAAATATCTCTTGTCCTTCTTTGTGACTTTATTTAACGCTTTGTAATTTGTTACCATTCTAAATGTACCATCTGGTTTTCTTACTACCTGAAGTGGACTATTTGTTGAGGCATATGTGACCCCTTGAATAATCCCCTACTGCTCCAATTCCTTGATTATTATCTCCAGCTCGCTCTTAGCTCCTCTAGGCAAAGGATACTGTTTTTGAGGTCTGTGTTGTCCCCCGTGAATTGTGTGTTGAAATTGCTGGCTAATCAAACCTGTGTCATTCTTACCTATCGCTAGGTTTGCTCCCATCAGTACTTCTTCCATCTTCTTCCAAGCTTCGTCATTTAAAATACTTTTCTCTTTCTGTTTCCTTATTTCCTCCATGTTATCAATTGGTTTTAATATCCTTATTTTTCCAGTATCTATTTTTATTAAATCTTTCCCTGCCATCAGATTATCAGTTCCTGATATTGCCAGTAATTCTCCCAATCTAACTTCTGGTCTAATATCCTTATTCCCTAATGCTCCTTCTACTATGTATTTCTTTCCTGTCGGATTTCCAGCTTCTTCCCTTATCATTGATATCTCAGCCCCTGTGTCCACTATAAATCTTTCCCCCTTGTATACTACTACTAATTCTCCTTTGTCTGTTTCTGTTGTTAGATTTTGTATAGCCTGTTTAAGGGGAGAAGCCGAATCCGGTCAATATATACCGGGGCCCCCTCTGCCTCCTCCTCGGAATCCCCCTCGCGAGCGTCCCGGATACCCTTTTGGTGGTTGATATCTACCTTGCTCAATCCTCCCCTGACCAGCTGCTCTTCTTCTCCTATCCTCAATGAATCTGTCTCTTTCCTCCCGACTGAGGGCTAGGAATTGTTCCCTTGGTAAATAATCTAGATTTTGTGGTGGAGGTGGCCCTTGTGACCGCAAATTATACCCATGTTGTGGCATTGCTGGTTGTGCTGGATTTTGTTCCGATTTGTCAGGTATCTGTCGGTTTGGTGGTCTAATCTGAGCATTTTGTGTTGAAACATTATTTTGGGCAGCTGCTCTTTTTTGTTCCCCTTTTGTGTGTTTATCCTTAAATGCTTTGCCTGCCAAATCAAATTTAACCAGTTCTCTTCCTATTTCTCTTCTAGAGGTCGTTAACAGTATTGTTGAGAGGCTTTTTCCTCCTGGAATCTTGGGTCCTAATTCCCTCAGGAATCTGACTACATCGACCCCCTCTTCCTTATGAACCTCATATATTCGGTCGATATATGGTGTGAGGTGTTCCCCTGCATATGCTGCCTCTGTCATCTCTTTCATTAAATTAGCTCTCTCATTTCCCAAATCTAACTCATTTATTAAATCTGAGACTTCGCCTGTAACTATTTCTCCCACTGTATGTAAATCAATCAATTTGGTGGATTCTCCTGATGCCCCCATTTTCTTCGCTAACTGTTTTAACCTCTGTGAATACTCAATTCTACTCTCCCCATGTTTCTTTGGGCCTGCTGTCTTCATTACGGCTGCTACTATTTTATACGGTACCATGCCTCCCTGTCCTTCCTCTGGACCTGGTGTAAATGACTGAACTATTTTCTCACTTCTGGGGCATGGTGTTCTTAAAGGGGCACCTCTATCTGGGTCCCTATATTCGGAGAAATGTATCCGTCGTCGTACCGGTTCTTCCTCAAAATAGGGGGTACTATGTTGTACAAACTCTTCCACCGATTCTATATATTCTTCAAACCTTGCACTTGGTACTTGGCTATCTCGTGGAGCATAACTTGCCCTATCCATTGGAGTAGGAGCAGTTTTTTGGGGTCTTGGACGATTCTGTATCCTTTCCTGTGGTCTTAATGCTGCTATTATTTGGCCTTGTGTTTCTGTGCTGTTCCTTACCCTACTCATGGCTCTTCCGAAACTGTCATACCCTTTGCTCATTTGCCAAATTTTAGCTTTGGGGGTAACGTTTGGTAATTCTAGTAATTTCGTAGAATCAATTTGTTGACTTCCTCCTAATATTTCTCCTATTTTAAGTCCCCTAGCTGTAACCTCTCTTTCCCATCCTTCCTGATCTCTATGGTGTACCATTTCTGCTTCTGGATTATAAATATAATACGGTACATCCTTATTTACTGGTTGATAAGTGGAAGGTTGTTGTTGTTTCCAGTGATCGCTATAATCCCCTATTTCTAATGGTTTAGAATTTTTTCTATTCCCTATTCCTCTCTTTTGTTTGAGTATTTCCTCATTCTCGGATGAGGATGATAATTCTTCCTGTCCCATCACAGGAGGCGCCATAATCCCAACTATGCCTTGTTCCTCTTCACTTTCTTGTGGTTCAAAGAAATGATCGATAAACGCTTCTTTCTTATGTGTGGCAGATTGCTGAGGCCAATTTTCTTCCTGAAACAGACTTGTATCTGGGTATTGAAAATTGTATCCCGTTGGGAAATTTTCACAGGGGTCCGAATTCTCTCGGCTATCTGATTCTAGGCCTGATTCCTCGTCACTTTCCATTTCTAATGGTTCATTTTTCTGCAGTTGTTTTATATATTTGCCTACCACTTCAGAGTTACTTTTGTGTTTACTAGGGATCTGTATTATTTCTGTCATGTTTACTCCGTCAATGATTTTAATCAGTTTGGAACACACTTTGCCCACTTGAGCAGCTGCATGCTTCTGTCTGTGTCCAAACACGATTAGTGATTCAGCTCGCTTTTCAAATGCAAACTTACAAAGTGCTTTAAGGACCCTGACCGAATCTGTATATTGCAGGGCTTTTGGCACTCTAACAAAGAGGGAGATATCTCCGTCTGGATACATATCTCTTGTCCAGGATTTCTTTTGCTCTTTTAATTTCTTCCATTCCCTTTTCATTTCTACATTTCTCTTGACCGTATCCCAGGGCATGAGAATTACCCTAATTGCCATTTTCGGATTTTTAGTTCTGTTCCTGGTTGTCCCTTTCAGGTGCACTCTGAAATTAAGGATAAGTACCCTTTCTGGGCCCTATCCAAGGCTGACTAAGGCACTATCTTCCTGTTTTAGTTAAGGGTCGATTGGTTATTGGTTTCTGAAGATTTTAGGCGTCCCTATTTTCCAGAAAATTTTCCGCACAATCTGCCTTACTCTGAGGATGATTTATTCTTTGGCCTCTTTTACCAGTAATGGATGCAAGATTTTAGTGCTGTCACCAAAATGTCTTGCAGACTTTTCTCAGGGTCAGTATCTTCCAGTCTACTGATTTTCACACGCAACCTGAGCTTCAGTCCCTTCGATCCACAGAATATCCTTACAAAAGCCAATCACACCTGACTTTCCAAACTAAACTCGGCAGGTAAAGTTTGACTCACACATAGACTAGAAACTTCTAATATTCTAGCCTTTTCTTGGGAACTAGAAACTTCTAATATTCTAGCCCCTGTGTACCTAGGACTTCTAATATTCTAGGCCTTCACGTTGGGCGCCATGTTTTTCTAAATTCACCTCTCTGTTTTAGAATTCCCCTTATACCAAAGAACAAAAGGGCCAATATTCTAAAACGGTGAACAGGGATTCTCCCTCCCTGACTCCAGTACAGGCCTCTGTGAGTGCTATTCGGGTCAAACTCTCCTTTCAAGTTATCCCCCGGTATAACTCATACCTTCACTGAAGAATTTTACTTACTTACCCCTTAATAGCATCGATGTCCCGGGTCCTGCGTTCTTAAGGAAGTGAAGCAAGCTAATAACCACTTTTTCAGGTTAAATTATTTTATTATTAACATACTCTTTTCTCTTTCATTAAATTATAAACATTATTTACTTTTGGATGTTGTCTGGTTGGTTGTTGAGGCCTTCAGACTCTCTCTCTCTCTCTTTCAATTCTCCTGGTCATCTCTCCTGGTGCTGTTTTCTCTTTTTCTCTGTCTTCTGTCTTCATTGGCTGCTGCTCCCTCGCATTCTTCTCCTGGGCCGTCTGCTCTTGGGTCTCTCCTGCCGCTGGGCCGCTCCGCTCCTGGGCCGTCTCGCTCCTGGGCCTCTCCTGCCGCTGGGCCGTCTCGCTGCTGTTCCTGCTGCTGCCTCTTCCTTCTGGTGCCGTGCCGTTCTGCCGCTGGTTTCTTTGTCCCTGTGTGCTGCCTCGTGGGGAGAGAGAGAGGAGGAGCCCTGGAAGCCCGCGCTGGCTGATCTCTGGCGCGAGATCGGGACCTCCGATAAGGATCGGACTTCGGGTCTTAAAGGGGCAGTCCATTACAATTTTTCAACAGCACAAAGAAATTTTTTAAAACTTTTTTCTTTTCCCTTTCTCCTGCTGCAGGTTGTAATAACCATTCTGACAGACTGAAATTGCTGCCCACAGTTTCTGTGCTCTTCAGCTGCCACCAACCTCTTTTGGGATCTTTCCCTGCACTCTCCCCGATCAGATATTGGCAGACCTCTATGTTTCAAATGACACATTCTGTATTTTCCAGAACAATCCATTGTACAAACTCTTCTCTCTCCCCAGTATGACTGGATCTAGAGAACTGGAGTGACAACTCCAGCATCTCCGGGCTCTTTGCCCGTGAGCAAAGACGGCTATTTCAAAAGGAGTACGGATTGGGCCCAGCGTGACCACTTGGTGGGGAGACCGCTGAATCATGGGAGGCCGTGAAGATGGGGTGGCTCTCGTTAATTGTATGGAAATAGAGCTTAAGTGGTTATAATTGGTTACTGGCCATTCTATGGCGGGATCCTGATTTCTCCAATGGGAGCTGGCCGGTTGCATTTAGTAAGATGATGGAATTAATGAGAGGACAGAGGGACTCAAGCAGTTCTGAAGTTTAAAAAGTTTAGTTTAAGATTGGGATGGGCCCAGAGGGGCAGCCGCTCTCAATACAGTGAGGTTAGAACTGTCTGTAGACAGGCTAGCAGGTTCCGTCCAAACAATTCAGTTAAAGATTAAACTGGGGTCAGACCAGAGCAGCTGATCTCAAGACAGTGAGTTAAAAACTGGCCTGTGAATGGGATAGGAGAGATTTCAAAAACTGGCTGCTTAAACAAGTAAGTTGAGACAGGCAAGAAAAAACAGCTGGTCCCTGAAGGAAATCACTTTCTCAAAGTGGTGTGTCCAAGAAATGTCTTTCCAGCAAGCATTCCTGAATCTCATAACTGTATTTAAAACCGGGCAGCGCGGTGGCGCAATGGTTAGCGCTACAGCCTCATGGCGCAGAAGTGCCAGGTTCGGTCACGGCTCAGGCCACTGTCCGTGTGGAGTTTGCACATTCTCCCCGTGTCTGTGTGGATTTCACCCCCACAACCTAAAGATGTGCAGCGCAGGTGGATTGGCCACGCTAAATTGCCCCTTAATTAGAAAAAAAAATTGGCTACTGTATTTTAAAAGAATATTACAGGAGAGCTTTCAGATTCCAGGCTACTCGGCCACCATTCTGAGAGCCTGATGCTGAGGTCCGGCAGCTGGGCCACCTTACCCACAATGCAAATCCTGCTGAGAAGTAGGGACATCCTCCTGCCCAACACCATGGCAATAAAGGATCACCCCCACCCCCCACATCATGCACTTATGAGGCTGACCCAACATTTCCACTGACCCCTCATTAGATGCTCCCATCAGACCCCCAACAGAAACACCCCATCAGATCCCCCACCAGACCTCCCATCTGAAACCCATATCTGAAATCTGGGGCTGGATTCTGCGACACCCTCCCCGCCCCGGCTGGGTCGTAGAATCATCGGGGGGGGGGGGGGGGAGAGGGGCGGCGCGAATCAAGCCCTCGATGGTTGCCAAATTCTCCGGCACCGGATATCGCACCAGTCAGCAGCCCCCCCACCCCCCCCCCCCCCCGCGATTCTCCGGCCTGCGATGGGCCAAAGTCCCGACGGTGTAAATCAAACCACCACCGTTACCGGCGGGACTGGCGGCGCGAGCGGGCTCTGGGGTCCTAGGGGGGGGGGGGCACGGAGTGATCTGGCCCTGGGGGGTGCCCCCACGGTGGCCTGGCCCGTGATCAAGGCCCACTAATCCGCATGCATGCCTGTGGCGTGGGGGGCACTCTTTTCCATCCGCTTCGGCCATAGCCTCCATGATGGCGGGGATGATGTCAGCAGCAGCTGACGCACCGCCGCATGCGCGGACTTCCGCCAGCCCTAACTGGCGTGGAGTCAAAGGCCTGCCATGCCAGCCGGCGGGACGGGAACCACTCCGGCATGGGTCTAGCCCCTCAAGGTGAGGGCCTGGTCCCTAAAGGTGCAGAGAAATCCGCACCTTTGGGGCGGCCCGACGCCGTAGTGGTTCACACCACTCCATCCCACCGGGACCACCCACACCCCCCACGCCGCCCCACCAGGTAGGGGAGAATCCAGCCCCTGATGAGCAGTCCAGGCAGCAGAATGAAAAATCACTGCATTTTCACTTAGCCTTTCCTAACAAATGACGCTGAGACAAAAGTGTTTAAACCAGCAGCTATTACAAGTGTCAGTAGCTTCCTTAAAAGGCAAGTACACTTCAAAGGGTTTGAAATCCCTCGCCAGGCTTTCAAATACAGATCTTACATTCAATTTCACACAGCAATACATTGTATTAGCCAGTCATTGCCATTATTATCACTGCAGAGACAGCTGCTTGGCGGGTCTTTCCATTCATGCTTGAATACATCTCTTATCTTTCTTGGATGCGAACCACAATATTGATAAACACCCTTGATATGATTGAAATCTCCTCACGATGTTAAAAGTAGCGATGTGCTTTGACTTCTTCTTTGTCACAGCAGAAAGCAGTTGGGTGAGGGAGGGGGGCAAGATTTGCACCATGAGGGGGAGGGGACCTTCCGATGGTCCTTTGGGAGGCATCTTCACCGCGTCAGGGCCATGCTGGAAAATACCTGCACCAATCCCGGTTGAGGAGGTGCTGGAGAATCAGCCTTCCAACCATTAAGACCATAAGACATAGGAGCAGAATTAGGCCACTTGGCTCATCGCGTCCGCTCCGCCATTCAATCACGGCTGATATTTTTCTCATCCCCATTCCCCTTCCCTCTCCCCATAACCCCTGATCCCCTTATTAATCAAGAACCTATCTATCTCTGCCTTAAAGACACTCAGTAATTTGGCTTCCACAGCCTTCTGCGGCAAAGAGTTCCACAGATTCACCACCCTCTGGCTGAAGAAATTCCTCCTCATCTCTGGTTTAAAGGATCATCCCTTTAGTCTGAGATAGTGTCCTCTGCTTCTAGTTTTTATGACAAGTGGAAACATCCTCTCCATATCCACTCTATCCAGGCCTCGCAGTATCCTGTAAGTTTCAATATGATCCCCTCATCCTTCTAAACTCCAACCAGTACAGACCCAGAGTCCTCAACTGTTCCTCATATAACAAGTTCATCTTTCCAGAGTAAATTCTTGTGAACCTCATCTGGACCCTTTCCAAGGCCAGCACATCCTTCCTTAGATAGGGGGCTCGAAACTGCTCACAATATTCCAAATGGGGTCTGACTAGAGTTTTATACAGCCTCAGAAGTACATCCCCGGTCATGTATTCTAGCCCCCTTGACATAAATGCTAACATCGCGTTTGCCTTCCGAACTGCCGACTGAACAGACACATTAACCTTAAGAGAATCGTGAACAAGGACTCCCAAGTCCCTTTGTGCTTCTGTTTTCTGAAGCATTTCCCCATTTAGAAAATAGTCTATCCCTCCATTTCTCCTTCCAAAGTGCTTAACCACACACTTTTCCACATTGTATTCCATCTGCCACTTCTTTGCCCACTCTCCTAGCCTGCCCAAATCCTTCTCCAACCTGCCTACTTCTTCAATACTCCCTGTCCCTCTACAGATCTTTGTACAATCTGCAAACTTAGCAACAGTGCCTTCAGTTCCTTCTTCCAGATCATCAATTTATATTGTGAAAAGTTGTTGTCCCAGCAGCGACCCCTGAGGCACAGCACTAATCACCGGCTGCCATCCTGAAAAGGACCCCTTTATCCCCACTCTCAGCCTTCTGCCAGTCAGCCAATCCTCTATCCATGCCAGGATCTTACCCTTAACACCACGGGCTCTTATCATATTTCAGTCTCCTCTGCGGCACTTTGTCAAGGCCTTCTGGAAATCTAAATAAATCACGTCCATTGGTCTCCTTTGTCTAACTTCCTTGTTACGTCCCCAAAGAACAAAGAACAAACAAAGAACAAAGAAAAGTACAGCACAGGAACAGGCCCTTCGGCCCTCCAAGCCCGTGCCGACCACGCTGCCCGTCTAAACTAAAATCTTCTACACTTTCTGGGGGTTATCCCTCTATTCCCATCCTATTCATGTATTTGTTCAGCTGCCCCTTAAATGTCCCTGCTTCCACCACCTCCACCGGCAGCGAGTTCCAGACACCTACTATCCTCTGTGTGAAAAACGTGCCTCATACATCTACTCTAAATCTTGCCCCTCGCACCTTAAACCTATGCCCCTAGTAACTGACCCCTCTACCCTGGGGAAAAGCCTCTGACTATCCAATCTGTCTATGCCCTTCATAATTTTGTAGACCTCTATCAGGTCGCCCCTCAACCTCCGTCGTTCCTGTGAGAACAAACTGAGTTTATTCAACCACTCCTATAGCTAATGCCCTCCATAGCAGGCAACATCCTGGCAAATCTCTTCTGCAAAATCTCTCTAAAGCCTCCACATCCTTCTGCTAGTGTGGCGACCAGAATTGAACACTATACTCCAAGTGTGGCCTAACTAAGGTTCGATACAACTGCAACATGACTTGCCAATTCTTATACTCAATGCCCTGGCCAATGAAGGCAAGCATGCCGTATGCCTTCTTGACTACCTTCTCCACCTTGTTGCCCCTTTCAGTGACCTGTGGACCTGTACACCTAGATGTCTCTGAATTTCAATACTCTTGAGGGTTCTACCATTCACTGTATATTCCCTACCTGCATTAGACCTTTCAAAATGCATTACCTGACACTTGTCCGGATTAAACTCCATCTGCCATCTCTCCGCCCAAGTCTCCAAACGATCTAAATCCTGCTGTATCCTCTGACAGCCCTCATCTCTATCCGCAATTCCACCTACCTTTGTGTCATCTGCAAACTTACTAATCAGACCAGTTGCATTTTCCTCCTAATCATTTATATATACTATGAACAGCAAAGGTCCCAGGACTGGTCCCTGCGGAATAACACTAGTCACAGCCCTCCAATTAGAAAAGCACCCTTCCATTGCTACTCTCTGCCTTCTAT
Source organism: Scyliorhinus canicula (assembly GCF_902713615.1). NCBI lineage: Eukaryota > Metazoa > Chordata > Chondrichthyes > Carcharhiniformes > Scyliorhinidae > Scyliorhinus > Scyliorhinus canicula. The sequence goes on along the minus strand of NC_052149.1, from coordinate 7,054,271 downwards.
GAACAAGCCAGTTCTGTATCCATCTTGCCAGCTCACCCCTGATCCTGTGTGACTTTACCTTTTAGAACATAGAACAGTACAGCACAGAACAGGCCCTTCGGCCCTCGATGTTGTGCCGAGCAATGATCACCCTACTTAAACCCACGTAACCCAACAATCCCCCCATTAACCTTACACTACGGGCAATTTAGCATGGCCAATCCACCTAACCCGCACATCTTTGGACTGTGGGAGGAAACCGGAGCACCCGGAGGAAACCCACGCACACACGGGGAGGACGTGCAGACTCCACACAGACAGACAGTGACCCAGCCGGGAATCGAACCTGGGACCCTGGAGCTGTGAAGCATTGATGCTAACCACCATGCTACCGTGAGGCCCCAATTGTACCAGTCTAACATGAGGGACCTTGTCAAAGGCCTTACTGAAGTCCATAGACAACACGAGCAGCACGGTAGCATTGTGGATAGCACAATTGCTTCACAGCTTCAGGGTCCCAGGTTCGATTCCAGCTTGAGCCACTGTCTGTGCAGAGTCTGCACATCCTCCCCGTGTGTGTGTGGGTTTCCTCCGGGTGCTCCAGTTTCCTCCCACAGTCCAAAGATGTGTAGGCTAGGTGGATTGGTCTTGATAAATTGCCCTTAGTGACCAAAGTTTCCCTTAGTGTTGGGTGGGGTTACTGGGTTATGGGGATAGGGTGGAGGTGTTGACCTTGGGTAGGGTGCTCTTTCCAAGAGCCGGTGCAGACTCGATGGGCCAAATGGCCTCATTCTGCACTGTAAATTCGATGAAACATCCACTGTCCTGCCTGCATCAATCATCTTTGTGACCTCTTCGAAAAACTCTATCAAGTTAGTGAGACACGACCTCCCCTTCACAAAACCTTGCTGCCTCTCACTAGTACGTCCATTTACTTCCAAATGGGAGTAGATCCTTTCTCGAAGAATTCTCTCCAGTAATTACCCTACCACTGACGTAAGGCTCACCGGCCTGTAGTTCCCTGGATGATCCTTGCTACCCTTCTTAAACAAAGGAACAACATTGGCTATTCTCCAGTCCTCCAGGACATCACCTGAAGACAGTGAGGAGCCAAATACTTCTGTCAAGGCCTCGGCAATTTCCTTTCTAGCCTCCTTCAGTATTCTGGGGTAGATCCCATCAGGCCCTGGGGACTGATCTACATTAATATTTTTCAAGACGCCCAACAACTCATCTTTTTGGATCTCCATGTGACCCAGGCTATCTACACACCCTTCTCCAGACTCAACATCCACCAATTCCTTCTATTTGGTGAATACTGATGCAAAGTATTCATTTAGTACCTCGCCCATTTCCTCTGGCTTCACACATCACTTCCCTTGCCTATCCTTCAGTGGGCCAACCCACTCCCTGGCTACCCTCTTGCTTTTTATGTATGTGTAAAAAGCCTTGGAATTTTCCTTAACCCTCTTTGCCGATTACTTTTCGTGACCCCTTCTAGCTCTCCTGACTCCCTGCTTAAGTTCCTTCCTACTTTCCTTATATTCCACACAGGCTTCATCTGTTCCCAGCCTCCTAACTCGGACAAATGCCTCTATTTTCTTTTTGACGAGGCTTACCACATCTCTCGTTATCCAAGGTTCCCGAAATTTGCCATATTTATCCTTCTTCCGCACAGGAACATGCCAGTCCTAAATTCCTTTCAACTGACATTTGAAAACCTCCCACATGTCAGATGCCGATTTACCCTCAAACATCCGCCTCCAATCTAGGTTCTTCAGTTCTCGCCTAATATTGTTATAATTAGCCTTCCCCCAATTTAGCACATTCACCCTAGGACCACTATTATCCTTGTCCACCAGCACATTAAAACTTACTGAATTATGGTCACTGTTCCCGAAATGCACCCCTACTGAAACTTCTACCACCTGGCCGGGCTCATTCCCCAATACCAGGTCCAGTGCAGCCCCTTCCCTAGTTGGACTGTCTACATATTGTTTTAAGAAGCCCTCCTGGATGCTCCTTACAAACTCTGCTCCGTCCAAGCCCCCAGCACTAAGTGAGTCCCAGTCAATATTGGGGACGTTGAAGTCTCCCATCACAACAACACTGTTGTTTTTACTCATTTCCAAAATCTGTCTACCTATCTGCTCCTCTATCTCCCACTGGCTGTTAGGAGGCCTGTAGTAAACCCCCAACATTGTGACTGCACCCTTCTTATTCCTGATCTCTACCCATATAGCCTCGCTGCCCTCTGAGGTGTCCTCTCGTAGTACAGCGGTGATATTCTCCCTAACCAGTAGCGCAACTCCTCCACCCCTTTTACATCCCGTCTATCCCGCCTGAAACATCTAAATTCTGGAATGTTTAGCTGCCAATCTTGCCTTCCCTCAACCAGGTCTCTGTAACGGCAACAACATCATAGTTCCAAGTACTAATCTAAAATCTACGTTTCTCTGCCTTTCCCGTAATACTTCTTGCATTAAAAGATATGCACTTCAGTACTTTTTGCATTAAAACTTCAACAGATTTGTCAGACATGACGTCCCTTGATCATAGAATTTACAGTGCAGAAGGAGGCCATTCGGCCCATCGAGTCTGCACCAGCTCTTGGAAAGAGCACTCTACCCAAGATCAACACCTCCACCCTATCCCCATAACCCAGTAACCCCACCCAACACTAACGGCAATTTTGGACACTAAGGGCAATTTATCGCGGCCAATCCACCTAACGTGCACATCGTTGGACTGTGGGAGGAAACCGGAGCACCCGGAGGAAACCCACGCACACAGTGACCCAAGCAGGAATCGAACCTGGGACCCTGGAGCTGTGAAGCCATTGTGCTATCCACAATGCTACCGTGAAGCCTTGCTGACTCAGTCCTATTTTATCATGCACTTCCAAGTACTCCGCGATCTCATCTTTAATAATGGGCTCAATGGGTGCAAATGCCTAATTTGCAAGGTGCTGCTGGTGCTGGATATGTAGCTCGCAGGTGTCGCCAGTGATGCATCAGAGTAGTTCAGTGGGATTGGCGGCCATCCCGTTTTTCGGCTGTCGCTCGATTCTCAACTGGATCGGGAAACCCACTTTTGGGGGGCGGACAAAAGAGAAGCCACTCCTTGAAATCTGTTCATCATATCTGCATTAGTTTAATTATTACTGTGGATTTTACCTCATTTTCTGATACATTTTCCAGCACAACAAATCGCATTATATGTAGATTAAACATTTCAAACATTCCATTTTCTTCTGATTGGGCACAGAGCATTCCACATGTCTTCAGTTTGCATTGCTGCTATTGGATTAACGCTGTAGTTTAAGAAATTTCCAAACCACACACCTATACCACGGAGTTTCAACTTCTTCATGATTGTTGCCTTCAGTGAAAGGCTCTCTGGGTCATCGTACCAGACCTCGTGGTATTTATCAGTAAGCTGCCAAAAAAGTCAAAGGCGTTACATCGAGAGGTGACAATTTTGGATCAATGTAACATTTTGGACATCGCAAAAAGCATTATTTAAACAACAATTCATTCCTACTTGTATTAAAGTATACAATTGGATGGAATTTGTGTTCATAACGTCTTGAGTATTGACCCAGTGACGTAACTACTTCAATAACTAGTACAGAGATTTCCTTTTTAATGTTAAAGTTTTCCATGGCTTTCCTTTCAAAATCAGCACAGAACTAGATAGGGTAGAGACAGGGAGGATGTTCCCGATGGAAGGCCAGCTCAGAACCAGGGATTACCAGGGATTACAGTCTCAGGATATCGGAAAAACCATTTAGCAGTGAGATGAGTTCAAAAGTCTTCAGCAAGGGAAGATGGTGGGGTTGAACTGTTTATACTTCAATGCAAGGAGCGTTACAAACAAGGTAGATGAGTTAAGGGCACAGGTAGACACATGGCAACAGGATGTCATTGCTAGAACGGAAATCTGGCTAAAGGAGAAGCAAATGTGGCAGCTCAATGTCCCTGGATGCAATGTTTCCAGGCACGATGGAGTGGGATACAAAAAAGGGGAGCAGCACTAATTGTTAAAGAATCAATTCCAGTTGTGAGAATGAATCATATACAGGTCAACAAACAAAGCATTATGGGTTATAAATAGAAACAAAATAGAGGCATTCACAGTCTCACAACTGGGAATATACTACAGACTACCAAAGAATGAAAGGGAGATAGAAGAGCAAATATGGAGGCACATTTATGCCTGTAAGAGCAAAAGGGAACAATAGTAGGAGACTTTAACTATCCCAATATAAATTGGGATTCAAGTAATATAAGGGGAGCTGAGGGAGAAAATCTCATGCAGTGTGTCCAGGAAAATGTTTTCAACCAATTAGTGACAAACTCAACAAGAGGAGATGCAATTCTAAACCAAGTCTTGGGGAACGAAGAAGGGTTGAAGTGATAGTTGGCGAACAGATTGAGGATATTTTTCCATTTAAATGGCAATTTAGTATGGCCAATCCACCCAGCCAGCACATCTTTCGGGTTGTGGAGGGCGAAACCCACGCAAAACACGGGGAGAATGTGCAAACTCCACACAGACAGTGACCCAGAGCCAGGATCGAACCTGGAACCTCGGCGCCATGAGGCAACAGGGCTAACCCACTGCGCCACCATGCTGCCCCTCACTTGCACATCCCTAATGGGCAGGATCAATTAGATGATAATGTTCGTCTTAGAGGCTAATGGAACCTCACTGGCAGGCCTTGGGATCCAGCACATAAGCAAGGCCAAAGCCTCTCGATGCCACAAACCCAAGCATTGAGCCTTGAACCCTGAGTGTTGACCCCATTCCCTGAGTTTGAATGTGTGGGCAACTGACATTATTAAGGGTTAACTTTTGGTGGCCAATCAGTTTGATGAGCTTGAATGCTTGAGGGCACAGTCCCTTTCTACTTAAAGGATAGGCAAAGTTAATATTCGCCATTCTTACTCAGGCTGCATCATTCAGACTTCACGTGCGTGTGTCATGTCTCAACAGAGTTTTGGAGAACCCCTGGACCCCCCACCCCCCACCTGCACCCCTACCCAGGGTGGGCACCGTTTTGTCTTTTCTTTCTGGGTCTCATCCACCCAGCTCATTAGGCCTGCCTCCTTGACTTGCATCACTCCCCACACCATGTGGCCTGCAGCCGCCCCATGCCCCCAAGCCACAGTCAGCGGACTGGCTCAGTCCTCTAAGAACATCAAAACAGCACAGACAGCAGACCTTAGGGCCACCCACACTATCCACGACCCCATTGCGGTGTCCACCGACCCTCACCACTATCCAACAGCCCCCTAGACCTCTCCCCCCCCCCCCCCCCCCCCCACTCCCCCCGGAGCTGTCCAGCGGCTTCTGGCCTCTTGGGCTCCCTTTTTTAAAAAAGGTAACAATTCGTACCAATGTGGCGTCACATCTGGGGGATGGGATGATTCAGTGAAGGTTTAAGATGTGACGTGAACCACGCCAAATACATTACAATGCCCCCCCTTCCTGGGGGTGAATCTGATCATGTCATCGGGGAGAGCCGAGAAGGTCTTGATCCAAAATCTCGCCGACACAAATTCCATTTTTGGCCTCTCGCGTGATTTTGTGAACATGGCAAGATTTGCGTCCACAGACCGCTAGTTCCCGCCTCATGTCTTTAAAAACTGAATTGGTTTGGGTCCTTTTCTTATCAACTCCCATTTTCTTGTCGATTCTCCCATTGCAGACATTTTCCACTGTACAAACTTAAAACTTGAGCTTTGCTGAATCCGAGATGTCATGATATACAGACACACATATAATGATATACAGGCAGGCACAGACAAGCAGCTAATGGACACAGAGAACAGGACATGACCAATAAGCAGGCAGGACACTCAGAGGTGGGATCTGACTATAAAAGACACGAGGCATTGACACGCCGCCTCTTTCCACTGATGAACATCTCGAGAGTCAGTCAAGGGCGTTGTTACAATCTCACACCTCCACCATGTGACTAAGACCTAGCCTGGTTCAGTCACACAGAGTAGCCACACTTAAGTTAGCAGAGAGTCGAACTTACAGAGAACTGTGCTAACTGTGCTATTAGTTCAATAAACCTGATTGAACTAACTTCAAGGTCTGGAGTATCTTTTTGATCTAAGCTGCATCCAGTTGCAGCCAGTGTTGTACCAGTGTACCTCACACGACACGAGACACGGAATATGTGGGATGATGAATCATTGCAATGTTTCCATTTAAACAATGTGAGAATGCACAGGTCTGCATTGTGCTTTGACTGATGGTCCTACCTTGTAGACATAATATGGCGATTTGTAATTATCGTCCCAGTATCTGCCGGTAAATGATTTGGGTAACTCCTGCATGATGTCTTTGTATGGTTTTGTCGTCGATATGTGAAAGGCACAAACACCTTCTTTGTGTGAAATCTCATCTAATTGGCATCTACCAGGCTGTAAAAGAGAAGAAAGATGAGAAAATAGGGCTCGTGAATTCTGTGAAAATCAAAGTTGTATTAGCCGCCTGACTGATCTCCATATGCACTGGCCGTGACACAAAAGGGTCAATTGAAAATGTCACATCTGAGATTGTCCGATTTTTGTAAGGTAAAAGCATAACGAGTTATTGAATCAAGGCCGGGTTTAGATCATTCAGATCACAAAACATCTAACTGATTGGTAGAACAGACACAATGGACCGAGTGGCCTGCTCCAGGTTGTTCCTTGGGAAAAGATTTAAGAAACATGTGGTTTACAATCTGGAATCTGGAATAAGGGAACGTCTCAGTGAAATAATGTAAAAATCAATGGACTGGTGGCACAGCATTTAGCACTGCTGCCTCACAGCTCCAGGGACCCAGGTTCAACACAGGGGCTGGTTTAGCACAGTAGGCTAAGACAGCTGGCTTGTAATACAGAACAAGACCAGCAACGCAGGTTCAATTCCTGTCCCAACCAACCCCGCCCCCCCCCCCCCACCCCGCCCCCGGAACAGGCGCCGGAATGTGGCGACTAGGGGCTTTTCACAGTAACTTCATTGAAGCCCACTTGTGATAATAAGCGATTATTATCAATTCCGGCCTCGGGTGACTGTGTGGCGTTTACACTTTATCGCCGTGTCTGCGTAGGTTTCCTCCGGGTGCTCCAGTTTCCTCCCACAGTCTAAAGATGTGCAGGTTAGGTGGATTGGCCATGATAAAATTGCCCTCAGTGTCTATAAAAGGTTAGGTGGGGTTATTGGGTTACGGGGATAGGGTGGAGGCGTGGGCTTAAGTAGGATACTCTTTACGAGGGCCGGTGCTGACTGGATGGGCCAAATGACCTTCTTCCGCACTGTAAATTCTATGTGGTGTGAGCATCACTGACAAGGCCAGCATTTGTTGCCTATCCCTAATTCATTCCTTGAACTGTGTGACGTGCTGGGCCACTTCAGAGAGCAATTAAGCTTTTGCTTCCAAATGATATTGAATTTAGATTCTACCAGCTACCTGGGTGGGACTTGGCTCCCGGCCCCTAGAACATTAGCCTCTGGGTCACTGGCTCAGTGATATTAACATTGAGCTACCTTCACCCAATTAACATGCCCGGAGAATGGATGTCAGATGATCTAATTCACTCCCATTCTGTGTGCAATGCAAATTATTTATTTGTCCTTACCTCATAGAAATGCTTGCAACGGTAGTCATTACCATACCATGTAACTCCCATTAGCAGCTTTCTGGGATCAATGCCCAGATTAATATAAGCAGAAAGACCTAAATGGACAGAAATATGACCATTTTAGGCTAATACTTACAAAGGCCGGACACTCTTAACCAAAATGTTTAGTTGGACGTACCTGAATAAGTATAGTCATAGGGAGCATTTGGTTTTGCAAAACACTCATCGCCCATTTCACTCTGCATATGAACGGACATCACAAATAAGAAGTCACAGGATCTTGCAATTGGTACATAGTCATAACATGGGCCATCACCGCAATGAGGAGACCAGGGCACATTTATTGAAACCTGATGGCCAGAATATAATAAAATGTTAATTTAATCTCAAACCACATCTTGACTGTAACTGATATTCATAGTATCAGTGCATGGTTGATTAGAGCTGTGAAGTTAACAGGTTAGCAGTTCTACAGTGTTTGTGCTTCAATAGAATGGTACACAATCATTTTGGGGAATAAAGTGGGCTGGACGTAAAACTGTGCCAAATCCCGTCCACCCTGGTTCCTGGGAGTGAGCTTCCCCGACTCCAGAACATCGCACCACAGCTATTTAACCCTTAGAGGGGCATTAATTGCTCTAAAATAAAAACTCCATGTGAGCCAAACTCCACCTCTGAGATCAGCTGCTCCATCAAATGCCAGCAGATCTGCAGTGCCAGAAGTTCCATTCGGAACTGCATCCCGTTCAAAAGGACCAAGATCTGGAGTTACAAAAGTGGTGGAGTGGCTGACCAGGTCCAGGCAGGACAGGAGGACAACCTGGCCAGGTGAGTAGAATGGTAGTGGTAGTTTGCTCCTTTAAGGGGTCAAGCTCTTGATGGTTCATGTGACTAATTTGGTCAATTGAGCCGGAGAGCATGAATCCGGGGCCTGAGCACGGTTTTCCTGGACGTCTGAAGTCATGGGGAACGGTAGCCTTTACTTCACTCCCTGAATATAGTTATTTACATGAATAAACCATTTATTTGTTGCTCTACTTTGGTGATCAATGGTCTTGTCAGATACTACAGCGACCAATATGCCTCAATCAAATTGTATGATTTTGGATTATCAGGGTTGCAACACCAGGTCTGCTGAATATCTAGCTGAAGACAACTCAATGTAAACTATCTCATCTCAGCAATGATCCAAGGAGCGTTTTAACTGAGATATATAGATTGTATATTTGTTCACAGACTATGCAGCTACAGGACCATTTTCACTGTACATCCCTAATTGTGGTGAGCTGCCTTCTGGAACTGCTGCATGTGGTGTAGGTACACCCATGGTGCTGTTAGGGAGGGGGTTCCAGAATTTTGACCCAATGAAGGAACAACGTTATGTGTTCAAGTCAAGATGGTGAGACTCTTGGAGGTGAACCTGCAGGTGGGGATTTTCTAATGCATTTGCTGCCCTTGTCCTGAGTGGTAGAGGTCTTGGGTATTGAAATTATTGTCGATGGAGCATTGGTGAGTTCATACAGTGTATATTGTAGACGCTAGGTATTGCTGCCATTGTGGACTGATAGTGGCTGATGTACATGCTGAAGGTGGCAGATGGAGTGCTAATCAAACGGGCTGCCTTGTCCTGGATGACGTCAAACTGCCTGAGCGTTGTTGGAGTTGTCCTCATCCAGCCAAACCAGATGGTGGTTTCTAACAGACGTTATTTTACAGTCAGCTTGCAGGTCAAAGTCTCTGTTTGTAGCCTGTAATTGTCTGTAATTTTGTCTTCCTGCAGATTCATTCATTCAGGTTCTCCGCAGCTTTGGAAATACAGCAGTTTTACAGTTTTCCTTCCTTCACAGCAAGCTTGTGGCTGTGGCTTGTATCTTGTAGCTGGTGTAGCTATTTAGATGGCTGGACGAGTTCAGTTCCAGGTCAATGGTAGCGCAAAGAGTGATGATAGAGGGAATTCAACAATAGTAATGTAATTAAATATCAAGGGGAGATGTTTGGATTATTCTTGTTGGAGATACGCGTTGCCGGAAAGTTGTGTGTGTGAATATTACTGCTACTTGTCCAGCCCAAGCCTGAATATTGTCCAGGTCTTGCTGTATAAGCACACAGACAGCTTCAGCATCTGAGGTGTCTCAAATGGTGACTGTGCAAGCTTCAGCAAACCTTCCCAAATCTGACCTTCTAATTGAGGGATGGTTATTGACGAAGCAGCTGAAGATGGTTGGGCTTAGATCAGAACCCTGAGGAACTCCTGCAGTGATGTACTGGAGCTGAAATAACCGATTTCCAGTCACCGCAGCCATTGTGTTCGGCATCACTCCAGCCATTTGGGGGCGGCACGGTGGCACAGTGGTCAGCACTGCTGCCTCACAGCGCCAGGGACCAGGACTCGATTCAACCTCCGGTGACTCTGTGTGAAGTTTGCATTTTTTCCCCGTATCTGCATAGGTTGCCTCCTGGTGTGCAGGGAAGGTGGATTGGCGACGCTAAATTGCCCCTGAGTGTCCTAAAGAGTCGGTAGGGTTACTGGGTTACAGGAATAGCGTAGAGGCGTGTGCTTATGTGGGGTGCTCTTTCAAATGGCCGGTGCAGACTCAATGGGCTGAATGGCCTACTTCTGCACTGTAGGAATTCACATTGGAGTCTTTTCCACTGATTCCTTTTGACTCCATTTTTGACACCACACTTTTGATATATTTCATACCAATACAAGCTGGCATTACCAGCAACGCGCCAATCCATTCGAAAAGATATAATTATGCTTCTGCTTGTGGGCCACTGAGCCTCATTTATTCCACGACATGAGTCACAAGATCTCTTTGAAATCTATCCCATTTTACAGAGCGATAGGTCCGCTCAGTAGAGGGTGCTGTCAGTGTGGGGCTGGTTTAGCTCACCAGGCTAAATCGCTGGCTTTTAAAGCCGAACAAGCAGGCCAGCAGCACGGTTCGATTCCCGTACCAGCCTCCCTGGACAGGCGCCGGAATGTGGCGACTAGGGGCTTTTCACAGTAACTTCATTGAAGCCTACTCGTGACAATAAGCGATTTTCATTTCATTTCATTTCATTGTAAAGACGAGACTTTGTCTCCATTGAATAGGGGCTGGTTTAGCTCACTCAGCTAAATCGCTGGCTTTTAAGGCAGACCAAGCAGGCCAGCAGCACGGTTCGATTCCCGTACCAGTCTCCCCGGACAGGTGCCGGAATGTGGTGACTAGGGGCTTTTCACAGTAACTTTATTGAAGCCTACTCGTGACAATAAGCGATTTTCATTTCATTTTCATTGTATGATGGTCATTCCGACCAAGACGGTTTAGTTGGAAGTCTGTGCAACAGGTGATTCGGAGAAGATGAGATTAAATATATTTTTTCCTCTTGCTGGATCCCTCACGCATGCCACAGGCCCAGGCTTGGAGCTATGTCCTTTTGGACGTAGCCAGTTAGGACAATGGTGATGCTACTAAGCAACTCGTGGAGATGGGCATTGAAGTCCTCCACCCAGAGTGCATTCTGTAACTTTACCATCCTCAGTGCTTGCTCCAAGTGGTATTCAATATGGAGGAGCACAGGTTCATTAATGAGTGGTTGCGGGTGGGTTTGCGAGGCATGTATGTACTCTTAATAGGCAGAAGGTTTCCTTGCCCATGTTTGACTTCACCCATCAGAGTCCATGGACTCCAGTGTCAATGTTGAAAACGTTCAGGGAAACCGCAACCTGTCTGTATACTACCGTGCCACCACCTCTGGTGGGAATGTCTTGCTGCTGCAATAAGACAAACCCAGGGATGCTGATGGTGGTGTCTAGGATATTGTCCGTAAGGTATGACTGTGTGAGCATGACCATGGGTATTGTGTGACTCATCTGTGAGACAAATCTCTCAATTTGGCACAAGCCCCCATATCTCAGTAAGTAGGACATTGGAGGGTCAACAGAGCTGGACTTGCCAATGTCGTTTCCGGTGTCTAGGTTGAAGCCAGCCTGGTTCCATTCCTTTGTCTAGACTTTGGTGCAGCACGGCAGCACAGTGGGTAGCACTGTTGCTTCCCTGCACCTGGGTCCCAGGTTTAATTCCCGGCCTGCGCGGAGTCTACACGTTCTCCCCGTGTCTGCGCGGGTTCCCTCCGGGTGCTCCAGTTTCCTCCCACAAGTCCCGAAAGATGTGCTGTTAGTCATTTGGAAATTCTGAATTGTCCCTCAGTGTACCTGAACAGGTGCCGGAATGTGGCGACTCGGGGCTTTTCACAGTAACTTCATTGCACTGTTAATGTAAGCCTACTTGTGACAATAAAGATTATTAAATTAAACTGTAGCAGTTATGATAAAATTGAGTAGCTTGCAAACTATTTCAGAGGCAGTTCTGAGTTAACCACTGTGGGCAACACGGGGAGGTAGTACAGTGGTTAGCACAATTGTTTCACAGCTCAAGGGTCCCAGGTTCGATTCCCGGCTTGGGTGACTGTCTGTGCGGAGTCTGCACGTTCTCCCCGTGTGTGCGTGGGTTTCTTCCGGATGCTCCGGTTTCCTCTCACAGTTCAAAGATGGCAAGTTAGGTGAATTGGCCATGCTAATTGCCCTTAATTTCCAAAATATGGGGATAGGGTGGAGGTGTGGGCTTGGGTAGGGCGTTCTTTCAAAGAGCCGGTGCGGACTCAATGGGTCAAATGGCCTCCTCCTCCTTCTGCACTGTAAATTCTATGACAGCTGTAGGAACAACCAGATAAGGATGCCTGATTTCCTTCACTAAAAGGCATCAGTGAAACAGATGGACCAGTGAATCAAGGCGTTGTCACTGTTTCCAAGACCAGCTTTTGTTTAAATTGTGGATTGAGTAATGGAATAAAATTGCAATCATGGTCTTAGAACATAAGAACATAAGAACATAAGAACTAGGATCAGGAGTAGGCCATATGGCCCCTCGAGCCTGCTCTGCCATTCAATGAGATCATGGCTGATCTTTTGTGGTCTCAGCTCCACTTTCCGGCCCGAACACCATAACCCTTAATCCCTTTATACTTCAAAAAACTATCTATCTTTACCTTAAAAACATTTAATGAAGGAGCCTCAACTGCTTCACTGGGCAAGGAACTCCATAGACTCACAACCCTTTGGGTGAAGAAGTTCCTCCTAAACTCAGTCATAAATCTACTTCCCCTTATTTTGAGGCTATGTCCCCTAGTTCTGCTTTCACCCGCCAATGGAAACAACCTGCCCGCATCTATCCTATCTATTCCCTTCATAATTTTAAATGTTTCTATATGATCCCCCCTCATCCTTCTAATTTCCAACGAGTACAGTCCCAGTCTACTCAACCTCTCCTCGTAATCCAACCCCTTTTTAAAATTTTAATACCAAATGATTCTTTTATTAAATTAGAAGTCTAGACACTGGTTAAAAAGCACCAGGTATACATAAACACTTCCATATGTACACTTGCCAAAGTATTATGTACATAGAACAGTAGAAAAATATTAAAAATAATGATAGATCCAGACCACAGTTAGATAGATAGAGAAATACAGCACAGAACAGGCCCTTCGGCCCACGATGTTGTGCCGAACCTTTGTCCTAGGTTAATCATAGAATTTTGGACAATTTTTCATGGCCAATCCACCCAACCTGCACATCTTTGGACTGTGGGAGGAAACCGGAGTACCCGGAGGAAACCCACGCAGTCACGGGGAGGGTGTGCAGACTCCATACAGACAGTGACCCAAGTCGAAATCGAACTTGGGACCCTGGAGCTGTGAAGCAATTGTGCTATCCACAATGCTACTGTGCTGCCCTTAAGAAGTTAACCTACACTCCATTGTTCTACCCTAATCCATGTACCTATCCAATAGCCGCTTGAAGGTCCCTAACGTTTCCGACTCAACTACTTCCACAGGAAGTGCATTCCATGCCCCCACTACTCTCTGGGTAAAATAAAACATAGAACATAGAACACTACAGCGCAGTACGGGCCCTTCGGCCCTCGATGTTGCGCCGACCTGTGAAACCATCTGAAGCCTATCTGACCTACACTATTCCATTTTCATCCATATGTCTATCCAGTGACCACTTAAATGCCCTTAAAGTTGGCGAGTCTACTACTGTTGCAGGCAGGGCGTTCCACACCCCTACTACTCACTGAGTAAAGAAACTGCCTCTGATATCTGTCCTATATCTATCACCCCTCAATTTAAAGCTATGTCCCCTCGTGTTGGTCATCACCATCCGAGGAAAAAGACTCTCACTGTCCACCCTATCTAACCCTCTGACTATCTTATATGTCTCTATTAAGTCACCTCTCAGCCTTCTCCTCTCTAACGAAAACAACCTCAAGTCCCTGAGCCTTTCCTCGTAAGACCTTCCCTCCATACCAGGCAACATCCTAGTAAATCTCCTCTGAACCCTTTCCAAAGCTTCCACATCCTTCCTATAATGTGGTGACCAGAACTGCACGCAGTACTCCAGGTGCGGCCGCACCAGAGTTATGTACAGCTGCAGCATGACCTTGTGGCTCCGAAACTCAATCCCCCTGCTGATAAAGGCTAGCACACCATATGCCTTCTTAACAGCCCTATTAACCTGGGTGGCAACTTTCAGGGATTGATGTAACTGGATGCCGAGATCTCTCTGTTCATCCACACTACCAAGAATCTTGCCATTAGCCCAGTACTCTGCATTCCTGTTACTCCTTCCAAAGTGAGCCACCTCACACTTTTCCGCATTAAACTCCATCTGCCACCTCTCAGCCCAGCTCTGCAGCTTATCTATGTCCCTCTGTATCCTATAACATCCTTCAGCACTATCCACAACTCCACCGACCTTCGTGTCATCTGCAAATTTACTAACCCATCCTTCTACTCCCTCTTCCAGGTCATTTATAAAAATGACGAACAGCAGTGGCCCCAAAACAGATCCTTGCTGTACATCACTAGTAACTGAACTCCAGGATGAACATTTGCCATCAACCACCACCCTCTGTCTTCTTTCAGCTAGCCAATTACTGATCCAAACCGCTAAATCACCTTCAATCCCATACTTCCTTATTTTCTGCAATAGTCAACCATGGGGAACCTTATCAAAAGCCTTACTGAAATCCATATACACCACATCAACCGCTTTACCCTCATCCACCTGTTTGGTCACCTTCTCAAAAAACTCAATAAGGTTTGTGAGGCATGACCTACACTTCACAAAACCATGTTGACTATCGCTAATCAACTTGTTCTTTTCAAGATGATTATAAACCCTATCTCTTATAACCTTTTCCAACATTTTACCCACAACCGAAGTAAGGCTTACAGGTCTATAATTACCAGGGTTGTCTCTACTCCCCTTCTTGAACAAGGGGACAACATTTGCTATCCTCCAGTCTTCCGGCACTATTCCTGTCGACAAAGATGGCATAAAGATCAAGGACAAAGGTTCTGCAATCTCCTCCCTGGCTTCCCAGAGAATCCTAGGATAAATCCCATCTGGACCAGGCGACTTATCTATTTTGACATTTTCCAAAATTGCTAACACCTCCTCCTTTTGAACCTCAATTCCATCTAGCCTGGTCGACTGAACCTGAGTGTTCTCCTCGACAACATTGTCTTTCTCCAGTGTAAACACTGATGAAAAATATCCATTTAACGCTTCCCCTATCTCCTCTGATTCCACACACAACTTTCCACTACTATCCTTGATTGGCCCTAATCATACTCTAGTCATTCTTTTGTTCCTGATATACCTATAGAAAGCCTTAGGGTTTTCCTTGATCTGATCCGCCAACACCTTTTCGTGTCCTCTCCTCGCTCTTCTTAACTCTCCCTTTAGGTCCTTCCTGGCTAACTTGTAACTCTCAAGTGCCCTAACTGAGCCTTAATGTCTCATCCTAACATAAGCCTTCTTCTTCCTCTTGACAAGTGCTTCAACTTCCTTAGTAAACCACGGTTCCCTTGCTCGACAACTTCCTCCCTGCCTGACAGGTACATACTTATCAAAGACACGCAGTAGCTGTTCCTTGAAAAAGCTCCACATTTCGATTGTACCCATCCCCTGCAGTTTCCTTCCCCATCCTATACATCCTAAATCTTGCTGAATAGCATCATAATTGCCTTTCCCACAGCTATAATTCTTGCCTTGCGGTATATACCCATCCCTGCCCATTGCTCAAGTAAACATAACCGAGTTGTGATCACTATCACCAAAGTGCTCACCTACATCTAAATCTAACACCTGGCCGGGTTCATTACCCAGTACCAAAAGAAACTACCTCTGACATCCTCTCTCTATCTTCCACCATTTACTTAAATTTATGTCCCCTTGTAATGGTGTGTTCCACCCGGGGAAAAAGTCTCTGACTGTCTACTCTATCTATTCCCCTAATCATCTTATAAACCTCTATCAAGTCGCCCCTCACCGTTCTCCGTTCTAATGAGAAAAGGCCTAGCACCCTCAACCTTTCCTCGTATGACCTACTCTCTATTCCAGGCAACATCCTGGTAAATCTCCTTTGCACCTTTTACAAAGCTTCTACATCCTTCTTCAAATGAGGCGACCAGAACTGCAAACAGTACTCCAAATGTGGCCTGACCAAGGTTTTGTACAGCTGCATCATCACCTCACGGCTCTTAAATTCAATCCATCTGCTAATGAACGCTAGCACACCATAGGTCTTCTTCACAGCTCTATCCACTTGAGTGGCAACTTTCAAAGATCTATGAACATAGACCCCAAGATCTCTCTGCTCCTCCACATTGCCAAGAACCCTACCGTTAACCCTGTATTCCGCATTCATATTTGTCCTTCCAAAATGGACAACCTCACACTTGTCAGGGTTAAACTCCATCTGCCACTTCTCAGCCCAGCTCTGCATTCTATCTATGTCTCTTTGAAGCCGACAACAGCCCTCCTCACTATCCACAACTCCACCAATCTTCGTATCATCTGCAAATTTACTGACCCACCCTTCAACTCCCTCATCCAAGTCGTTAATGAAAATCACAAATAGCAGTGGACCCAGAACTGATCCCTGCGGTACGCCACTGATAACTGTGCTCCAGGCTGAATATTTGCCATCCACCACCACTCTCTGTCTTCTATCGGTTAGCCAGTTTGTTATCCAACTGGCCACATTTCCCACTATCCCATGCCTTCTTACTTTCTGCATAAGCCTACAATGGGGAACCTTATCAAATGCCTTACAAAAATCCATGTACACTACATCCACTGCTTTACCTTCATCTACATGCTTGGTCACCTCCTCAAAGAAGTCAATAAGACTTGTAAGTCAAGACCTACCCCTCACAAATCCGTGCTGACTATCCCTAATCAAGCAGTGCCTTTCCAGATGCTCAGAAATCCTATCCCTCAGTACCCTTTCCATTACTTTGCCTACCAACGAAGTAAGACTAACTGGCCTGTAATTCCCAGGGTTATCCCGATTCCCTTTTTTGAACAGGGGCACGACATTCGCCACTCTCCAATCCTCTGGTACCACCCATGTTGACAGCGAGGACGAAAAGATCATTGCCAACGGCTCTGCAATTTCATTTCTTGCTTCCCATAGAATCCTTGGATATAACCCGTCAGGCCCGGGAGACTTGTCTAACCTCAAGTTTTTCAAAACGCGCAGCACATCTTCCTTCCTAACAAGTATCTCCTCGAGCTTCTCAGTCTGTTTCACACTGTCCTCTCCAACAATATGGCCCCTCTCGTTTGTAAATACTGAAGAAAAATACTTGTTCAAGACCTCTCCTATCTCTTCAGACTAAGTACACAATCTCCCGCTACTGTCCTTGATCGGACCTACCCTCGCTCTAGTCATTCTCATATTTCTCACATATGTGTAAAAGGCCTTGGGGTTTTCCATGATCCTACCTGCCAAAGATTTTTCATGCCCTCTCTTAGCTCTCCTCATCCCTTTCTTCAGTTCCCTCCTGGCTATCTTGTTTCCCTCCAGCGCCCTGTCTGAACCTCGTTTCTTCAGCCTTACATAAGTCTCCTTCTTCCTCTTAACAAGACATTCAACCTCTCTTGTCAACCATAGTTCCCTCACTCGACCATCTCTTCCCTGCCTGACAGGGACATACATATCAAAGACACGCAGTACCTGTTCCTTGAACAGTTCCACATTTCACTTGTGTCCTTCCCTGACAGCCTATGTTCCCAACTTCTGCACTTCAATTCTTGTCTGACAGCATTGTATTTACCCTTCCCCCAATTATAAACTTGCCCTGTTGCACGGACCTATCCCTCTCGATAACGAAAGTGCAAGTCACAGAATTGTGGTCACTACCTCCAAAATGCTCCCCCACTAACAAATCTATCACCTGCCCTGGTTCATTAACAAGTACTAAATTCAATATGGCCTCCCCTCTGGTCGGACAATCTACATACTGTGTTAGACAAGCTCCCTGGACACACTGCACAAAACCTACCCCATCCAAACTATTTGATCTAAAGAGTTTCCACTCAATGTTTGGGAAGTTGAAGTCACTCATGACTACTACCCTGTGACTTCTGCACCTTTCCAAAATCTGTTTCCCAATCTGTTCCTCCACATCGCTACTGCTATTGGGGGGCCTATAGAAAACTCCCAACAAGGTGACTGTCCGTTCCTATTTCTGACTTCAACCCATATTACCTCAGTAGGCAGATCCCCCTCGAACTGCCTTTCTGCAGCTGTTATACTATCTCTAATTAACAATGCCACCCCCCCACCTCTTTTACCATCCTCCCTAATCTTGTTGAAACATCTATAACCAGGGACCTCGAACAACCATTTCTGCCCCTCTACTATTTAAGTTTCCGTGATGGCCACCACATCATAGTCCCAAGTACCGATCCATGCCTTAAGTTCACCCACCTTATTCCTGATGCTTCTTGCGTTAAAGTATACACACTTCAACCCATCTCCTTGCCTGCAAGTACTCTCCTTTGTCAGTGTTACCTTCCCCACTGCATCACTACGTCCTGAATATTGGCTTCCTTAGTTGCTGGACTACAGATCCGGTTCCCATTCCTCTGCCAAATTAGTTTAAACCCTCCCGAAGTGTACTAGAAAACCTCCCCCCCCAGGATATTGGTGCCCCTCTGGTTCAGATGCAACCCGTCCTGCTTGTACCGGTCCCACCTTCCCCAGAATGTGCTCCAATTATCCAAATACCTGAAGCCCTCCCTCCTACAGCATTCCTGCAGCCACGTGTTCAACTGCACTCTCTCCCTATTCCTAACCTCGCTATCACGTGGCACCGGCAACAAACCAGAGATGACAACTCTGTCTGTCCTGGCCTTTAACTTCCAGCCTAACTCCCTAAACTTGTTAATTACATCCACACCCTTTTTCCTACCTACGTCGTTGGTACCAATGTGCACCACGACTTCTGGCTGCTCACCCTCCCCCTTCAGGATCCTGAAGACACGATCCGAGACATCCCTGGCCCTGGCACCCGGGAGGCAACATACCTTTCGGGGGTCTCGCTCGCGACCACAGAATCTCCTATCCATTCCCCTAACCATTGAATCTCCTATTACTATTGCTTTTCTATGCTCCCCTCTTCCCTTCTGAGCCCCAGAGCCAGACTCAATGCCAGAGACCTGGCCGCTGGGGCCTTCCCCCGGTAGGTCATCCCCCCAACAGCATCCAAAATGGTATTCTTGATTTGAAGGGGAACGGCCATGAGGGATCCCTGCACTGTCTGCCTGTTAGTTTTCTTTCCCCTGACTGTAACCCAGCTACTCTTGTCCAGTACCTTTGGTGTGGCTACCTCCCTGTAACTCTTCTCGATAACCCCCTCTGCCTCCTGGATGATCCGAAGTTCATCCAGCTCCAGCTCCAGTACCTTAACACGGTCTCTGAGGACCTGGAGATGGGTGCACTTCCCGCAGGTATAGTCAACGGGGACACCAGTGGTTTCCCTCACCACCCACATCCTACAGGAGGAGCATGCAACTGCCCTAGCCTCCATCCCCTCTTACTTTACAGAATTAGCTGCCCCATGGACCAACTGGACCTCAGCCCTCCGACTCTGCTTCCATTCAGCTGTACTCTAAATGCCTGGCTCCCTTCACACTCTTCGATAAATATAGGAAATGAAATGTAAGGAGCACCTTACTCCCTCCTCACCTAACTCCCTCAGTCACCAAACTCTCACTGTAGCACTCAAATGCCACAAGCTCAACACTCCAGTGCAAACAAAGTCTGCACTGTAACTTGCTCCTATTTATACTGTGACTCTCGCCTCTGAAAACTGGCCGAATGCAATTAACTAATTAACAAGCTCCAGCTGCAAGTAAGTACAAGTAGAACCTTGTTTAAAGCTGATTCAAATTCACCTTCTCATAGACCAAACAGCAACTTTTAAGTTAATAAACTAAATAAAAGAAATACTAGACTTTAAATAAAAATGAACCCTTATACTCCCTCAGTCACCAAACTCTCACTGTAGCACTCAAATGCCACAAGCTCAGCACTCCAGTGCAAACCTGTTCTGTTGCAACACTTTAAGATATTATCTTCTAACAGTGCAGTGCAAACAAAATAAAGTTAGATTATTACTAAATATCACTAAAAAAGGTGTGATATTTAATAGCTAAAAGTTTAATTAGTATGTCATCAGAAAACAGTAATTAACAACTACATCAGAAAGCAATTGACCAGGATCAAGAATATTTTCGATAAATACTCATGATCTGAGGTAGGTTACAAAAAAGAATAGAAAATGTTTGTACAGTAAAACTTTGATTAGGTCCAGTTACAGACTCGAAGCACAGTCGTGTAACAACAAAGACAGGATTAAAACATCACAAGAGCTTCATACATGTGCCACTTTGGCGGGATTCAAAATGTTCCAGAACATTAACCTGGTCCTCTGGATTACTCGTCTGATGATATGACCACAATGCCAACACCTCCCCCAGATGATGCATTAACAGTAGTTAGAAATCTGCATTTCAATTTATTGATCCAGAAATATATCCAGACACTTTAAAAATTAATTACAGTGAGCACCACATTGCTTGTATGCATTTTAAATATAAAATGTTTTTTTACCTGCGATCCAGGTATTGCACGGTGGAACACTCGTGCGGTTTCATTAATCAGCTGAGTCAATGCCCCATATTCCAGAGTTCCAGGTTTAATCTTTTGCCACTGTTCCAAATAGATGCCGTCGAAAAACGATGCTCTGGCAATATCCAGTTGCTGTCTGAGCCATGCGTTTGTCGCATCATGATTTCTCAATTCATTAGATGGTATTTTTCCTGGTAAACGGTGAAGAAACAACAGCTCACCTCTTGTGCATCAGTTACACATGGTGTCTCAGTGTGTTTGAGGGAACAGAACTGCCAACATCCAGTAGAACAGGGAGATGTAGGTTGATCTTGTATTTACATTGATCACTCCACATCCTCAGCATATCATTAAGCCCTTTGTGGCATATTAATTATTTCTGAAGTGTAAACACTCTTGTTTCTGAGGCAGATATGATCACTAATCCCGACCCACCAAGGTCCCGATGAAGGGAGGCAGAAAGCAGGAATCTATGGACAGTTAACTTAACGACTGACATAGGAAAAATGATAGAAGCCACTATACAAGATGTATTGAAGAGTTCTTGGTAAAATTCAGGGTGATCAGACAGATTCAATAATGTTTTGTGAAAGCGAAGTCATGTCTAACCAATTTATTGGAATTATTTGAAGAAGTTGCACATCCTGTGGATAAAGGGCATCCAGTGGCTATGTACTTTGATTTCCAGAAGGCATTTGATAAGGTGCCTGTCAAAGTTTGCTGGCAGATATAAAAGCTTATCGTGTGGGGGGATAAGATGTTGGCATGGATTGAAGACCGCCCAGCTGAAAGGAAACAGAGGGTAGGCATAAATGTATCTTTTTCTGGTTGGCAAAGTTGTTATGAGTGATGTGCCACAGGGATCAGTGCTGTAGCCTCAGTCGTTCGTATTTAGGTAAATGACTTGGATGGAGACCTTGAAGATTTCGGAGCTAAATTTGCTGATGGCACAAAGATAGGTGTGATAGTTAGATGTGAAGACGACACAAAGAGGCTACAAAGTGATCGAGTTAGATTAAGTGAGTGGGCAAAGACTTGGCAAATGAAGGATAATGAAAGAAAGTGGGAAATTGTCCATTTGGCAGCAGAAAAATAGCATAATATCTACATGGTGAGCGATTACAAAGCTCTGAGTTGCTGAGATATCTCGGGGTCCTAGTATTTAATCGCAAAAGACTAATAGCATGCAAGTACAGCAACTAATTAGGAATTTTCCCATTTGTCACAAGGGAAAGTGAATATAAAAGTGGGGAGGTTGTGCTTTTCTTATTCAGTTATTGGAGAGACCCTACCTAGAGTATTGTGTACAGTATTAATCTCCTTGTTTAAGGATGGATGTTAATGCATCGGATCAGTTCAGAGAAGGTTTACTTTTTGTTGAAGGATCATTAAGATCTGAAAAATTGTGGTGAATTGGCCCCCTCCCCAGCTGCATGTTCTTTGATGGCGGGGCCCCGGCGGCAGTGAGATTCTTCCTGCTAGTCACAGGAATTTCCCATTGTGGCCACCCCAGCAGCCAGGAAACCCTACCTGCGGAACGGAGAATCTCGCCAACTGAGAATTTGCCCCATTAACTTTGTTACTATCCACAAGTACTCGCAGACCGGCTGAGCTAATCCAGAGTTTCCTGTTTCTATTTCAGATTACCAGCAGCTGGAATATTTTGCTTTTATTTATTGAACTAATACCTGGTTTGGGTAGGTTGTCCTATGAGGAAGCTTTTGTGGGGTAGGCTGCAGTGTAACTTGATAGTTTCATCAGATTTCTAAAAAAAAATGTAATGTCATCTGAAAATTAAACAATATAAATTAGAAGCTGCAAAACAGAGATGCCGCCAATAGTCCTTATTACTCTGCACTGAGTTCACAGAGACAGACAGCATTGTGGCTAGCAGAAATGCTTCACAGCTCCCCCCCCCCCCCCCACGGGGCACCCACCCCCCGCCGCTGGAGAATTCGGCAGCCGGCGAGGGCGGGATTCACACTGCCCCCCCGGCGATTCTCTGACCCGGCGGGGTGTCGGAGAATCCCTCCCGGAATGTTGAATATTGAATAATAGCAGGTTAAGGGCCAGAGGGGAATTTTAACATTCCGACATCAAGAATACCAGTAACCTAGAATGACATAAATGATACAGCACAAAAATAGGCCATTTGGCCCAGCCTGTCCATGCCAGGGGTGAGTCTCCACTTAAGCCTGAACCTGTAAACTTCATGTTCCTTTCTCTGGCTCTTCAATAATACAGTTTGCATCAGGAAACAGAAACGCACCTATTTGAGCTTTACTAAAATGTGTTACCTTGCATGATAACTCGAGCATTATGTGCGTGAGCAACACACAAGAGATGTCGGTTAAATGTGTCACTGATTACAACTGCTGTGATCTTAGACCAATCATAATGTTGATATTCCGTTCCTCCGAAATCAAAGACAAGGACCTGGGAAAAACATAAAGCAGTCAGCTACAGTGAGGAGGGACATAATTAAACACATCATGATATCTGTATTTCCTATGACTACAATTGTCCCCAGGGTAGGGCATCAGGAAGGGTTAATGAACACATCCAGTCTGCAGGTTATGTTGCTGACACACTGCTCACTGAACAACATTACTGTGAGGGAAATACTGACCTCATCAAATACACAACAGTTACAGAGTGATTTGATATCAATGCTTGTTGAAATATTCGCTAAGTTGTATTCAGTTTAACCATGAGCAGGATCCCAGTTTTACAATGACTGAGGTCAGATCACAATTTTATTCCATGTGATTCCAGGATTTTTAACTGGTGTTGTGGGGAATGAACATTCTGTGAAAGCTGTAAACTTTAACCTGGTGTCAGTCTGTCAGAGTGAGATCACCCATCATTTACGATTCTACACATCAGAGAAACATTTTAAAATAAACATTTTACCGGTGCTGAACTTGTTCAAATATCTGTGCATTGTTCAATATTACAGATGCCCTATTTTACACAGGCTGTAACTACACCAAGATTAACACTTTAACATATATTATATATCACACGATTCTCTTTGTATTTGAACAACAGTCTGAGCTGCTTCTTGTGTCTGTGCACTAGCTTCACCTGTCCCCCCACCCTGACCCACACCCTCAGCCTGGTCCTGATCCTGGAGTTGTGCTCAGGACCCCTCTCCAGCCTGGATCTCCCCGGGAGCCCAGGCTGGAGGGTGACCGGTTAACGCTCTCCCCCAACCGAACCCAGGCCAGTCCCGGGGGGGGGGGGGGGGGAAGAGAAAGAACATCCTAAAGAGGGCAATCTGTCAGCACTTCCACAACAGTGTGGGTGGGAGGAGCTGACCCACATGGGGAAAGACACCAGTTCACAGCCCAATGCTCCATTCCAAGTGTTGCTGCTCAATACACTTCAAAATAACAACTTCAAATCAATGAACTCTCATCCCGAGGGAACTTAATGGTCTGACACACCCACCTCCACTTGGAACTGAAGTTTTTCGGGTAACGGCTGGCACAGACTCCGTTTTGAACACTGGCAAAAATTAATGGGGGAAACCCCGGAGGCCCCGCCGATCCACATCACCATCACCGCCACAAACTGCGCCAATGCTAAACTCCAGCGCATCCTCTCCGCCGGAGATGAAGATCTATCAGTCACAGCGAGATCCTTTCTTTATACTGAGCCTCATGTGAATGATGATGCCACCTCCTGGGTCTCTCTATCTCTATCTTGCTTTGTGTGATAACAGGGACATGTTGACGCAAGCTTCATGCTGTTAAATGTAACTTTGTAGGGAAGTTCTCTTCTCCCCGTCACTCCTCTTGGGTAACATTATCCGTTAACCTCTGCAGTATTTCCTCTCTTTCCCAACTTTCATTATCGAACGTCTCTCTCGTTGTTCCTAATCTTTGTTAATATTCATCCTCGCTTCTCTCTTCACTGCCCCTTCCTCCCACTTCTTTCCAATATTCGTCCCAGAACTTCAGCTTTCCTGCTCTCTGTCCCACTCCTTCCATCCCTGGACCAATATTCACCAGGGATCCTCTCTGTCGCCTTTCCTTCCTGCCTTAGTCAAACTGCTCCCCCAGTCCCTGATTCCCCACCCTGGTCGGAGAAACTCCCATACCCCCGTGTTCCCTGGTATGGGATCCTTCAAATTCCAACGTTTTTACAATCACAACCCTCTCCACACCTTCATTGGTAAAAATGTACCTCAAACTTACTCTATTTTCCTAAACCTCTCCTTGCCTCTGTCTTGAGCAACATTCATCCATGAAACTTACTGACCTCTTCCAGCAAGTGTTTTCGGAAGAAGATTTGAATGCTCCCTCCAATTTCTCAGCCTCAATGTTTACCAGTGAACCCTTTTCCCTCTTTCCTCCATGTCTTTTATAAAATCCATTCCAAACCCTTCTTTCCTTCCTGATTGTATTCGCTAAAGTTCATCCCTGAGTCTCCCCACCCTGTATGGCTTTGCAATTCATTATATATCCCTAACTCTTGCTCCTCTCTTCCTCCCATCGCTGGTCGAAATTTTGCCTCAAAACTTCACCAACATTACTCCATGCCTCGGTTACCAGTCCTTGATTTTCACTCCCCCTTCACCACCATCATGGCTGCCATCAAATAATTAGTCCTTCATTCTCGTTTTGGGAAACATTTTGTTTTCAATCTCCAACCACTTAAGGAAAAGGAGACCATTCAGCCCATCGAGCCTGCTTCACCATTCATTATGATCATGGCGCATCATCAAGTTCAATCACTTGATCCCGCCTACCTCCCATATCCCTTGGTTCCTACGTCAAGGGGAGGTCACATCTGACAATTCTGTAAGAGTTCTTTGAGGAAGTAACAAGGACGTTAGACAAAGGAGAACCAGTGGATGTGATTTACTTAGATTTCCAGAAGGCCTTTTACAAGGTGCCACAGAGGAGACTGTTAAATAAGTTAAGAGCCCATGGTGTTCAGGGTAAGATCCTGGAATGGATAGAGGATTGTCTGACTGGCAGAGAAAGCAGAGAGTGGGGATAAAGAGTTCCTTTTCAGGATGGCGACCGGTGACCAGTGGTGTGCCTCAGGGCTCAGATTTGGGACCACAACGTTTCAAAATATACATTCATGATCTGGAAGAAGGAATTGAAGGCACTGTTGCGAAGTTTGCAGATGATACAAAGATCTGTAGAGGGACAATTAGTATTGAGGAAGCAGGTTGGCTGCAGAAGGATTTGGACAGGCTAGGAGAGTGGGCAAAGAAGTGGCAGATGGAATACGATGTGGAAAAGTGTGAGGTTATGCACTTGGAAAGGAGGAATGGAGGCATATTATTTTCTAAATAGGGAAATGTTTAGGAAATCAGAAGCA
The DNA here is from genome assembly GCF_902713615.1 of Scyliorhinus canicula. NCBI lineage: Eukaryota > Metazoa > Chordata > Chondrichthyes > Carcharhiniformes > Scyliorhinidae > Scyliorhinus > Scyliorhinus canicula. The sequence continues at coordinate 7,028,263 of NC_052149.1, read as the reverse complement.
CAAAGGGACTTGGCAGTCCTTCTTCATGATTCTCCTAAGGTTAACGTACAGGTTCAGTTGGCAGTTAGGAAGGCAAACGCAATGTTGGCATTTGTGTCGAGAGGGCTAGAATACAAGACCAGGGATGTGCTTCTGAGGATATGTAAAGCTCTGGTCAGACCCCATTTGGAGTATTGTGAGCTGTTTTGAGCCCCGTATCTAAGGAAGGATGTGCTGGCCTGGGAAAGGGTCTAGAGGAGGTTCACAAGAATGAACCCGGGAATGACGAGCTTGTCATATGAGGGACGGATGAGGACTCTGGGTCTGTACTCGTTGGAATTTAGAAGGATGAGGGGGAGGATCTTATTGAAACTTACAACATATTGCGAAGCCTGGGTAGAGTCGACGTTGGGACGATGTTTCCACTTGAAGGAAAAGCGAGAAGCAGGGGACACAATCTCAGACTAAAGGGACGATCCTTTAACACAGAGATGAGGAAGAATTTCTTCAGCCAGAGGTTGGTGAATCTGTGGAACTCTTTGCCGCAGAAGGCTGTGGAGGTCAAATAACTGAGTGTCTTTAAAACAGAGATAGACAGGCTCTTGATTAATAAGGGGATCAGGGGTTATGGGGAAAAAACAGGGGATTGGGGATGAGAAAAATATCAGCCATGATTGAATAGCGGAGCAGACTCGTTGGGTTGAGTGGCTTAATTCCTCTCCTATGTCTTAAGGTCTTTAGCCCCAAGAACTAATTCCTTCTTGAAATGACACAACGTTTTGGCCCCAACTATCTTCTGTGGTAGCGAATTTCACAGATTCACCATTCTCTTTTGTTTTGCACTGGAGTGCTGAGCTTGTGGCATTTGAGTGCTGCAGTGAGAGTTTGGTGACTGAGGAAGTATAAGGGTTCATTTTTATTTAAAGACTAGTATTTCTTTTATTTAGTTAATTAACTTAAAATTTGCTGTTTAGTCTATAAGAAGGTGAATTTTGAATCAGCTTTAAACAAGGTTCTACTTGTACTTATTTGCAGCTGGAGCTTGTTAATTAATTAATTGCAATAGGCCAGTTTTCAGAGGCTAGAGTCACAGCATAAATAGGAGCTAGTTACAGTGCAGACTTTGTTTGCACTGGAGTACTGAGCTTGTGGCATTTGAGTGCTACAGTGAGAGTTTGGTGACTGGGGGAGAGCTGAGCTTGTGGCATTTGAGTGCTACAGTGAGAGTTTGGTGACTGAGGGAGTGCTGAGCTTGTGGCATTTGAGTGCTACTGTGAGAGTTTGGTGACTGAGGGAGTTAGGTGAGGAGGGAGTAAGGTGCTCCTTACATTTTATTTCCTATATTTATCAAAGAGCGTGAAGGGAGCCAGGAGTTTAGAGTACAGCTGACTGGAAGCAGAGTCGGAGGGCGGAGGTCCAGTTTGTCCACGGGGCAGCTAATTCTGTAAAGTAAGAGGGGATGGAGGCTAGGGCAGTTGCATGCTCCTCCTGTAGGATGTGGGTGGTGAGGGAAACCACTGGTGTCCCCGTTGACTATACCTGCGGGAAGTGCACCCAACCCCAGCTCCTCAGAGACCGTGTTAAGGTACTGGAGCTGGAGCTGGATGAAGTCCGGGAGGCAGAGGGGGTTATCGAGAAGAGTTACAGGGAGGTAGCCACACCAAACGTACTGGACAAGAGTAGCTGGGTTATAGTCAGGGGAAAGAAAACTAACAGGCACACAGTGCAGGGAAACCTCGTGGCCGTTCCCCTTCAAAACAAGTATACCATTTTGGATGCTGTTGGGGGAGATGACCCACCAGGGGAAGGCCCTAGTGGCCAGGTCTCTGGCACTAAGTCTGGCTCTGGGGCTCAGAAGGGAAGGGGGGAGCATAGAAAAGCAATAGTAATAGGAGATTCAATGGTTTGGGGAATAGATAGAAGATTCTGTGGTCGCGAGCGAGACTCCCGAAAGGTATGTTGCCTCCCGGGTGCCAGGGCCAGGGATGTCTCGGATCGTGTCTTCAGGATCCTGAAGGGGGAGGGTGAGCAGCCAGAAGTCGTGGTGCACATTGGTACCAACGACGTAGGTAGGAGAAAGGGTGTGGAGGTAATAAACAAGTTTAGGGAGTTAGGCTGGAAGTTAAAGGCCAGGACAGACAGAGTTGTCATCTCTGGTTTGTTGCCGGTGCCACGTGATAGCGAGGCTAGGAATAGGGAGAGAGTGCAGTTGAACACGTGGCTGCAGGAATGGTGTAGGAGGGAGGGCTTCAGGTATTTGGATAATTGGAGCACATTCTGGGGAAGGTGGGACCTGTACAAGCAGGACAGGTTGCATCTGAACCAGAGGGGCACCAATATCCTGGGGGGGAGGTTTTCTAGTACTCTTCGGGAGGGTTTAGACTGATTTGGCAGGGGAATGGGAACCGGATCTGTATTCCAGCAACTAAGGAAGCCGATATTCAGGACGCCAAAGCACGTAGTGATGCAGTGGGGAAGGTAACACGGACAAAGGAGAGTACCTGCAGGCAAGGAGATGGGTTGAAGTGTGTATACTTTAATGCAAGAAGCATCAGGAATAAGGTGGGTGAATTTAAGGCATGGATCGGTACTTGGGACTATGATGTGGTGGCCACCACGGAAACTTGGATAGAAGAGGGGCAGAAATGGTTGTTGGAGGTCCCTGGTTGTAGATGTTTCAACAAGATTAGGGAGGATGGTAAAAGGTGGCGGGGTGGCATTGTTAATTAGAGATAGTATAACAGCTGCAGAAAGGCAGTTCGAGGGGGATCTGCCGACTGAGGTAATATGGGTTGAAGTCCGAAATAGGAAAGGAGCAGTCACCTTGTTGGGAGTTTTCTATAGGCCCCCCAATAGCAGCAGAGATGTGGAGGAACAGATTGGGAAACAGATTTAGGAAAGGTGCAGAAGTCACAGAAAATGAAATGAAAATCACTTATTGTCACGAGTAGGCTTCAATGAGGTTATTGTGAAAAGCGCCAAGTCGCCACATTCCAGCGCCTGTCCGGGGAGGCTGGTACGGGAATCGAACCGTGCTGCTGGCCTGCTTGGTCTGCTTTAAAAGCCAGCGATTTAGCTGAGTGAGCTAAACCAGCCCCAGGGTAGTAGTCATGGGTGACTTCAACTTCCCAACCATTGAGTGGAAACTCTTTAGATCAAATAGTTTGGATGGGGTAGTGTTTGTGCAGTGTGTCCAGGAAGCTTTTCTAACACAGTATGTAGATTGTCCGACCAGAGGGGAGGCCATATTGGATTTAGTACTTGATAATGAACCAGGGCAGGTGATAGATTTGTTAGTAGGGGAGCATTTTGGAGGTAGATAGATAGGTAGAGAAATACAGCACAGAACAGGCCCTTCGGCCCACGATGTTGCGCCGAACTTTAGTTCTAGGTTAATCATAGAATTTTGGACAATTTTTCATGGCCAATCCACCCAACCTGCACATCTTTGGACTGTGGGAGGAAACCGCAGTACCCGGAGGAAACCCACGCAGTCACGGGGAGGATGTGCAGACTCCACACAGACAGCGACCCAAGTCGAAATCGAACTTGGGACCCTGGAGCTGTGAAGCAATTGTGCTATCCACAATGCTACCGTGCTGCCCTTAAGAAGTTAACCTACACTCCATTATTCTACCCTAATCCATGTACCTATCCAATAGCCACTTGAAGGTCCCTAACTTTTCCGACTCAACGACTTCCACAGGCAGTGCATTCCATGCCCCCACTACTCTCTGGGTAAAGAACCTACCTCTGACATCCCCTCCATATCTTCCACCATTTATCTTAAATTTATGTCCACTTGTAATGGTGTGTTCCACCCGAGGAAAAACCCTCTGACTGTCTACTCTATCTACTCCCCTAATCATCTTATAAACCTCTATCAAGTCGCCTCTCATCCTTCTCCGTTCTAATGAGAAAAGTCCTAGCACCCTCAACCTTTCCTCGTATGACCTACTCTCCATTCCAGGCAACATCCTGGTAAATCTCATTTGCACTTTTTCCAAAGCTTCCACATCCTTCCTAAAATGAGGTGTCCAGAACAGCACACAGTACTCCAAATGTGGCCTGACCAAGGTTTTGTACAGCTGCATCATCACCTCACGGCTCTTAAATTCAATCCCTCTGCTAATGAACGCTAGCACACCATAGGTCTTCTTCACAGCTCTATCCACTTGAGTGGCAACTTTCAAAGATCTATGAACATAGACCCCAAGATCTCTCTGCTCCTCCACATTGCCAAGAACCCTACCATTAACCCTGTATTCCGCATTCATATTTGTCCTTCCAAAATGGACAACCTCACACTTGTCTGGGTTAAACTCCATCTGCCACTTCTCAGCCAAGCTCTGCATCCTATCTATGTCTCTTTGAAGCCAACAACAGCCCTCTTCACTATCCACAACTCCACCAATCTTCGTATCATCTGCAAATTTACTGACCCATCCTTAAACTCCCTCATCCAAGTCGTTAATGAAAATCACAAACAGCAGAGGACCCAGAACTGATCCCTGCGGTACGCCACTGATAACTGGGCTCCAGGCTGAATATTTGCCATCCACCACCACTCTCTGTCTTCTATCGGTTAGCCAGTTTGTTATCCAACTGGCCACATTTCCCACTATCCCATGCCTTCTTACTTTCTGCATAAGCCTACCATGGGGAACCTTATCAAATGCCTTACTAAAATCCATGTACACTACATCCACTGCTTTACCTTCATCCACATGCTTGGTCACCTCCTCAAAGAAGTCAATAAGACTTGTAAGGCAAGACCTACCCCTCACTAATCCGTGCAGACTATCCCTTATCAAGCAATGCCTTTCCAGATGCTCAGAAATCCTATCACTCAGTACCCTTTCCATTACTTTGCCTACCACCGAAGTAAGACTAACTGGCCTGTAATTCCCAGGGTTATCCCTATTCCCTTTTTTGAACAGGGGCACAACATTCGCCACTCTCCAATCCTCTGGTACCACCCATGTTGACAGCGAGGACGAAAAGATCATTGCCAACGGCTCTGCAATTTCATTTCTTGCTTCCCATAGAATCCTTGGATATATCCCGTCAGGCCCGGGGGACTTGTCTATCCTCAAGTTTTTCAAAACGCGCAACACATCTTCCTTCCTGACAAGTATCTCCTCAAGCTTATCAGTCTGCTTCACGCTGTCCTCTCCAACAATATGGCCCCTCTCATTTGTAAATACTGAAGAAAAATACTTGTTCAAGTATCTCCTATCTCTTCAGACTCAATACACAATCTCCCGCTACTGTCCTTAATCGGACCTACCCTCGCTCTAGTCATTCTCATATTTCTTACATATGTGTAAAAGGCCTTGGGGTTTTCCTTGATCCTACCCGCCAAAGATTTTTCATGCCCTCTCTTAGCTCTCCTAATCCCTTTCTTCAGTTTCCTCCTGGCTATCTTGTTTCCCTGCAGCGCCCTGTCTGAACCTCGTTTCTTCAGCCTTACATAAGTCTCCTTCTTCCTCTTAACAAGGCATTCCACCTCTCTTGTCAACCATGAGTTGTCTAAGAACCTCCGTGCAACATGCCGTTTCTCTGCCCCCCACCATCCTTCTACTTCAGTTTTGATGTATTTGATACATCAAAACTGAGCAGGCAGAACAACCGTCATTCCGTTCCTGAACTTCTACAATCAGAAACTAGGATTTAAAGTTTTCAAAGTTACGTTATCTGTTAAGCTATATACACACACAGTGTATCCAAATCATTGCCCGTGAATTCTGATTTCTCTTCTTCACGACTAAACTTTGAGTTCCCATATTCTAAATTAAAACATACAAATATTTTTAAGCACGCCACATGTAAAGGTAGATAATAATACCTTGCCGATCTACAGAGTAGTTTAGTAGATTTAAAGCAAATGACAAATATATTCACTCACAAATATTGAATAATCACCGCAAATCATTAAGAAAACTAAACACTACACTTTAAAAGAGGCAATGAAAAAAGCATTAATTAACTAAATGAAATAACAAAACCAGATTTTTTTAAAAGCTTCAACATACCTTCATAAGAGCAGGGAATCCTTGGGTTATCTCTGTCTTCACTTTACACTATTCTTTCACAGCATTTCCTCTACGGGCATTCCAAATCTGACCCCGTCATACGGGGGTGTGGCTACACATCTCCTGCACCACGCTGGGGCCTGTATATTCCGCTCCAACGCAGGACCAAGGTTGCTGCTGGAGCCAGAACGTTCGGAGGGATTTTTTCGCGCAGATTTCCTGACGATTCGCGGAAGGGACAGGCTTAAATAAAAGCTCATGAAGGAAACTTATGATAAATCTAAGTGTAGAGATCTACCATGCGGGTCAAGTGCAGTCTCGCTTACACTTTAAAACTCGGCAGAAATTTAAGTTACACTTCGCGGATGCAAGTAAGAATCTTAGAACGTAGAACATAGAACGATACAGCGCAGTTCAAGCCCTTCGGCCCACGATGTTGCACCGACATGGGAAGTCAAAAAATAAAGGCCATCTAGCCTACACTATGCCATTATCATCCATATGCTTAACCAATAAACTTTTAAATGCTCTCAATGTTGGCGAGTTCACTACTGTTGCAGGTAGGGCATTCCTCGGCCTCACCACTCTTTGCGTAAAAAACCTACCTCTGACCTCTGTCCTATATCTATTACCCCTCAATTTAAGGCTATGTCCCGTCGTGCTAGCCACCTCCATCCGCGGGAGAAGGATCTCACTGTCCACCCTATCTAACCCGCTGATCATTTTGTATGCCTCTATTAAGTCACCTCTTAACCTTCTTCTCTCTAACGAAAACAACCTCAAGTCCATCAGCCTTTCCTCATAAGATTTTCTCTCCATACCAGGCAACATCCTGGTAAATCTCCTCTGCACCCCTTCCAAAGCTTCCACGTCCTTCCTATAATGAGGCGACCAGAGCTGTACGCAATACTCCAAATGCGGCCGTACCAGACTTTTGTACAACTGCAACATGACCTCATGGCTCCGGAACTCAATCCCTCTACCAATTATTTTACTGTCTCTACTGATTACAATTGAGAGAAACTTAAACTATTCTCAATAAAGCCTTGCCAGCAAAAGACTTAAAGAGAAGTCATTTATAAAACAATTTAAACTTTCAAATATAATACAGAAATGGTTTCTTGCTTAAAGCAAAACAGCTTGCGCGAACTTCAAGAGTTGGAGTGGAAAAGTGAAAATACGAAAATAAGGATAGCAAGTAGTTAGATCAAAGTATTGAGTGATACTGGATAGAAAATGGCTGTCTGAACTCTCATTTTTAAGGAAAATGTTATCAGTCTGAGGCCATCTGTCCATACCTCAATGTCGTTCTTATTGGTTTGGGTGGGTTTCAAATACATTTGATTCGATGGTTAACTGTCAGTCCTCTGTTAACTGTCAGATAATTGTTTTTATCTTCAATTAGTTTGTGGATGTGTCAAGCTTTGGACCTCTGTTTAAGTTATGTGTTTTGCAATGACCTCAGGTTATGAATACTGAAATCCTTATTTTAAAATGGATATTAAAGACCGGGCTTTAACAATTTACATTAAAATGGCCTTTTACCTATCAGAAGTAGCTGATTTCCTTCAGTAAGATTAATAATACTGTAGGGAATAGAGCTGCATGTCGTAAATATTCCCTATGGATCTAAAAAAAAATAAAAGGGCATGAGAACAGATGAGCAGCTAACTGTCAAGTCACAACTTACTCTTCTAAACTCTTGTGAAAACGAACCTAATCTCTCCAACCTTTCCTCGTAAGAGAAACCATGAATTCCAGGTATTAGTCTAGTAAATCCTCTCTGCTTCTAACTGCTTCGGCATGGTAGCACAGTGGTCAGCCCTGTTGCTTCACAGCTCCAGGAACCTGGGTTCGATGCTCGGGTCTGTGCGGAATCTGCACGTTGTCTGCGTGGGTTTCCTCCAGGTGCTCCGGTTTCCTCCCACAAGTCCTGAAAGATGTGTCTGTCAGTGAACAGGTGCCGGAATGTGGCGACTAGAGGATTTTCACAGTAACTTCATTGCAGTGTTAATGTCAGCCTACTTCTGATGCTAATAAAGATTATTATTTTAACACATTTACATCTGTCCTTAAATAAGGAGATCAGTACGATACACAATATTCCAGTTGTGGTCTCACCAATGTCCTGTGCAATGGAAGCATAACTTCTCTACTTTTGGAATCAATTCCCCTCACAATAAATGGTAACATTCTATGAGCTTTAATTGTTGTATCTGTGCACGAGCCTTTTGTGTTTCATACACGAGGAGACCCAGATCTGTCTGCACCTCAGCGCCCTTCAATCTCTCAGCGTTTATACAATAAAATTACTTTTTAATCTTCCTAACAAAATGGACAATTTCACATTTGTCCACATTCTACTGCATTTGCCAGATTTTTACCCACTCTCTTAATCTATCTATGTCCCTTTGTAGCCTTACATTCACTTCATAATTTACCTTTCTGCTGATCTTTGTCTCATCAACAAATTTAGCAACATATCTTCAGTCTCTTCATCTAAGTAATTTACAAAATCATAGAATGCCTACAGTGCAGAAGGAGGCCGTTTGGCCCATCAAGTCTGCACCAACCTTCTGAAAGAGCACAGTACCTCGGCCCATACACCCACTCTCTCCCTGTAACCTCACATACTCTACACATCCCTGGACGCTGAGGGACAATTTTAGCATTGCAAATCCACCAATCCTGCGCATCTTTGGATTGTGGGAGGAAACCAGATCTTCCGGAGAAAACTCATATAGACACGGGGAGAAAGCGCAAACACAGGCAGTCACCCAAGGCCGGACGTGAACCTGGGTCCCTGGTGCTGTGAGGCAGCAGTGCTAACCACTGTGCCACCGTGCCGCCCCCCAATTGTATAAAGTTGAGGCCCCAGCACTGATCCCTGTGGCACACCATTCATCACATCCTGTCAACAGGAAAAGACAAATTTATACCAACTGTTTCATGTTAGCTAACGAACGTTTATTCCATGCCAATATGTTACCCCCCTCTACCATGAGCTCTTAGTTTACGCAATAACCTTTGACATGGCACCTTGTCATTGCCTTCTGAAATTCTGAAAACAGTACATCCAGCTGTTCCCTTTATCCACATGCGGCTCTTTCAAAGATTTCCAATGAATTGGGTAAACAGGATTTCCCTTCCTCGAAATCATGCCTCGTAACTTCCTGGAGGATTGAATTTGGATTTGTTTATTGTCAGGTGTACCGAGGTACAGAGAAAAGTATTGTTCTGCATAGAGTCCAGGCAGATCGTTCCATACATGAAAAAACATAGGGGACGGGATTCTCCGATCCTACGACCGAGTCCCCTCGCCGTCATGAACGGCGACGAGTTTCACGACGGTGCGAAACGGCCCCGATCGCGATCGATTCAGGCCCAGGAAATGGGCTAGGAGTGGGTCCGCGAGGAACACGGGGGGGCGTGGCGCGAAAGCAGCGTCTTCAGCGCGCGATGCCCGAATGACGCCACGCAGCGTTTAAAGGGCGTGATCCGCGCACGGAAGGACCCAGGAGGAGAAGAAGGAGGAGAGATGACTTAGCCCCGAAGGGCCGCCCCGAGGTTCCGTGACACAGATCTGGACACCCTCCTCGATGAGGTGGAGCTGCGCAGGGGCATCCTCTGCCCAAGACGTGGGCATCGCCAGCCGTCCACCACAGTGAGGCGCGGCATGCATGAAGATGGCACCGCAGTGAGTGCTGTGGGGCACCCCCCCCCCCCGGTCCGGGGAGCAGTGCAGAAAGAAGCCGTAAGTGCCGCGAGGGTGCCCCCAGGTCACAACCAACCCCCCCCCCCCCAATGTCCCTCATCAACCGCCTCCCCCCGCCTCCCCCCGCCCCGGGCACGAGGGGGAGGGGGCGAGGGGGAGGGGTGGGGGGTGAACAACATTGTGCTCGACCCACGTGAGGATTGCAACCCCCTGGAGAGATGCCAATGGTGTGGCTCCAACTTTCCCCCCACCCAGCATTAATGTAGCCTATATCTGAACGCCCTGATGATACCCACCTAATTCTGATGCTCTGTCCATGCCCCCCCCCCCCCCCCCCAACAGGACAAGACAGTTCACGACAACCGTGAGCGTATGAGAACTGGAGGGGGTGCGCCTGTGCTACAGCCCCCTAACCGTATACGTGCAGAGGGCACTGGACCTCGCTGGGGGATCCGCCACCCGGGAGGTCGCACAATGCGATATTGGAGGCGCAGAAGCAAATGAGACAACCATGCATGCCCCCCCCCCTCCCCCACACCCCCAGCCCACTGCAACCCCCCCCCCCCCCCCCATCCCCTCCCCATCACACTCTGGCCACTGTACCCCCATCCCCTCCCCCTCACACTCTGGCCACTGCAGCCCCCCTCCCCTCCCCCTCACACTCTGCCCACTGCAGCCCCCCTCCCCTCCCCCTCACACTCTGGCCACTGTACCCCCCCTCCCCTCCCCCTCACACTCTGCCCACTGCAGCCCCCCCATCCCCTCCCCCTCATACACTACCCACTGCAGCCCCCCATCCCCCCCTCACACTATGGCCACTGTACCCCCCCCCCCCATCCCCTCCCCCTCACACTCTGGCCACTGTACCCCCATCCCCTCCCCCTCACACTCTGGCCACTGCAGCCCCCCTCCCCTCCCCCTCACACTCTGCCCACTGCAGCCCCCCTCCCCTCCTCCTCATACTCTGGCCACTGTACCCCCCCCTGTACCTGTACACCTGACTTGTTTACAGACGATGACCTCGAGTTAGCGGCACTGCTGTCCCCCACACCATCCACCATCGCAGAGACACTCCCCTCGGTTGGGCAAATAAGTGATGAGGCTCCCAGGTCACGGTCTGGTGTGCACCACACAGCCGAGCCGGTACAGCAGGTGGAGTTTGGAGCAGCCGAGGGGCTGGACGGTCGGAGGGCAGCCCAGGCCCAGCACCCAGGTGCTGCCCAGACGGTACCCGGTATCCTGGATGTACTTGACCCACCCGGACACCCGATGCATTTGGAAACCCAGGGACACAATGACGGGATGAGGGCCATCTTCCAGCAGCTGCAGACGCAGTTGGAGGAGTCAAACCGCGTCCAGGAGCAGGGAGTGCTCCCGCTCATCGCAGCCACCCAGGCCGACACCGCACGGGTGGCGTCCGCGGTCGAGGCAATCGGTGAAACGGTTTCGGCCATTGGTCAGGTTCTGCAAGGTGTTGGGCTTCACGTGTACGCGTCATTCATGGCCCAGGAGAGGGCCGCCCTCTCACAGGCAGCCATGCGCCAGAGCCAAAACGACATTGCCGCCGCGCTCCGGGCCCTGGCCGAGTCTCACCGGGCCGTGGCACAGACCCAGCATGCCATGGCACAGACCCAGCATGCCATGGCACAGTCCCAGCAGTCAGTCGCGGAGAGCATCAACTGCCTGACACATGTGCTGGATGGGGTAGCGCACTCACAGGTTGTGGTCGCACAGTCCGTGGCAGGAATGTCGCACTCCCTGGGCTCCGTCTCTGCGACCATTCGTACCCTGGTCGATACGGCTGCAGGCCTCCAGGACTGGCAGCACCAGGTGTTGGTGTGACGACAGGGCACGTCTCAGATCGCACCTCCGTCCCACAGTGAGGCCTGGGGGCCACCGGGCTCCCCGAGCGAGCAGGAGGATCTGGGGCCCTTCCCAGTAACTCCATCATGGGACATCCCTGAACGCTCAGCCTCCCCCCATCCCGTCCCTGGCGCATCAGGTGGGCAGCAAGCAGAGAAGGGTGTCCCTGACGAACTCAGCGACCACCGAGATGGATGGTTCAGCTATTGCCATGAGTCAGACTTTGTCTAACGATTCTGAGCTCACAGCTCATCGCAGATCGGGCTGTCATCATTCAACATGGCACTGATCACACCCGCTGACACAGCCATCAATGTCGTGCCATACCATTGTGCCGCAGTGGTAAGGGTGATGTGGAATTGCTGCCGCTTACGCGGAGCAGGGGTCCGGGGGTGGGTGGTGGGTGCTGTGTGGTACCCGTGTGCACGACAGGCGACACAAGTAGTAGTGTTCAGCCAACCCCTCCCACGCGGTGTGTGAACCTTGCAGCCACCAACGCGTCGCATGCCCGCAATCCTCGACGGTGCCATCGTGCAGCTTCCTGGACATAATCAGCACCCGGGTCGTGACTGTGTCCTGCGCCCCATGCCCCACCCTGCTGCGCGCCATCCTCCTCCACCACCTCCTCCTCCTCCTCATCCTCCTCCTCTTCGTTAGCGTTAGCACCGCTGCCATCGGCTTCCCCCTCCGACTCCAACACCAGGGCATCTCCCCTCTGCATTGCGATGTTGTGCAGCGCACAACTATGCGACCGACCCTGTCGGGCTGGTACTGCAGGGCCCCTCCGGAGTGGTCCAGGCATCTGAATCTCATCTTCAGCAGGCTGAAGCACCGCTCCACCACACCACTGGTTGCTGCATGGGCCTCATTGTATAGGGTCTCCGCGTTGGTCTGAGGCCTCCGTATTGGCGTCATCAGCCATGACCTCAATGGATAACCCCTGTTGCCCAGCAACCAGCCCCTCAGCCGGGGGGGGGGGGGGGGGGGGGGGGGGGGGGGGACGTCTCTCGAACATTGTAGGGTTGAATGACTGTGCCAGAATGTAGGCGTCATGCACACTCCCCGGGGTACCTTTCGCACACGTGCATGATCCTCATGTGGGGATCGCAGACCACCTGGATGTTCATGGAATATGCACCCTTCCTGTTCATGAACACATCCGTGTTGTCTGCAGGTGGGCGCATGGGGACGTGAACACCATCGATGTGGGCAGCAAGGTAGCCTTGTGGATAGCATAATTGCTTCACAGCTCCAGGGTCCCAGGTTCGATTCCAGCCTGTGCTATCCCAGATAGGTCCACGCTCGGCGCCTGGAAGGAACCGGTAGCGCAGAAATTTAGGGCCACCGTCACCTTGACGGACACCGGTATAGCGTGTCCTCCTCCCGTTCCACGTGGTACGAGGTGCGCCACGAGGTGACAGATTTGTACGACCGTCTCCCTGCTGAACCGTAGTCTCCTCCTGCATGTGATGTCCGGTAGGGCTTCGAACGACATTCGGTCACAGTACACCCCAGGCGTTGCTGGCAGCCTGTGGCGCCCTGGCACCCTCATCAGTCGCTCCACCTCCTCCACCCCCCCCACCCCTCCCCCATGCACTTCGATATCAGTGCCTGCATCCTGTGCCTTCCTCACCGTTTGGGGGTCAATGTTCCCCTCGGCATCCCCCTGGACATACCGGCGATGGGCACCTGCGGCCTGCGCGGTGACGATGGGCCACTCCGCGGCCAACCCCTCTGATGCAGCAGCAGCCCCTGCATCTGCATCCACTGTGGGCTGTCGCGGTCGACGCTGCTGGATGGCCAACTGCAGTTCAGCGGCTCCAACCACGGTGGTGAACATCGCTGTCTGGTTGGCATACATGGTGACCTGCAGGAGGATGGTGGGGGGCAGAGAAACAGCATGTTGCACGGAGCTTCTTAGACACCTCGGCAGCCGGGTGCCAGGGATACCTGTGTACCCCGGTGGCTTGGTCGTGCTGCAGACACGCGGCCAGCCTAACCCCTGGTCACTGTCTGCATCCAACAGTCAGTTAGCACCGTCCTCCTCACTGGTGCGCCAGTCGCCTCTGGCCATCAGCCACACGACAACCTGCGGGCGTGTCCTCGTCACCGTCCTGTCATGGCAGAGTGGCTGACATGCGGCATCCGCGGATGGGCGACCCCCTCCACTCCCTCCCTCTCCCCCCCACCTCCATTTCCTCCCTCCCCCCATCTCCACTCCCTCCCGCCCCCCCCACCTCCACTTCCTCCCTCCCCCCATCTCCACTCCCTCCCTCTCACCCCCACCTCCACTTTCTCCCTCCCCCCATCTCCACTCCCTCCCGCCCCCCCACCTCCACTTCCTCCCTCCCCCCATCTCCACTCCCTCCCTCTCCCCCCCACCTCCACTTTCTCCCTCCCCCCATCTCCACACCCTCCCGCCCCCCCACGTCCACTTCCTCCCTCCCCCCATCTCCTCTCCCTCCCGCCCCCCCCCACCTCCACTTCCTCCCTCCCCCCATCTCCACTCCCTCCCTCTCCCCCCCACCTCCACTTCCTCCCTCCCCCATCTCCACTCACTCCCTCCCCCCACCTCCACTTCCTCCTCCCCCCATCTCCACTCCCTCCCGCCCCCCCCCACCTCCACGTCCTCCCTCCCCCCATCTCCACTCCCTCCCTCCCCCCACCTCCACTTCCTCCCTCCCCTATCTCCTCTCCCTCCCGCCCCCCCCACCTCCACTCTCTCCCCCTCCCACCTCCATTCCCTCCCTCCCCCCCCCACCCCCACATCCACGTCCTCCCTCCCCCATCTCCACTCCCTCCCTCCCCCCCCCACCTCCACTTTCCTCCCTCCCCCATCTCCTCTCCCTCCCGCCCCCCCCCACCTCCACTCTCTCCCCCCTCCCACCTCCATTCCCTCCCTCCCCCTCCCACCTCCACTCTCTCCCCCCTCCCACCTCCATTCCCTCCCTCTCCCACTCCCTCACACCCCCTCCCACCTCACTCCCAACCCCCTCACTCCCTCCCCCTCACTCCCTCCCCCCCCCCCCACCCCCTTCCCACCCCTCTCCCGCCCCGTTGGCCGCAGCGTTCTCGGGGAGCCTACCCCAGTCTGCGGAGTTTCCCGGACAGTCCGCTCACCTCCTCAGTGCTCAGCGTCAGCCAGCACGACTGGCTGACGACTGTATTTAGCAGGTGTGAATGGCGCTGGCGTGAACTGGGGTCACGCCGTCTGGGCTTAAATACTGGGGGTACCAGAGAATCGCCATTTTGTGTGTCTCGGGCGATTCTCCGGCTTGCGCCGCGCGGACCTCGATGGGATCGATTTCGCCGGTTGGGAGAATCACGGGAGCGCATCGGACCGGCGTCACGTGGAAAACTGGCGCAGCCAGTGATTCTCCCAACTGGCACAGCCTCAGACAATCACGCCCTGGGCAGATATCAATACACAATGTAAATACATAGACAGACATTGGGTGAGGCATACAGGATTGTAGTACTACTCAGTAGAGAAGATGTGTGAAGAGATCAGTTCAGTCCATCAGTTCAAAAGAGAGTCATTCAGGAGTCTGGTAACAGCGGGGAAGAAGCTGTTTTTGAATCTGTTTGTTCGTGTTCTCAAACTTTTGTATCTCCTACCTGATGGAAGAAGTTGGAAGAGTGAATAAGCTGGGTGGGAGGGGTCTTTGATTATCCTGCGCGCTTTCCCCAGGCAGCGGAACATGTAGACATAGTCGATGGATGAGAGGTTGGTTTGTGTGATGGACGGGGCTGTGTTCACTACTCTCTGCAGTTTCATACAGTCTTGGGCCGAGCAGTTGCCATGCCAGGCTGTGATGTAGCCAGATTGGATGCTTTCTATGGTGCATCTGTAAAAGTTGCTAAGAGTCAATGCGAACATACCAAATTTCCTTAGTTTCCTGAGAAGGTATCGGCACTATTGTGCTTTCTTGGTGGTGGCGTCGACATGGGTGGACCAGGGCAGGTTGTTGGTGATGTGCACACCTAGAAATTGAAAGCGGAGAGCCTTCTCCACCTCGGCACCATTGCTGCAGACGGGGTTTGTACGATACTTTGCTTCCTGATGTCAATAACCAGCTCCTTCATTTTGCTGATATTGAGGGAGAGATTGTTGTCATTACACCACTCCACTAGGTTCTTTATTTCCTTCCTGTACTCTGACTCATCATTATTCAAGATCCGACCCACCTTGACCCACTGTGGCCTTGTCATCAGCAAACTTGTAGGTGGAGTTGGAGACAAATTCTGCCACACAACCGTGTGTGTATAGGGAGTACAATCGGGGGGGGGGGGGGGGGGGGGGGGAAGTTCGCAGCCTTGTAAGGCCACAGTGTTGAGGGCTATCATGGAGGAGGTGTTGCTGTTTATCCTTACTGATTGTAGTCTATGGTCAGAAATTTGAGGATCCAGTTTGTGATAAAATGAGGGGAGTCCAACAAACTACTTAAAAGTCCTTTATTTCAACAGCATTGTACATGCACAGGGCCCGGTTATCTTTCACTGGTTCCTTTTAGCTGGCTCTACAGCTGCCGGCCTTTTATGCTAGTGCTGGGTTACCTCAGTCCAATTGAGCACAATCATCCCTAGCCGGATGAGTCCTGTGCAGGTTATCACAGGTTATTACACAGTTGCAGAGGGTAGAGCCAAGTCCTAGCTCTTGGAGCTTTGATATGAGCTTGGCTGGGGTTATAGTGTTGAAGGTAATAATAAGAATTGTGGAGCTGTAGTCAATGAATAGGAGTCTGATGTAAGTGTCCTTGTTGTTGACATGCTCCAGGGATGAGTGTAGGACCAGGGAGGTGATGTCTGCTGTGGACCGATTGTGGCAGTATGCAAATTGCAGTGGATCAAGGTATTGATCAGTGGATTGGCGACTCTAAGTTGCTGGTGTGCCACACATATACAACGTGATGGCCTGGAAGTGCAGGCATTCAGGATTGCACAACAAAAGCGTGAGGCATTCAAACCCCTGGGCTTTTTTTTTCTCTTGCTTGAAACCCTGCGCTGCTGAATTATAAAAATCCAGCTACAGCACGAACTTGGGCCACTTACCCAGATTTCTGGTGAGTTTTTTCACCTTTTTATTTGCACTGAAGTTTTTCCGTGTCGCAGAGGCAGGAGACATTGGGAGATGCTTGTTCGGTCGGTTAAGATTTATATTATTAGTGTTTAGCGTTTATAAATATGTTTAAAATGCAAATAGAATGAAAGGAAGATATGTATATTTTAAAACTTTGATTTGTCGGGAGGCAGTTAATTCCATTAAAATGGTAATTTGATGTGGGTATTTTCAAAGTAGGGGTCGCGTCCTGCGGGTGGGTCGCGGACAGGTGTTGGGAGGATCGTGGAACCATCCAGCGCATCATTCAGATGCAACGGCCGCAGCAGCTAGCGTTTGAAAATACCGGCTGTGAGCGGCTTTAAAACTGTCGGCCGGGACCGGCTTTAAAAATGCAGGCCAGCTGAGCGTACATGCCCTCTCATCAGTGTGCCTGCCCGGAGCCCAGGGAGAAACCTCACCTCTTCCTGACGTCAGTGTGCTCACCCAAGAGAAGATTATTTTTAAAATAGTCTTCCTGCATCTATCTTGAACATGCTCAATGGCTGAGCCTACACAATTCTCTTTAGAACATAGAACATTACAGCGCAGTACAGGCCCTTCGGCCCTCGATGTTGCGCCGTCCTCTGAAACCCTTCTAAACCCCATCTACTCTATTCCCTTATCGTCCATATGCCTATCCAATGACCATTTGAATGCCCTTAGTGTTGGCGAGTCCACCACTGTTGCAGGCATGGCATTCCACACCCTTACTACTCTCTGAGTAAAGAACCTACCTCTGACATCTGTCCTATATCTATCTCCCCTCAATTTAAAGCTATGTCCCCTCGTGCTGGACATCACCATCCTAGGAAAAAGGCTCTCGATGTCCACCCTATCTAATCCTCTGATCATCTTGTATGCCTCAATTAAGTCACCTCTTAACCTTCTTCTCTCTGACGAAAACAGCCTCAAGTCCTTCAGCCTTTCCTCATATGATCTTCCCTCCATATCAGGCAACATTCTTGTAAATCTCCTCTGCACCCTTTCCAATGCTTCCACATCCTTCCTATAATGCGGCGACCAGAACTGCACGCAATACTCCAAATGTGGCCGCACCAGAGTTTTGTACAACTGCAACATGACCTCATGGCTCCGAAACTCAATTCCTCAACCAATAAAAGCTAACACACCGTACGCCTTCTTAACAACCCTCTCAACCTTGGTGGCAACTTTCAGGGATCTATGGGCATGGACACCGAGATCTCTCTGCTCGCCCACACTACCAAGAATCTTTGATAGAGATTAAAAAGATTCACAATCTGTTGAAATATCTAACTCCTCCTCATCTATGTCTAAAATTGTCACATTGTAATCTGCAGACTCTATCCCCAGACTGTAAACCACCCATCTGAGGAAAACTTGCATTCTGCACCTGCTCTGTGGAGCCCTGAGAGAAGAATGTCTGTTTCAATGAGGTGATTTCTCATTCTTCGCTGCTCTAGATATAGAATATAAGCCCAAACTCACCTCTCGCACTAAAGGTAAGAGAAAATGGTGGGTCGCGAAGGTCGGACGGCATGGCTCACGAAGGTTGGCCGGCGTTGGTCCCAAAGAATGATCGTGGTGGGTCCCAAAGGATGACCTGTTGGTAAAAATGGGTCCCGGGCAAAAAAGTTTGAAAAACACTGCTTTACTGCATAGAGTGAGTTTGAAGTCACAGAAGGCGAAAGAATGATTTTAAACTTTGGCATATCATGAGACTGTTAATTCCGTTAAAGGAACTATAATGGATAGAGTACGGTGATCACTCGCTAACGGGTATGATTGTCCACCTAAGATACTCAGTGTTATTGGCCACGAATTCTGTGGGTCTTTGGGTGGCTGATGAGTCCGATCCTAGAGCCGCATCTTCAATTACTCACTTGGAAGGCGTTCCCAAAAGGTGGGATCAGTCCTTGGACGCTGTCATGTGAGAGTACCTTTAAGAAATGGATTGTTTAAGCAATGCACCTTTAAGAAATGCAGCAGCTCATATTACTGAAGTGATGTCAGAAGGTGAGGGGAGCTGAGCTCACTTCTGCTTTTAGTTTCAGTTTGAGAGACAGCAGCTGAAAAGTGCCTGGCTGGTTTGCTGGGAGCTGTTTGAAAGGAGAAAACCAGTTTTGAGAAAAAGAGGTGGCTGTGCCTGTGTTTGCAGTGAGCTGGATCTACAGTGATTTCTGCCAGGAAAGACTATCTATGAATCATTTGGGTGATTTAAACTCGTAATAGTAATGTCTTTAACCTGATGTGTTTCTGTTGTTAAAGGTGAAGTCTTTTGGAGGTTTGAAGGAACATTCTGAGGGATTATTTAGTGTTGTATTATTTCGGGGTTATCTTTGAAATAAGTAAGGGCTGTTGAGTGATCCAATGTTTATTTAAAAAGGTTAAGTTGAGTTCATGGAATAAACATTGTTTTGTGTTTAAAAACCCACATGTCCATAATTGTAATACCACACCTGAAGAACAAGCCGTGTTCTTCAAAAGCAACAATACATTAAAGTGAGAGGTTGGTTGAACTCCATGATACATTTTGGGGTTCTGAAAAGGCCGCTCCTATAACAGACGCTAGGCCGCGAGTATTCCTTTCTCAGGCTTCTGTTCCACTCCACCTCTTGCAGTTGACTTCTCTCGAAGAATTGTGAGCCTTCAATCGAGAGGTTCCTCCAAGTAGGTCTCTTCTGAACAATGGTCTCCGAGGCATTAACATCTATGTTCTGTTTCTTGAAGTCTGCCTACACGGTGTCTTTGTAGAGCTTCCTTTATCCTCCTCTTGTTTGGGATCCTTCCATGAGCTGAGTGAAGAAGATTGTTTTTAGATGTCGGAACTCTGACATCCTAAGCATAATGGGTGATCCAGAAGAGTTGGTTTTGGATTATCATGGTCTCAATATTGGTGCTATTTACTCTTCAAGGCACTAATGTTAGCAGACCTGTCCTCCCAGCTGATTCAGAGCTAAAGTATGTCTTCATTTTGAAATGTATTTCAAGCTGTGGTGTTTAAGAGTCTCCCTGACATAATGTTCAACCTTCGAAGTCCCAGTGATTACTTCAAATGCTTCAACAAAGTTTAATGCCTTATTTGATATATGCATGCCTCCCGTGAGCTAATGTGAACTATCTGTCTGACAGGTATTGTAGCGAATCAAACACACACTCTTCAGAGTATACGCCCAAAAGACATCCCAAAATGATTTCAGAGGAGATGTGTTCCAGGTCACTGTGCTTCAGCAGCTTCTGCTTTCAGACGTTGAGCTTGTCAATTAACAACTGTCAAAACCCTCCCCTACCCCCTTCCCCCCACACCCCCTCTGCCCCCATCCTTCTTCCCTTTCCACCCCCTTCCCTCCCTCCGTCCCTTTACAAATAGATGGGACCGTTGTGTTTAAGTGAGAAAGTATATTGTATTGCAAGAAATTTTTTAAGTTGAGGTAGTTTTGCATCATTGTTCATCTGTTACTGTTCAACTTTAAGTTAGATGTTTTGTATTTGTAAAATAATTTTTGTTAATAAATGTTTTGCATTAAACTTTACAAGTTTCTGCAAATGTCTTCCTGAAACGTTAGAACATATTTCATTGAGATAATTATAAACAAATAAGATAATTGAAATGAACAAGGCAGATATTTAACACGGGCACACTGGTTAGCACTGCTGCCTCACAACATCAGGGACTGTGTTCAATTCAGACCAGAGGTGACTGTGTGGTGTTTGTACATTCTCCCTGTGTCTGAATGGGTTTCCTGTAATGATAGAATAGAAACATAGAATTCCAAAGTGCAGAAGGAGGCCATTCGGTCCATCAAGTCTGCACTGACCCTCTGAAAGAGTACCCTACCTGGGTCCACTCCCCTGCCATATGCCTGAACCTAACCTGTACATCCTTGGACACAAAGGGAAAATTTAGCATGGCCATTCCACCTAACCTGCACATCTTTGGATTGTGGGAGGAAACCAGAGCACCCGGAGGAAACCCACGCAGACACAATGAGAAGATGCAAATTCCACACAGTCACCCCAGGCCGGAAATTGAACCCAGTCCCTGGTGCTACTGTGCAAATGTACCGCCGCCGTTTCCTCCGGGTGCTTCGGTTTCCTCCCACAGTCCAAAGGTGAGCAGGTTAGGTGGATTAGCCTTTCTAAATTGCCCCTCAATGTCCAAAGTTTAGGTGGGGTTCTGGGGATAGGGCGGGGCATGGTCCTGGGTAGAGTAGACTTTCGGAGTGTCAGTGCAGAGTTGATGGGCCAAATGGCCTTCTTCTGCACTGCAGTAATTCTATAAACACTAATCAAAAAATTCAGCTGCTACAAGGGCAGTGACAGCACAAAGCCAAAAATCTTATGGCCATAATCTAAAGTAAAACAGCCAAACATTGGCAATGCACAGGTAAATTTATATAAATAGTTTCACAGATTTAAATCAAATAACCAAACCTAGGTTCACTTATAAATAATCACCTTTAATCATTAAAATAATAAAATTTAATTTTCTAATTTATATACGGTTGCATCTCGTGATCATTATTGTACCGTGCATCAGATTCTTTTGGATCTATTTACATTTTGACACCATCTGTCTCGGTGCACTATACTCGTTCCCCCCCCCCCAACCCCCCTCCCCCACCCCCCTCCCCTCCCCCCCCCCCACCCCCCTCACCCCCATGCCCAGTCCCCCTTTGATATCCTCCCTGTTCGCTCGGATGTGGTGGTGGAAGCAGGGACGATACTGACGTTTAACGGGCATCTTGACAAATACATGAATAATAATAGCTTCTTGTCACAAGTAGGCTTCAATGAAGTTATTGTGAAATTCGCACTTTGCTTCGTCTTCACAAAGGAAGACACGAATAATGTACCAGAACTCTGAGGAACAGAAATTTTAGGGAGGAGCTGAAGGAAATCAGTATTAGTAGAAAAATAGTTTTGGGGAAATTAATAGAATTGAAGCTGGATAAATCTCCAGGGCCTGATAATCTTCATCCGAGAATGCTTAAGGAAGTGGCCCTAGAAATAGTAGATTCATTAGTGGTCATTTTCCAAAATTCTTTCGACTCTGGAAAGGTTCCTACAGATCGGAGAATAGCTAATATAATCCCGCTGTTCAGAAAGAGAGATAGGGAGAAAACAGGGAATTACAGTGAACCTGAAGTCAGTAGTAGGGAAGTTGCTTGAGTCCATTATTAAGGATTTGTTAAGCAGTGGATGGATTTACTAAAGGGAAACCATACTTGACAAATCTACTAGAATTCTTTGAAGGTGTCACTCATAGAGTTAAACAGGGAGGTCAGTGGATGTGATTTATTTAGACTTTCAAAAGGCTTTCGACAAGGTCTCGCGAAGCAGATTAATATGTAAAATTAAACCAGAGGGATTATGAGTTGTGCCTTGAGTTTGATAGACAGCAGATTAGCAGACAGGAAGCACAAAGTTGGAATAAATGGGTCTTTTTTCTGATTGTCAGGCAGTGAAATGAAATGAATTGAAAATGAAATTAAATGAAAATCGCTTATTGTCACATGTAGGCTTCAAATGAAGTTACTGTGAAAAGCCCCTCGTCGCCACATTCCGACGCCTGTTCGGGGAGGCTGGTACGGGAATTGAACCCATGCTGCTGGCCTGCCATGATCTGCTTTAAAAGCCAGCTATTTAGCCCTGTGCTAAACCAGCCCCTACAGTACTGGCATCTACACGGCAATGTGAAAAATTGCCCAGGTATGTCCTGTCCATAAAAAACAAGACAAATCCAAAGCGACCAATTATTGCCCCATCAGTCCCTTGTTCATCAGCAAAGTGATGGCAGATTTCATCAACAATGCTATCAAGTAGCACTCACTCAACAATAGTGAAAAGTATTTTTCTGCAAGCAGATCAACAGATCATTCAGTACATGGGAAGAAAATGGAATTAAACAAAATTCAAGAAAATACATAATAGGGCAACACAAGATATACAATGTAACTACATAAGCATTGGCATTGGTTGAAGCATACAGGGTGTAGTGTTAATGAGGTCAGTCCATAAGAGGGTCATTTAGGAGTCTGGTGACGGTGGGGAAGAAGCTCTTTTTGAGTCTGTTCGTGCGTGTTCTCAGACTTCTGTATCTCCTGCCTGATGGAAGAAGTTCGAAAAGCGAGTAAGCCGGGTGGGAGGGATCCTTGATTATGCTGCCCGCTTTCCCCCGGCAGCGGGAGGAGTAGATGAAGTCCCTGGATGGGAGGCAGGTTTGTGTGATGGACTGGGCTGTGTTCACAACTCTCTGAAGTTTCTTGCGGTCCTGGGCCGAGCAGTTGCCATACCAGGCTGTGATGCAGCCAGATAGGATGCTTTCTGGTGCACCTGCAAAAGTTGGTAAGGGTTAATGTGGACATGCCAAATTTCCTTAGTTTCCTGAGGAAATATAGGCACTGTTGTTCTTTCTTGGTGATAGCGTCGATGTGACTGGACCAGGGCACATCTTTGGTGATGTGCACCCCTAGGAATTTGAAACTGCTAACCATCTCCACCTCGGCCCCGTTGATGCTGACAGGGGTGGGTACAGTACTTTGCTTCCTGAAGTCAATGACCAGCTCTTTAGTTTTGCTGGCATTGAGGGAGAGATTGTTGTCGTTACACCACTCCACCAGGTTCTCTATCTCCCTCCTGTATTCTGACTCGTCGTTATTCGAGATCCGCCAACTATGGTCGTATTGTCAGCAAACTTGTAGATGGAGTCGGAACCAAGTTTTGCCACGCAGTCGTGTGTGTACAGGGAGTAGAGTAGGGGGCTAATTACGCAGCTTTGCGGGGCACTGGTATTGAGGACTATTGTGTTGGAGGTGTTGTTGTTCATTCTTACTGATTGTGGTCTGGTGGTCAGATAATCGAGGATCGAGTTGCAGAGTGGAGAGCCAAGTCCTAGGTTTTGGAGCTTTGATATGAGCTTGGCTGGGATCATGGTGTTGATGGCGGAGCTGTCGTCAATAAATAGGAGTCTGATGTAGGAGTCCTTGTTTTAAAGATGCTGTAGGGATGAGTATAAGGCCAGGGAAATGGCGTCTGATGTGGACCGGTTGCGACGGTATGCGAATTGAAGTGGGTCAAAGCGTTCCGTGAGTATGGAGGTGATGCGCTTCGTGATCAGCCTCTCGAAGCACTTCATTACGACTGACATCAGGGCCATCGGGCGGTAGTCATTGAGGCACGTTGCCTGGTTCTTCTTTGATACCGGTATGGTGGTGGTCTTCTTGAAGCAGGTGGGGACCTCGGAGTGGAGTAGAGACAGGTTAAAGATGTCTGTGAATGCCTCTGTCAGCTGGTCTGCGCAGGCTCTGAGTGCACGACCAGGGATCCCGTCCGGGCCCGTTGACTTTCGCGGGTTCACTTTCAGGAAGGCCGATCTGACTTCGGAAGCTGTGAGGGCGGTATGGGACAATTGGGCGTGGCCGTTTGGACGCAGCCGTTTGGGCGCCATGGGACAATTGGGCGCAGCCAATTTGGCGCGGCCGTTTGGGCGCAGACGACAGAAATTTTTTTAGATTTTGTGGCTAGTAAATTGTTGCAAGTAAATTGTTGCAAGATTCAGTATCATTCGAAGGAAGGACTTAAAAGCAAGCTTAAAACTGTAAATTAAAACATGAGCTTTAAAAAGTTTTTAAACTAACTTTATTGTAAATTAAAAACCTTAAATTAGTTCATTTAGTTAAAAACCTTAAATTAATTCATTTATTTTAGTTCATTTGGTAATTATGAGCAAGGCTCCTCAAGTACTCATTAGCATCCATGTTTTCAAATTTAAGAACAGTTTCATGTATTCTTTTATCTGCATCTCTATACTTTTTTAGTTTTTGTGGCGGTTCATGGCCGGCTAGTAACCTTTCATAATATGCATCTCTACCTTTCTGTACTTTACGCAGGCCATCAATTAGTTTCCATATGGTGCGATGATGCATGCCAAGTTCGTATTTCAATCGACGGTGGGCTGCCTCCGCATTATTGTTTGTGCGGTCTTCCCCGTTTAATGTTCTCTGATAAAGGTTCCAAATCTCAGGGCGAAATAAAGGTGTTCGTCTACCATTTCCTCGTCTGTTCAGACGACCAACTTTTGTATCTTCAAACCAGTTGAGTAAATCTTGAAGTTCTTGCGGCAGTTGGGTCGCTAAAGCATCCAGATATTCATCGATTTTGTTCAAAGTACAATGGCAATAATCATTTTAGCTTTTAACGCAAAATCTGGATCAGTGTTATACAAACTACGGAACCCCATACTAGCTAGATGTTTTTGCATATTTTGAGCTAAATGAAAAAACATCCTTTTATTTGAACATCAGGGAATATGTCTTTCATAGCACTGTGCGCAGCTTGTTCATAATCACAGACGATTGAACTGGGTTTCAAGTTGGGTTTGATTTCTTTCAATAATGTGAACATTCTCGCATATGTGGTGCGTTGCTTGTTGGGCAAAAGAGCATAAACCGTAGGAGTAACTCCTCCGTGTTTTTTTACCATAATTACATAAATCTGTGAAAAGAGGCTGGGAGCAATACTGAATGTGCCATCTGCAAACCACATATCAGGGGCGAGATTCTCCGACCCCACGCAGGGTCGGAGAATCGGCCGGCAGCGGCGTTAATCCCGCTCCCGCAGGGTTTTTAAATCTCTGACCGGCCAAAAACCGGCGCTGTGCAAATCCCGCCGGCAGCCTCTGAAAACAGCTGGCGCCGGCGGGATTTCATTTTTTTTTTAGTTTCCACAAATCTCCGGCCCGGATGGGCCGAAGTCCCGCCGACATGGCCACGGGTCACGTCGGCGAAAATCACAGTTGCTTTAAAACGGTGTCAACCATTGATGATGGTTGATGCCGTTCAGTGTCGGGGGGTGGGTTGCGGCATCGGGGGGGGGGTGGGTTGCAGCATCGGGGGGGGTGGGTTGCGGCATCGGGGGGGCTGGGTTGCGGCATCAGGGGGGGTGGGTTGCGGCATCGGGGGGGGTGGGTTGCGGTATCGGGGGGTGGGTTGCGGCATCAGGGGGGGTGGGTTGCGGTATCGGGGGGTGGGTTGCGGCATCGGGGGGTCGGTTGCGGCATCGGGGGGGTGGGTTGCGGCATCGGGGGGTGGGTTGCGGCATCTGGGTGTGGGTTGCGGCATGGGGGGGTTGCGGCATCGGGGGGGGCATCGGGAGGGGTTGCGGCATCGGGGGGGGTTTGGGGGCAGCGGCGTGTAGAGGTGGGGGGGGCGACAGATGCCCGGGGCCAACGCACCGTCGCCCCCCCCTCTGTACGCCGCTGCCCCCTACCCCAACCACCCCCCCTCACCACCCCTACCTCCCTCCAATGCCCCTACCCCCCTCCCCACCACCCCTAACCCCCTCCAACGCCGCCCCCCCATCTCTCGCAACGCCGCAACCCCCCACCCTCAACGCCGGGTCCCCCCCCTCTCAACGCCGGGTCCCCCCCTCTCAATGCCGCAACCCCCCACCCTCAACGCTGGGTCCCCCCCCTCTCAACGCCGGGTCCCCCCCCCTCAACGCCGGTACCCACACCCCGTCCCCCTCCCTCTGAAGGCCGGTACCCACACACCCCCCTCTCTCCTCCTCCCCCCCTTCCTTCCTCCTCCCCCCTTCCTTCCTCCTCCCCCCCTTCCTTCCTCCTCCCCCCCTTCCTTCCTCCCCCCCCCTTCCTTCCTCCCCCCCTTCCTTCCTCCCCCTCTTCCTTCCTCCTCCCCCCCTTCCTTCCTCCGTTAGTGGGGGGGGGGGTGCGGCGTTAGTGGGGTGTGGGGGGGTGCGGCGTTGGAGGGGGGTAGGGGTGGTGAAGGGGGTAGGGGTGGTGAGGGGGGGGTTGGGGTAGGGGCAGCGGCGTGCAGAGGAGGGGGGCGACGGATGGCCGGGGCCAACGCACCGTCGCCCCCCCTCTGCACGCAGCTGCCCCTACCCCAACCCCCTCCCCTCACCACCCCTACCCCCTTCACCACCCCTACCCCCCTCCAACGCCGCACCCCCCCACCCCCCACTAACGCCGCACCCCCCCCCCACTAACGGAGGAAGGAAGGGGGGAGGAAGGAAGGGGGGGGGAGGAGGAAGGAAGGGGGGGGAGGAGGAAGAAAGGGGGGGAAGGAAGGAAGGGGGGGAGTAGGAGAGAGGGGGGGTGTGGGTACCGGCCTTCAGAAGGAGGGGGACGGGGTGTGGGTACCGGCGTTGAGGGGGGAGGGACCCGGCGTTGAGGGGGGGGGTTGCGGCGTTGCGAGAGATGGGGGGGCGGTGTTGGAGGGGGTAGGGGTGGTGGGGAGGGGGGTAGGGGTGGTGGGGAGGGGGGTAGGGGTGGTGGGCAGGTGCGGCATTGGAGGGGGGTAGGGGTGGTGGGGAGGGAGGTAGGGGTGGTGAGGGGGGGTGGTTGGGGTAGGGGGTAGCGGCGTACGGGGGGGGCGACGGTGCGTTGGCCCCGGGCATCCGTCGCCCCCTCTCTGCACGCCGCTGCCCCCAAACCCCCCCCGATGCCGCAACCCCCCCCATGCCGCAACCCCCCCCCGATGCCGCAACCCCCCCCCCGATGCCGCAACCCCCCCCCCATGCCGCAACCCCCCCCCCCCCCGATGCCGCAACCCCCCCCCCAAAATGCCGGAACCCCCCCCCCCAAATGCCGGGTCTGTCTCTCTCCTCCCCCCCCCCCAAACGCCGGGTCAGTCTCTCTCCTCCTCCTCCTCCAAAAAACGCCGGGTCTCACCACTTCCGTAGCTGGTGAAACTGACGCGTATCGCGTCAGTCAGCTGTTGGCCCCTCCGGGAACGGAGAATCGCGGCCTAAAAGAAGGCCCCCACGCCGGAGTCATCTACTCCAATTTTGCTCGCCGGAAATCGGCGTTACGACGGTCTGCAGAGAATTTCGCCCCAGATGTCAATAAGTGCTGTAGCCAGCTCTGTCTTCCGAAGATTAATATCCGGTCGTGACCTGGTCCGCTATCACAAAGTAAAAAATTTTCTTCCACTCCTGGTTGAGGGACATATATCCTGTAGCATTCTGGCACAATCAATTGTTGTAAATCACTTGGATTGGTGGGGGCGTTCAATACATAATTACGCTTTCTGCTTATCATTCTCCTCAAAGCAGATATATTAGGAATGGCTGGTAGACTAGCTTGGGATATGTCTGTCAAACATTCATTAACAATTACAGTCGGTGCCTCAAGGGTTTCCTGTGCTCTCTTTTTTATTTTAGTTTTCACGAGTGCAACCTCTACTTGTGCAGCAGAAGCATCATGCGAATGGCTGTTCAGCTGCCTCACCACGTTTGCAGCTTTAGTATGGAGCCGTGCTTTGCACCGTTTTTTTTGCTCACAACGCCAAGATTTCACTTCGCTGTCACCTTTGCTTGTTTTGTCAAAGACGTAAAGGAATCCTTTATGAACAAATTTTTCTTTACCATGTTTCGTTGATACTTCCTCAGCCATCATATGGGTATGCGAATTGGTTTAGTTAAAAAATATATAAAAAGATGGTGATAGAACGAAACACTTGTGACAGCAGACCCGCACCAGCAACCAACTCAACTGAGGCTAATTTACAAATAAAGAAATGTTATTATGGCCAAAACGTCCGGCGCAAAAAACGTCCGGCGCCGGCCCCCGTCCGGGGGCAGCACGGTAGCATTGGGGGCAGCACGGTAGCATTGTGGATAGCACAATGGTTTCACAGCTCCAGGGTCCCAGGTTCGATTCCGGCTTGGGTCACTGTCTGTGCGGAGTCTGGACATCCTCCCCGTGTGTGCGTGGCCGTGATAAATTGCCCTTAGTGTCCAAAATTGCCCTTAGTGTTGGGTGGGGTTACTGGGTTATGGGGATAGGGTGCAGGTGTTAACCTTGGGTAGGGTGCTCTTTCCAGGAGCCGGTGCAGACTCGATGGGCCGAATGGCCTCATTCTGCACTGTAAATTCTATGTAAAAACGGCTGGCGCCAAAACGGCCGCGCCACAAAGGCCGCGCCGAAATGGCTGCGCCAAAACGTACCTAACCCCTGTGAGGGTGAGTACGGGTGAATTATGGGCTGCTGGGGCCCTCGACAGTGGGTTGTTGGTTACCTGCTCGAACCGGGCATAGAATGCATTAAGTTCATCGGGGACGGGTGCGCTGCTGCCAGAGATACTGCTCGGCTCTGCTTTGTAGCCCGTTATGTTGTTCAGTCCTTGTCACAACCGTCGAGAGTCTGTCTGTGACTCTAGCTTAGTTTGATATTCTCTCTTGGCATCTCGGATGGCTTTGCAGAGGCCGTACCTGGATTTCTTGTATAGGACAGGGTCGTCTGCCTTGAACGCCTCAGATCTGTCCTTCAGTAGAGAGTCAATCTCGCGGTTGAGCCATGGTTTCCAGTTGGGGAACGCACGTCCTGCTTTCTTTGGCACGCAGTCGTCCACGCATTTGCTGATGAAGTCTGTGACGGTGGTGGCATACTCATTTAAGTTGGGCGCTGAGTTCTTGAATATGGATCAGTCCACTGTCTCTAAACAGTCATGTAAGAGCTCTTATGTCTCCTCGGACCAGCACTGCACAACCTTCTTAGCTGATTCTCCCTCTTGAGTTTCTGCTTGTAAGCCGGGAGAAGGAGCACAGTCTTATGGTCTGATTTCCCAAAATGCGGTCAGGGGATGGAACGGTAGGCGCCCTTGATTTTTGAGTAGCAGTGGTTAAGCGTGTTGTCGCCATATGCATGGCATATGCATGGCAGATACAGTATAATGTGGATAAATGTGACGTTATGTGCTTCAGTAGTAAAAATATCCATGCAGATTGTTATTTGAATGGGTATAAATCAAGAGAGGTGGATACTCAGCGGGACCTTGATGTCCTCGTGTATCAATAACTGGAAGTAAGTGCACAGGTACAGCAGGCAGCAAATAAGACATGCGTTTTGACCTTCATAGAGACAGTACATCAGTATAGGAACAGAGATGTTTTACTGCAATTATACGGGACATTGGTGAGGCCATGAATTGTGTTCAGTTCTGGTGTCCTTATCTGAGGGAGGATGTTCTTGCTCTGCAAACAGTACAGAGAAGGTTTACCAGTCTTATTCCTAGCATGACAGGACAGTCATATGAGGAGAGGCTAAATTGGTATAAATGCGGAGACATTTCTTCAGCCAGAGAGTGGTGGGCCTGTGGAATTCATTGCCGCGGAGTGCAGTGGAGGCCGGGACGCTAAATGGCTTCAAGGCAGAGATAGATAAATTCTTGATGTCGCGAGGAATTAAGGGCTACGGGGAGAATGCTGGTAGGTGGAGTTGAAATGCCCATCAGCCATGATTGAATGGCGGAGTGGACTCGATGGGCCGAATGGCCTTACTTCCACTACTATGTCTTATGGTCTTATGGTCTTATGGTTAAGATTATATTCATTGGAGTTTAGGAGAATGAGAGGGGATCGCATAGAAACTTATAATATTCTAACAGGATTGGACAGGGTAGATTCACAAAGGATGTTCCTGAGGATAGGGAACCCCAGAACTAGGGATCATAGTTTGAGGATAGGAGGTAATCCTTTTAGGACTGAGGTGAGGAGAAATTTCTTCACTCAGAGAGTGGTGAATCTGTGAAATTCGCTACCACAGAAGATAGTTGAGGCCAAAACGTTGTGTAATTTCAAGAAGGAATTAGCTCTTGGGGCTAAAGACCTTAAGACATAGGAGCAGAATTAAGCCACTCAGCCCAACGAGTCTGCTCCGCCATTCAATCATGGCTGATATTTTTCCCATCCCCAATCCCCTGTTTTTCCCCATAACCCATGATCCCCTTATTAATCAAGAGCCTGTCTATCTCTGTCTTAAAGACACTCAGTTATTTGGCCTCCACAGCCTTCTGCGGCAAAGAGTTCCACAGATTCACCACCCTCTGTCTGAAGAAATTCTTCCTCATCTCTGTTTTAAAGGATCGTCTCTTTAGTCTGAGATTGTGTCTCCTGCTTCTCGCTTTTCCTACAAGTGGAAACATCGTCCCAACGTCCACTCTATCCTGGCTTCGCAATATGCTGTAAGTTTCAATAAGATCCCCCCCTCATCCTACTAAATTCCAACGAGTACAGACCCAGAGTCCTCAACCGTCCCTCATATGACAAGCTCGTCATTCCAGGGATCATTCTTGTGAACCTCCTCTAGACCCTTTCCAAGGCCAGCACATCCTTCCTTAGATACAGCTCACAATCCTCCAAATGGGGTCTGACCAGAGCTTTACATATCCTCAGAAGCACATCCCTGCTCTTGTATTCTAGCCCTCGCGACACAAATGCCAACATTGCATTTGCCTTCCTAACTGCCAACTGAACCTGTACGTTAACCTTAAGAGAATCATGAAGAAGGACTGCCAAGTCCCTTTGTGCTTCTGACTTCCTAAACATTTCCCTATTTAGAAAATAATATGCCTTCAATTCCTTCTTCCAGATCATGAATGTATATTGTGAAAAGTTGTGGTCCCAAAACTGAGCCCTGAGGCACACCACTGGTCACCGGCCGCCATCCTGAAAAGGAACTCTTTATTCCCACTCTCTGCTTTCTCTGCCAGTCAGACAATCCTCTATCCATTCCAGGATCTTACCCTGAACACCATGGGCTCTTAACTTATTTAACAGTCTCCTATGTGGCACCTTGTCAAAGGACTTCTGGAAATCTCAGTAAATCACATCAACTGGTTCTCCTTTGTCTAACGTCCTTGTTACTTCCTCAAAGAACTCTTACAGAATTGTCAGATGTGACCTCCCCTTGACGAAGGGACCAAGGGATATAGGAGGTATGCAGGATCAGGGGATTGAACTTGATAACCCGCCATGATCATAATGAATGGTGGATCCGGCTCGACGGGCCGAATGGTCTCCTCCTTTTCCTAAAGTGGTTGGAGATTGAAAACAAAATGTTTCCCAAAACGAGAATGAAGGAATAATTCTTTGATGGCAGCTATGGTGGTGGTAAAGGAGGAGTGAAAATGAAGGACTGGTAACCGAGGCATGGAGTAATGTTGGTGAAGTTTTGAGGCAAAATTTCGACCAGCGATGGGAGGAAGGGAGGAGCGAGAGTTAGGGATATATAATGAATTGCAAAGCCATACAGGGTGGGGAGACTCAGGGATGAACTTTAGCGAATACAATCAGGAAGGAAAGAAGGGTTTGGAATGGATTTTATACAAGACATGGAGGAAAGAGGGAAAATGATTCGCTGGTATGAGGATGAGTATTAATAAAGACTTGGGACAACGAGAGAGACGTTCGATAATGAAAGTTGGGAAAGAGAGGAAATACTGCAGAGGTGAACGGACAATGTTACCCAAGAGGAGTGACGGGGAGAAGAGAACTTCCCTACAAAGTTACATTTAACAGCATGAAGCTTGCGTCAACATGTCCCTGTTATCACACAAAGCAAGATAGAGATAGAGAGACCCAGGAGGTGGCATCATCATTCACATGAGGCTCAGTATAAAGAAAGGATCTCGCTGTGACTGATAGATCTTCATCTCCGGCGGAGAGGATGCGCTGGAGTTTGGCATTGGCGCAGTTTGTGGCGGTGATGTGGATCGGCGAAGCCCCCTGGGTACAACCTCGGAATATGTGTATGTGTACATCACGAGATATGTGTAAATCTTTAACGGCAAAACTTCAGTTCCAAGTGGAGGTGGGTGTGTCAGACCATTAAATTCCCTCGGGATGAGAGTTCATTGATTTGAAGTTGTTATTTTGAAGTGTATTGAGCAGCAACACTTGGAATGGAGCATTGGGCTGTGAACTGGTGTCTTTCCCCATGTGGGTTCGGTTGGGGGAGAGCGTTAACCGGTCACCCTCCAGCCTGGGCTCCCGGGGAGATGCAGGCTGGAGAGGGGTCCTGAGCACAACTCCAGGATCAGGACCAGGCTGAGGGTGTGGGTCAGGGTGGGGGGGACAGGTGAAGCTAGTGCACAGACACAAGGAGCAGCTCAGACTGTCGTTCAAATACAAAGAGAATCGTGTGATATATAATATATGTTAAAGTGTTAATCTTGGTGTAGTTACAGCCTGTGTAAAATAGGACGTCTGTAATATTGAACAATGCACAGATATTTGAACAAGTTCAGCACCGGTAAAATGTTTATTTTAACATGTTTCTCTGATGTGTAGAATCGTAAATGATGGGTGATCTCACTCTGACAGACTGACACCAGGTTAAAGTTTACAGTTTTCACAGAATGTTGATTCCCCACAACACCAGTTAAAAATCCTGGAATCACATGGAATAAAATTGTGATCTGACCTCAGTCATTGTGAAACTGGGATCCTGCTCATGGTTAAACTGAATACAACTTAGCGAATATTTCAACAAGCATTGATATCAAATCACTATGTAGCTGTTGTGTATTTGATGAGGTCAGTATTTCCCTCACAGTAATGTTGTTCAGTGAGCAGTGTGTCAGCAACAGAATCTGCAGACTGGATGTGTTCATTAACCCTTCCTGATGCCCTACCCTGGGGACAATTGTAGTCATAGGAAATACAGATATCATGATGTGTTTAATTATGTCCCTCCTCACTGTAGCTGACTGCTTTATGTTTTTCCCAGGTCCTTGTCTTTGATTTTGGAGGAACGGATTATCAACATTATGATTGGTCTAAGATCACAGCAGTTGTAATCACTCATAGTTATAACCGACGTCTCTTGTGTGCTGCTCATGAACATAATGTTCGAGTTATCATGAAAGGTAACACATTTTAGTAAAGCTCAAATAGGTGCGGTTCTGTTTCCTGATGCAAACTGTATTATTGAAGAGCCAGAGAAAGGAACATGAAGTTTACAGGTTCAGGCTTAAGTGGAGACTCACCCCTGGCACGGACAGGCTGGGCCAAATGGACTATTTTTGTGCTGTATCATTTATGTCATTCTAGGTTACTGGTATTCTTGATGTCGGAATGTTAAAATTCCCCTCTGGCCCTTAACCTGCTATTATTCAATATTCAGCATTCCGGGAGGGATTCTCCGACACCCCGCCGGGTCAGAGAATCGCCGGGGGGCAGTGTGAATCCCGCCCTCGCCGGCTGCCGAATTCTCCAGCGCCGGGGGGGGGGGGGGGGGGGGGGGGGGGGGGGGAGAATCGTGCCAAACCGGTTGGGGGACGTTGGCAGCTCCCCCCCCCCCCCCCCCCCAGCTATTTTCCGGCCTGCGATGGGCCGAGTGGCCGCCTGTTTTCGGCCGGTCCCCCGGCGCAAATTACAGCAGGCGTACCGGCTGGACCTGGCTCTGTGGGCGGCCACCGGGGTCCTCAGGGGGGCGTGGAGGGATGTGGCCCGGGGGGGGTGGGGTGGGGGGGGGTGCCCCCATGGTGACCTGGCTCGCGATCGGGGCCCACCGATCCGCGGGTAGTCCTGCATCGTCGGGGCACTCTATTCCTCCGCGTCGGCCGCTGTAACAGTCCGGGCAGAGATTAACCCACCCAGCGCATGCGCTGGGATGATGCCAGCACTTGCTGGCGCTCCCGCGCGTGCGCCGACTCGCGCCGGCCGGTGGAGGCCCTTCGACGCTGGTTGGCGTGGCGCCAAGTCCCTTCCCCACTGGCTGGCACGGCGCCAAACACTCCGGCGCAGGCCTAGCCCCTGAAGGTGCGGAGGATTCCACAACTTCGGGGTGGCCCGATACCGGAGTGGTTCACGCCACTCCTCGGCGCCGGAGTGGCCCGCCCCGCCGGTTCGCGAAGAATCCCGCAATCCATCTTTGTGAAGTAAAAACATTCATCTACATCCACCTCTTATCCTAATTTTCCTTCTTGTTGGTCAAGTTTTGCACACTTTGATGACAATCTTTTCCATTCATCAATCTTAATGCGGCCCCTGTGAAGAGGAATTTTATTGTGTTGAAGGTATATAAATGCAAGCCGGTGCATTTATTGATGTTCCTCGCATTTATCATAGAATTTACAGTGCAGAAGGAGGCCATTCGGCCCATCAAGCCTGCACCGGTTCTTGGAAAGAGCACCCTACCCAAGGTCAACACCTCCACCCTATTCCCATAACCCAGTAACCCCACCCAACACTAAGGGCAATTTTGGACACTATTGGCAATTTATCATGGCCAATCCACCTAACTTGCACATCTTTGGACTGTGGGAGGAAACCGGAGGACACGGAGGAAACCCCCGCAGACACGGGGAGAACGTGCAGACTCCGCACAGACAGTGACCCAAGCTACAATCGAACCTGGGACCCTGGAGCTGTGAAGCATTTGTGCTATCCACAATGCGGTCTGTCTCTGTGAACTCAGTGCAGAGTAATAAGGACTATTGGCGACATCTCTGTTTTGCAGCTTCTAATATATATTGCTGTTTAATTTTCAGATGACATTACATCATGTTTAGGGCAGCATGGTAGCATGGTGGTTAGCATAAATGCTTCACAGCTCCAGGGTCCCAGGTTCAGTTCCCGGCTGGGTCACTGTCTGTGCAGAGTCTGCACGTCCTCCCCGTGTGTGCGTGGGTTTCCTCCGGGTGCTCCGGTTTCCTCCCACAGTCCAAAGATGTGCGGGTTAGGTGGGTTGGCCATGCTAAATTGCCCTTAGTATCCTAAAAAATAAGGTTAATGGGGGGGGGGGGTTACTGGTATAGAGTGGATAGGGTTGGCTTGAGTAGGGTGATGATTGGTCGGCACAACATCGAGGACCGAAGGGTCTGTTCTGTGCTGTACTGTTCTATGTTCTATAGTTAATTAATTTTTTTTTTTAGAAATCTGATGGAACTATCAAGTTAAACTGCAGCCTAACCCACAAAAGCTTCCTCATAGGACAACCTCCCCAAACCAGGTATTAGTTCAATAAATAAAAGCAAAGGGCACGATTCTCCGTGCTCACGACGCGTCGGAGAATAGCGGGCGGTGTAAATTTTTACGGCCACGCTGGTCCGACGCCCTCCCACTATTCCCCCCCCCCCCCCCCCCCCCCCCACCCCCCCCGGCCGATGGGCCGATTTCCAAGGCCTTTTCGGTCGTTTTTACGAACTAAAAACACACCTGGTCTGACGTTCGTATAAACGGCCATAAAGTCCCGTTCTGGGGAACCATGGCACCGATTGGTACGGCCGCACCACGGCCATGCCAAGGGTGCCATGGGCACCGATCGCGGACAGCGGGTACTTACCCCGCGCACCCTTTCTCCCTCCGCCGCCCCGATGGATCCATCCGCGGGGCTTCTGAGGGGCATAACGGACCGCGCATGCATGGGTTTCACGCATATGCGCGATGACATCATCCACGCATGCGCGGATGGAGTAGTCCAATCCCGCATGCGCGGCTGACGTCATCATATGCGTCAGCCGTCGCTAACTTTGGCTCGCGTGCTTAGCGAAATTCGTTAAGGCCGCGATGCCGGAATTCACGGCCGCGCGATGCTAGCCCTGACCGGGGAGCAGAATCGGTTCCTGGTCAGGGGCGCAGAGGCTGCTGTCAAACACGGCCGTTTTCGTGGCAGCGTTCACGACCAGCCGCCTTTGGGGAGAATCGCGGCCAAAATATTCCAGCTGCTGGTAATCTGAAATAGAAACAGGAATCTCTGGATTAGCTCAGCCGGTCTGCGAGTACTTGTGGATAGTAACAAAGTTAATGGGGCAAATTCTCAGTTGGCGAGATTCTCCGTTCCGCAGGTAGGGTTTCCTGGCCGCTGGGGTGGCCACAATGGGAAATTCCTGTGACTAGCAGGAAGAATCTCACTGCCGCCGGGGCCCCGCCATCAAAGAACATGCAGCTGGGGAGGGGGCCAATTAACCACAATTTTTCAGATCTTAATGATCCTTCAACAAAAAGTAAACCTTCTCTGAACTGATCCGATGCATTAACATCCATCCTTAAACAAGGAGATTAATACTGTACACAATACTCTAGGTAGGGTCTCTCCAATAATTGAATAAGAAAAGCACAACCTCCCCACTTTTATATTCACTTACCTTTGTGACAAATGGGAAAATTCCTAATTAGTTGCTGTACTTGCATGCTATTAGTCTTTTGCGATTAAATACTAGGACCCCGAGATGTCTCAGCAACTCAGAGCTTTGTAATCTCTCACCATGTAGATATTATGCTATTTTTCTGCTGCCAAATGGACAATTTCCCACTTTCTACCATTGTGCTTCATTTGCCAAGTCTTTGCCCACTCACTTAATCTAACTCGATCACTTTGTAGCCTCTTTGTGTCTTCTTCACATCTAACTATCACACCTATCTTTGTGCCATCAGCAAATTTCGCTCCGAGATCTTCAAGGTCTCCATCCAAGTCATTTACCTAAATACGAACGGCTGAGGCTACAGCACTGATCCCTGTGGCACATCACTCATAACAACTTTGCCTACCAGAAAAAGATACATTTATGCCTACCCTCTGTTTCCTTTCAGCTGGGCGGTCTTCAATCCATGCCAAC
Organism: Scyliorhinus canicula; assembly: GCF_902713615.1. Classification (NCBI taxonomy): domain Eukaryota; kingdom Metazoa; phylum Chordata; class Chondrichthyes; order Carcharhiniformes; family Scyliorhinidae; genus Scyliorhinus; species Scyliorhinus canicula. The sequence continues at coordinate 6,991,228 of NC_052149.1, read as the reverse complement.
ATCTTATCCCACCCCACACGATGAGCTTTTATATCTGCCAGCAAACTTTGACAGGCACCTCATCAAATGCCTTCTGGAAATCAAAGTACATAGCCACTGGATGCCCTTTATCCACAGAATGTGCAACTTCTTCAAATAATTCCAGTAAATTGGTTAGACTTCGCTTTCACAAAACATTATTGAATCTGTCTGATCACCCTGAATTTTACCAAGAACTCTTCAATACATCTTGTATAGTGGCTTCTAACATTTTTCCTATGTCAGTCGTTAAGTTAACTGTCCATAGATTCCTGCTTTCTGCCTCCCTTCATCGGGACCTTGGTGGGTCGGGATTAGTGATCATATCTGCCTCAGAAACAAGAGTGTTTACACTTCAGAAATAATTAATATGCCACAAAGGGCTTAATGATATGCTGAGGATGTGGAGTGATCAATGTAAATACAAGATCAACCTACATCTCCCTGTTCTACTGGATGTTGGCAGTTCTGTTCCCTCAAACACACTGAGACACCATGTGTAACTGATGCACAAGAGGTGAGCTGTTGTTTCTTCACCATTTACCAGGAGATATACCAGCTAAATCATTGAGAAATCATAATACGATAAAGGAATGGATCAGACAGAAAGTGTATATTGCCAAAGCATCGTTTTTCGACGGCATCTATTTGGAACAGTTGCAAAAGATTAAACCTGGAACTCAGGAATATGGGGCAATGACTCAGCTGATGAATGAAACCGCACGAGTGTTCCACCGTGCAATACCTGGATCGCAGGTAAAAAAACATTTTATATTTAAAAATGCATACAAGCAATGTGGTGCTCACTGTAATTAATTTTTGAAGTGTCTGGATATATTTCTGGACAATAAATTGAAATGCTGATTTCTAACTACAGTTAATGCATCATCTGGGGGAGGTGTTGGCATTGTGGTCATATCACCAGACGAGTAATCCAGAGGACCAGGTTAATGTTCTGGAACATTTTGAATCCCGCCAAGGTGGCACATGTATGAAGCTCTTGTGATGTTTTAATTCTGTCTTTGTTGTTACACGACTGTGCTTCAAGTCTGTAACTGGACCTAATCAAAGTTTTACTGTACAAACATTTTCTACAATTTTTTGTAAATAAAATAAGAGAGGTTGAGTAGACTGGAACTGTACTCGTTGGAATTTAGAAGGATGAGGGGGGATCTTATAGAAACATTTAAAATTATGAAGGGAATAGATAGGATAGATGCGGGCAGGTTGTTTCCACTGGCGGGTGAAAGCAGAACCAAGGGACATAGCCTCAAAATAAGGGGATGTAGATTTAGGACTGAGTTTAGGAGGAACTTCTAAACCGAAAAGGGTTGTGAATCTATGGAATTCCTTGCCCAGTGAAGCAGTTGAGGCTCCTTCATTAAATGTTTTAAGGTAAAGATAGATAGTTTATTGAAGTATAAAGGGATTAAGGGTTGTGGTGTTCGGGCCGGAAAGTGGAGCTGAGTCCACAAAAGATCAGCCATGATCTCATTGAATGGCGGAGCAGGCTCGAGGGGCCAGATGGCCTACTCCTGATCCTGGTTCTTAGGTTCTTATGTTCTAAGACCACGATTGCAATTTCATTCCGTTACTCAATCCACAATTTAAACAAAAGCTGGTCTTGGAAACAGTGACAATGCCTTGATTCACTGGTCCATCTGTTTCACTGATGCCTTTTAGTGAAGGAAATCAGGCATCCTTATCTGGTTGTTCCTACAGCTGTCATAGAATTTACAGTGCAGAAGGAGGAGGAGGCCATTTGACCCATCGAGTCCACACCAGCTCTTTGAAAGAACGCCCTACCCAAGCCCACACCTCCACCCTATCCCCATATCCCAGTAACTTCATCCAACTCCAAGGGAAATTTTGGAAACTAAGGGCAATTTAGCATGGCCAGTTCACCTAACTTGCCATTTTGAACTGTGGGAGGAAACCGAAGCATCCGGAAGAAACCCATGCACACACGGGGAGAACGTGCAGACTCCGCACAGTCACCCAAGCCGGGAATCGAACCTGGGAACCTTGAGCTGTGAAACAATTGTGCTAACCACTGTGCTACCCCCCCCCCCCCACCCCACCCCCATGTGTTGCCCACAGTGGTTAACTCAGAACTGCCTCTGAAATAGTTTAGCAAGCTAGGCAATTTTATCATAACTGCTACAATTTAATTTAATAATCTTTATTGTCACAAGTAGGCTTACATTAACAGTGCACTGAAGTTACTGTGAAAAGCCCCGAGTCGCCACATTCCGGCACCTGTTCAGGTACACTGAGGGACAATTCAGAATTTCCAAATGACTAACAGCACATCTTTCGGGACTTGTGGGAGGAAACTGGAGCACCCGGAGGAAACCCACGCAGACACGGAGAGAACGTGTAGACTCCGCGCAGACAGTGACCCAAACCGGGAATTGAACCTGGGACACTGGTGCGGTGAAGCAACAGTGCTACCCACTGTGCTGCCATGCTGCACCAAAGTCTAGACAAAAGAATGGAACCAGGCTGGCTTCAACCTAGGCACCGGAAACGACATTGGCAAGTCCAGCCCTGTTGACCCTCCAATGTCCTACTTACTGAGATATGGGGGCTTGTGCCAAATTGAGAGATTTGTCTCATAGATGAGTCACACAATACCCATGGTCATGCTCACACAGTCATACCTTACGGACAATATCCTAGACACCACCATCAGCATCCCTGGGTTTGTCTTATTGCAGCAGCAAGACATTCCCACCAGAGGTGGTGGCACGGTAGTATACAGACAGGTTGCGGTTTCCCTGAACGTTTTCAACATTGACACTGGAGCCCATGGACTCTGATGGGTGAAGTCAAACATGGGCAAGGAAACCTTCTGCCTATTAAGAGTACATACATGCCTCGCAAACCCACCCGCAACCACTCATTAATGAACCTGTGCTCCTCCATATTGAATACCACTTGGAGCAAGCACTGAGGATGGTAAAGTTACAGAATGCACTCTGGGTGGAGGACTTCAATGTCCATCTCCACGAGTTGCTTAGTAGCATCACCATTGTCCAAACTGGCTTCGTCCAAAAGGACATAGCTCCAAGCCTGGGCCTGCGGCATGCCATGAGGGATCCAACAAGAGGAAAAAATATATTTAATCTCATCTTCTCCGAATCACCTGTGACCAATCCACCTTACCTGCACACCAGGAGGCAACCTATGCAGATACAGGAAAAAAATGCAAACTTCACACAGAGTCACCCGAGGTTGAATCGAGTCCTGGTCCCTGGCGCTGTGAGGCAGCAGTGCTGACCACTGTGCCACCGTGCCGCCCCCAAATGGCTGGAGTGATGCCGAACACAATGGTTGCGGTGACTGGAAATCGGTTATTTCAGCTCCAGTACATCACTGCAGGAGTTCCTCAGGGTTCTGATCTAAGCCCAACCATCTTCAGCTGCTTCGTCAATAACCATCCCTCAATTAGAAGGTCAGATTTGGGAAGGTTTGCTGAAGCTTGCACAGTCACCATTTGAGACTCCTCAGATGCTGAAGCTGTCTGTGTGCTTCTACAGCAAGACCTGGACAATATTCAGGCTTGGGCTGGACAAGTAGCAGTAATATTCACACACAACTTTCCGGCAACGCGTATCTCCAACAAGAATAATCCAAACATCTCCCCTTGATATTTAATTACATTACTATTGTTGAATCCCCCTCTATCATCACTCTTTGCGCTATCATTGACCTGGAACTGAACTCGTCCAGCCATCTAAATAGCGACACCAGCTACAAGATACAAGTCAGGAATTTGATGGAATACTCTGTATTTGGCTGGATGAGGACAACTCCAACAACGCTCAGGCAGTTTGACGTCATCCAGGACAAGGCAGCCCGTTTGATTAGCACTCCATCTGCCACCTTCAGCATGTACATCAGCCACTATCAGTCCACAATGGCAGCAATACCTAGCGTCTACAATATACACTGTATGAACTCACCAATGCTCCATCGACAATAATTTCAATACCCAAGACCTCTACCACTCAGGACAAGGGCAGCAAATGCATTAGAAAATCCCCACCTGCAGGTTCACCTCCAAGAGTCTCACCATCTTGACTTGAACACATAACGTTGTTCCTTCATTGGGTCAAAATTCTGGAACCCCCTCCCTAACAGCACCATGGGTGTACCTACACCACATGTAATGCAGCAGTTCCAAAAGGCAGCTCACCACAATTAGGGATGTGCAGTGAAAATGGTCCTGTAGCTGCATAGTCTGTGAACAAATATACCATCTATATATCTCAGTTAAAACGCTCCTTGGATCATTGCTGAGGATGAGATAGTTTACATTGAGTGGCCTTCAGCTAGATATTCAGCAGACCTGGTGTTGCAACCCTGATAATCCAAAATCATACAATTTGATTGAGGCATATTGGTCGCTGTAGTATCTGACAAGACCATTGATCACCAAAGTTAGAGCAACAAATAAAGGTTTATTCGGGTAAATAACTATATTCAGGAGTGAAGTAAAGGCTACCGTTCCCCATGACTTCAGAGTCCAGGAAAACCCGTGCTCAGGCCCCGGATTCATGCTCTCCGGCTCAATTGACCAAATTAGTCACATGAACCATCAAGAGCTTGACCCTTAAAGGAGCAAACTACCACTACCATTCTACTCACCTGGCCAGGTTGTTCCTCCTGTCCTGCCTGGACCTGGTCAGCCACTCCACCACTTTTGTAACCTCCAGATCTTGGTCCTTTTGAACGGGATGCAGTTCCGAGTGGAACTTCTGGCACTGCAGATCTGCTGGCATTTGATGGAGCAGCTGATCTCAGAGATGGAGTTTGGCCCACATGGAGTTTTATTTTAGAGCAATTAATGCCCCTCTAAGGGTTAAATAGCTGTGGTGCGATGTTCTGGAGTCGGGGAAGCTCACTCCCAGGAACCAGGGTGGACGGGATTTGGCACAGTTTTACGTCAAGCCCACTTTATTCCCAAAATGATTGTGTACCATTCTATTGAAGCACAAACACTGTATAACTGCTAACCTGTTAACTTCACAGCTCTAATCACCATGCACCGATACTATGAATAGCAGTTACAGTCAAGATGTGGTTTGAGATTAAATTAACATTTTATATATTCTTGGCCATCAGGTTTCAATAAATGTGCCCTGGTCTCCTCATTGCGGTGATGGCCCATGTTATGACTATGTACCAATTGCAAGATCCTGTGACTTCTTATTTGTGATGAACCATTCATATGCAGAGTGAAATGGGCGATGAGGGTTTTGCAAAAGCAAATGCTCCCTATGACCATACTTATTCAGGTACGTCCAACTAAACATTTTGGTAAGAGTGTCCGGCCTTTATCAATATTAGCCTAAAATGGTCATATTTTTGTCCATTTAGGTCTTTCTGCTTATATTAATCTGGGTATTGATTCCAGAAAGCTGGTAATGGGAGTTCCATGGTATGGTAGCGACTACCGTTGCAAGCATTCTATGAGGTAAGGACAAATAAATAATTTGCATTGCACACAGAATAGGAGTGAATTAGATCATCTGAAATCCATTCTCCGGGCAGTTAATTGGGTGAAGGTAGCTCAATGTAATATCACTGAGCCAGTGACCAGAGCTAATGTTGCTAGGGGCCGGGAGCCAAGTCCCACCCAGGTAGCTGGTAGAATCTAAATTCAATATACTTTGGAAGCAAAAGCTTAATTGCTCTCTGAGGGGCCCAGCACGTCACACAGTTCAAGGAATGAATTAGGGATAGGCAACAAATGCTGGCCTTGTCGTGATGCTCACACCACATAGAATTTACAGTGCGGAAGAAGGTCATTTGGCCCATCACAGTCAGCACCGGCCCCTCGTAAAGAGTATCCTACTTAAGCCCACGCCTTCCACCCTATCCCTGTAACGCCAGTAACCCCACCTAACCTTTATAGACACTGAGGGCAATTTATCATGGCCAATCCACCTAACCTGCACATCTTTAGACTGTGGGAGGAACCTACGCAGACACGGGGATAAAGTGTAAACGCCACACAGTCACCCGAGGCCGGAATTGATAATAATCGCTTATTGTCACAAGTAGGCTGCAATGAAGTTACTGTGAAAAGCCCCTAGTCGCCACATTCCGGCACCTGTTCAGTCAAGAAGGCATACGGCATGCTTGCCTTCATAGAACATAGAACGATACAGCGCAGTACAGGCCCTTCGGCCCTCGATGTTGCACGACATGGAAAAAAAAAACTAAAGGCCATCTAACCTACACTATGCCCTTATCATCCATATGCTTATCCAATAAACTTTTTAAATGCCCTCAATGTTGGCGAGTTCACTACTGTTGCAGGTAGGGCATTCCACGGCCTCACCACTCTTTGCGTAAAAAACCCACCTCTGACCTCTGTCCTATATCTATTACCCCTCAATTAAGGCTATGTCCCCTCGTGCTAGCCACCCCATCCACGGGAGAAGGCTCTCGCTGTCCACCCTATCTAACCCTCTGATCATTTTGTATGCCTCTATTAGTCACCTCTTAACCTTCTTCTCTCTAACGAAAACAACCTCAAGTCCATCAGCCTTTCCTCATAAGATTTTCCCTCCATACCAGGCAACATCCTGGTAAATCTCCTCTGCACCCGTTCCAAAGCTTCCACGTCCTTCCTATAATGAGGCGACCAGAACTGTACTGCAATACTCCAAATGCGGCCGTACTAGAGTTTTGTACAACTGCAACATGACCTCATGGCTCCGGAACTCAATCCCTCTACCAATAAAGGCCAACACACCATAGGCCTTCCTCACAACCCTATCAACCTGGGTGGCAACTTTCAGGGATCTATGTCCATGGACACCGAGATCCCTCTGCTCATCCACACTACCAAGAATTTTACCATTAGCCAAATATTCCGCATTCCTGTTATTCTTTCCAAAGTGAATCACCTCACACTTCTCCACATTAAACTCCATTTGCCACCTCTCAGCCCAGCTCTGCAGCTTATCTATGTCCTCTGTAACCTGCAACATCCTTCCGCACTGTCTACAACTCCACCGACTTTAGTGTCGTCCTGCAAATTTACTCACCCATCCTTCTGCGCCCTCCTCTAGGTCATTTATAAAAATGACAAACAGCAATGGCCCCAGAACATATCCTTGTGGTACGCCACTCGTAACTGAACTCCATTCTGAACATTTCCCATCAACTACCACTCTCTGTCTTCTTTCAACTAGCCAATTTCTGATCCACATCTCTAAATCACCCTCAATCCCAGCCTCCGTATTTTCTGCAATAGCCGACCGTGGGGAACCTTATCAAACGCTTTACTGAAATCCATATACACCACATCAACTGCTCTACCCTCGTCTACCTGTTCAGTCACCTTCTCAAAGAACTCGATAAGGTTTGTGAGGCATGACCTACCCTTCACAAAACCATGCTGACTATCCCTAATCATATTATTCCTATCTAGATGATTATAAATCGTATCTTTTATAATCCTCTCCAAGACCTTACCCACCACAGACGTTAGGCTCAACGGCCTATAGTTACCGGGGTTATCTCTACTCCCCTTCTTGAACAAAGGGACCACATTTGCTATCCTCCAGTCCTCTGGCACTATTCCTGTAGCCAATGATGACCTAAAAATCAAAGCCAAAGGCTCAGCAATCTCTTCCCTGGCTTCCCAGAGAATCCTAGGATAAATCCCATCCGGCCCCGGGGACTTATCTATTTTCACCTTGTCCAGAATTGCCAACACTTCTTCCCTACGCACCTCAATGCCATCTATTCTAATAGCCTGGGTCTCAGCATTCTCCTCCGCAATATTATCTTTTTCTTGAGTGAATACTGACGAAAAGTATTCATTTAGTATCTCGCTTATTTCCTCAGCCTCCACACACAACTTCCCACCACTGTCCTTGACTGGCCCTACTCTTACCCTAGTCATTCTTTTATTCCTGACATACCTATAGAAAGCTTTTGGTTTTCCTTGATCCTACCTGCCAAAGACTTCTTATGTCCCCTCCTTGCTCGTCTCAGCTCTCTCTTTAGATCCTTCCTCGCTTCCTTGTAACTATCAAGCGCCCCAACTGAAACTTCATGCCTCATCTTCACATAGGCCTCCTTCTCCTCTTAACAAGAGATTCCACTCTTTGGTAAACCACGGTTCCCTCGCTCGACCCCTTCCTCCCTGCCTGACTGGTACGTACTTATCAAGAACATGCAATAGCTGTTCCTTGAACAAGCTCCACATATCCAGTGTGCCCAACCCTTGCAGCCTACTTCTCCAACCAACACATCCTAAGTCATGTCTAATGGCATCATAATTGCCCTTCCCCCAGCTATAACTCTTGCCCTGCGGGGTATACTTATCCCTTTCCATCACTAACGTAAAGGTCACTGAATTGTGGTCACTGTTTCCAAAGTGCTCACCTACCTCCAGATCTAACACCTGGCCTGGTTCATTACCCAAAACCAAATCCAATGTGGCCTCGCCTCTTGTTGGCCTGTCAACATATTGTGTCAGGAAACCCTCCTGCACACATTGTACAAAGAACGACCCACCTAATGTACTCGAACTATATCTTTTCCAGTCAATATTTGGAAAGTTAAAGTCTCCCATAACAACTACCCTGTTACTTTCGCTCTTTTCCAGAATCATCTTCGCCATCCTTTCCTCTACATCCCTAGAACTATTAGGTGGCCTATAGAAAACTCCCAACAGGGTGACCTCTCCTTTCCTGTTTCTAACCTCAGCCCATACTACCTCAGAAGAAGAGTCCCCATCTAGCATCCTTTCCGCCACCGTAATACTGTCCTTGACTAGCAGCGCCACACCTCCCCCTCTTTCGCCCCCTTCTCTGAGCTTACTAAAACACCTAAACCCCGGAAACCTGCAACAACCATTCCTGTCCCTGCTCTATCCATGTCTCTGAAATGGCCACAACGTCGAAGTCCCAGGTACCCACCCATGCTGCCAGTTCCCCTACCTTATTTCGTATACTCCTGGCATTGAAGTAGACACACTTCAAACCACCTACCTGAACACTGGCACCCTCCTGCGAAGTCAAATCTGTGCTCCTGACCTCTATACTCTCAATCTCCCGTACCCCAAAACTACAATCCAGGTTCCCATGCCCCTGCTGAATTAGCCAGGGCATTGAGTATGTGAATTGGCAAGTCATGTTGCAGCTGTATAGAACCTTAGTTAGGCCACACTTGGAGTATATTGTTCAATTCTGGTCGCCACACTAGCAGAAGGATGTGGAGGCTTTAGAGAGATTTTGCAGAAGAGATTTACCAGGGTGCTGCCTGGTATGGAGGGCATTAGCTATGAGGAGCGGTTGAATAAACTCGGTTTGTTCTCACTGGAACGACGGAGGTTGAGGGGCGACCTGATAGAGGTCTACAAAATTATGAGGGGCATAGACAGAATGGATAGTCAGAGGCTTTTCCCCAGGGTAGAGGGATCAGTTACTAGGGGACATAGGTTTAAGGTGCGAGGGGCAAGATTTAGAGTAGATGTACGAGGCAAGTTTTTCTCACAGAGGATAGTAGGTGTCTGGAACTCGCTGCCGGAGGAGGTGGTGGAAGCAGGGACATTTAAGGGGCAGCTGGACAAATACATGAATAGGATGGGAATAGAGGGATACCCCCCAGAAAGTGTAGAAGATTTTAGTTTAGACGGGCAGCGTGGTCGGCACGGGCTTGGAGGGCCGAAGGGCCTGTTCCTGTGCTGTACTTTTCTTTGTTCTTTGTTTGTTCTTTGTTCTTTGAGGAAGTAACGAGGAAGTTAGACAAAGGAGACCAATGGACGTGATTTATTTAGATTTCCAGAAGGCCTTGACAAAGTGCCGCAGAGGAGACTTAAATGTGATAAGAGCCCGTGGTGTTAAGGGTAAGATCCTGGCATGGATAGAGGATTGGCTGACTGGCAGAAGGCAGAGTGGGGATAAAGGGGTCTTTTTCAGGATGGCAGCCGGTGACTAGTGCTGTGCCTCAGGGGTCGGTGCTGAGACCACAACTTTTCACAATATAAATTGATGATCTGAAAGAAGGAACTGAAGGCACTGTTGCTAAGTTTGCAGATTGTACAAAGATCTATAGAGGGACAGGGAGTATTGAAGAAGTAGGCAGTTTGCAGAAAGATTTGGACAGGCTAGGAGAGTGGGCAAAGAAGTGGCAGATGGAATACAATGTGGAAAAGTGTGTGGTTAAGCACTTTGGAAGGAGAAATGGAGGGATAGATTATTTTCAAAATGCGGAAATGCTTCGGATAACAGAAGCACAAAGGGACTTGGGAGTCCTTGTTCACGATTCTCTTAAGGTTAATGTGTCGGTTCAGTCGGCACTTAGGAAGGCAAATGTAATGTTAGCATTTATGTCAAGGGGGCTAGAATACAAGACCAGAGATGTACTTCTGAGGCTGTATGCGGCTCTGGTCAGACCCCATTTGGAGTATTGTGAGCAGTTTTGAGCCCCATATCTAAGGAAGGATGTGCTGGCCTTGGAAAAGGTCCAGATGAAGTTTACAAGAATGAACTCTAGAAAGAAGAACTTGTCATATGAGGAACAGTTGAGGACTCTGGGTCTGTACTCGGAGTTTTGAAGGATGACGGGGATCTTATTAAAACTTACAGGATACTGCGAGGCCTGGATAGAGTGGATGTGGAGAGTATGTTTCCACTTGTCATAAAAACTAGAATCAGAGGACACCATCTCAGACTAAAGGGACAATCCTTTAAAACAGACATGAGGAGGAATTTCTTCAGCCAGAGGGTGGTGAATCTGTGGAACTCTTTGCCGCAGAAGGCTGTGGAAGCCAAATTACTGAGTGTCTTTAAGGCAGAGATAGATAGGTTCTTGATTAATAAGGGGATCAGGGGTTATGGGGAGAGGGAAGGGGAATGGGGATGAGTAAAATATCAGCCGTGATTGAATGGCGGAGGGGACCCGATGAGCCGAGAGGCCTAATTCTGCTTCTATGTCTTATGGTCTTAACGGTTGGAAGGCTGATTCTCCAGCACCTCCTCAACCGGGATTGGTGCAGGTATTTTCCAGCATGGCCCTGACGCGGTGGAGATGCCTCCCAAAGGACCATCGGAAGGTCCCCTCCCCCTCATGGTGCAAATCTTGCCCCCCTCCCTCACCCAACTGCTTTCTGCTGTGACAAAGAAAAAGTCAAAGCACTTCGCTACTTTTAACATCGTGAGGAGATTTCAATCATATCAAGGGTGTTTATCAATATTGTGGTTCGCATCAAAGAAAGATAAGAGATGTATTCAAGCATGAACGGAAAGATCCGCCAAGCAGCTGTCCCTGCAGTGATAATAATGGCAATGACTGGCTAATACAATGTATTGCTGTGTGAAATTGAATGTAAGATCTGTATTTGAAAGCCTGGCGAGGGATTTCAAACCCTTTGAAGTGTACTTGCCTTTTAAGGAAGCTACTGACACTTGTAAATAGCTGCTGGAATTAATGAGAGGACAGAGGGGCTCAAGCAGTTCTGAAGTTTAAAAAGTTTAGTTTAAGATTGGGATGGGCCCAGAGGGGCAGCTGCTCTCAATACATTGAGGTTAGAACTGTCTGTAGACAGGCTAGCAGGTTCCTTACAAACAATTTAGTTAAAGATTAAACTGGGGTCAGACCAGAGCAGCTGATCTCAAGACAGTGAGTTAAAAACTGGCCTGTGAATGGGATAGGACTTTTGTCTCAGCGTCATTTGTCAGGAAAGGCTAAGTGAAAATGCAGTGATTTTTCATTCTGCTGCCTGGACTGCTCATCAGGGGCTGGATTCTCCCCTACCTGGCGGGAGGGTTGGGGGGGGGGGGGGGGGGGGGGCGGTCCCGCTGGGATGGAGTGGTGTGAACCACTCCGGCGTCGGGCAGCTCTAAAGGTGCGGATTTCTCTGCACCTTTAGGGACCAGGCCCTCACGTGGAGGGGCTTGATCCATGCCGGAGTGGTTCCTGTCCCGCCGGCTAGCGTGGCAGGCCTTTGACTCCACGCCAGTTAGGGCTGGCGGAAGTCCGCGCATGCGGCGGTGCGTCAGCTGCTGCTGACGTCATCCCCGCGCATGCGCATGCGCGGGGGTCACTTCCGGGTCGGCCATCACGGAGGCTATGGCCGAAGCGGAAGGAAAAGAGTGCCCCCCACACCACAGGCATGCACGCGGATTAGTGGACGCTAATCGCGGGCCAGGCCACCGTGGGGGCACCCCCCAGGGCCAGATCACTCCGTGCCACCCTTAGGACCCCAGAGCCCGCTCGCGCCGCCAGTCCCGCCGGTAACGGTGGTGGTTTGATTCACACTGGCGGGACAGGCATTACAGCAGCGGGACTTCGGCCCATCGCAGGCCGGAGAATCGCGGGGGGGGGGGGGGGGGGGGGCGCTGACTGGCGCGATATCCGGTGCCAGAGAATTTGGCAGCCATCGGGGGCTTGATTCGCGCCGCCCCTCTCCCCCCCCCCCCGGTGATTATCCGACCCGGCCCGGGGGGGGGCGGGGGGGGGGTGTTGGAGAATCCAACCCCAGGTTTCAGATATGGGTTTCAGATGGGAGGTCTGGTGGGGGATCTGATGGGGTGTTTCTGTTGGGGGTCTGATGGGAGCATCTAATGAGGGGTCAGTGGAAATGTTGGGTCGCCCTCATATGTGCATGATGTGGGGGGTGGGGGTGATCCGTTATTGCCATGGTGTTGGGCAGGAGGATGTCCCTACTTCTCAGCAGGATTTGGATTGTGGGTAAGGGGGCCCAGCTGCCGGACCTCAGCATCAGGCTCTCAGAATGGTGGCCGAGTAGCCTGGAATCTGAAAGCTCTCCTGTAATATTCTTTTAAAATACAGTAGCCAATTTTTTTTTCTAATTAAGGGGCAATTTAGCGTGGCCAATCCACCTGCGCTGCACATCTTTGGGTTGTGGGAGTGAAGCACACGTAGCACGGGGAGAACATGCAAACTCCACGCGGACAGTGGCCTGAGCCGTGACCGAACCTGGCACTTCTGCGCCATGAGGCTGTAGCGCTAACCATTGCGCCACCGTGCTGCCCGGTTTTAAATACAGTTATGAGATTCAGGAATGCTTGCTGGAAAGACATTTCTTGGACACACCACTTTGAGAAAGTGATTTCCTTCAGGGACCAGCTGTTTTTTCTTGCCTGTCTCAACTTACTTGTTTAAGCAGCCAGTTTTTGAAATCTCTCCTATCCCATTCACAGGCCAGTTTTTAACTCACTGTCTTGAGATCAGCTGCTCCGGTCTGACCCCAGTTTAATCTTTAACTGAATTGTTTGGACGGAACCTGCTACCCTGTCTACAGACAGTTCTAACCTCACTGTATTGAGAGCGGCTGCCCCTATGGGCCCATCCCAATCTTAAACTAAACTTTTTAAACTTCAGAACTGCTTGAGCCCCTCTGTCCTCTCATTAATTCCATCATCTTACTAAAACTAAATATGTGTGGCGCAATTCAACAAAAACACATTTTATGGGCGCGATTCTCTGGCCATGTTGTTCTCCCGCTTGAGTGAAACGACGCGCGTGAATAGCGGGAAAGGCAGAAAACGATGTCCGCGCCAGACGACAAACAGTTTGCGATGCAACCGGCCAGCTCCCATTGGAGAAATCAGGATCCCGCCATAGAATGGCCAGTAACCAATTATCACCACTTAAGCTCCATTTCTATACAATTAACAAGAGCCATCCCATCTTCAACAGCCTCCTGTGATTCAGCGGCCTCCCCACCAAGTGGTCACGCTGGGCCCAATCCGTACTCCTTTTGAAATAGCCGTCTTTGCTCACAGGCAAAGAGCCCGGAGATGCTGGACTTGTCACTCCAGTTCTCCAGATCCAGTCATACTGGGGAGAGAGAAGTGGGTAGAGAGAAACATCGCAGTGAGATCAGAAATAATCACCACTGGTTACCGGGCAAAGCAACGCATTTCGAGCTAATTCATTGTCCACCAGCCTAAGTCAATCAAAGGAAGTCCTCACTGACCTCTCCAGTCGCTACAATCCTCTGCTCGAATTAAAGGCACAGACCATCTACAAGCTGCTTTGATTAATAACCCATGAGTAAAAATAGTAATTGCAAAAAATAAAAGAAAGGGAAAAATAAGGGAACAAACAGGAGGGCCCTCACAAATCTGTTCTGCTTAAATTCGATCAATTTCGGCATACATCTGCCACTTAAGTTCCAAAACTTTTGCCGATATGCTTTGGGAACCAATTCATATGCACCCAGAATAGCCTTTTTTAACCTCGTCATAGTTCTTAGACACGTCTCTGACAGGGAAGCATAAACTTCCTGTGATTCACACCGTATTATAACCTGTATATATATGTGTCTATATTGTAAGTGCAGTTGCACTACCTGACCTCCAGGGGGAGTAGCTCCGGGAATGCTTGAGAGTTGTACAGGGCTTCTCCCTTGGCTCCGGCCAGGACTCCACCCCCGGGAGCTGCTGTAGAAAGATCAGTGCCACAGGGTCAGCCGGCCAGTTCACCGAAAGTTCAACGGCTAACAGGCTGCCTCTGTTGTAAGTATATTAAAACCGCTATTCTAATCCTACAAGCACGTGTCCGTAGAATTGTTGGTTCCAACAATTTGATATACTTAGGAAACAGTCGAAGAAATCATGGAAGCAGCCCTCAAGCACGGACGCCTAGAACTCGACCCACACACCCCCATCATTTACTTTGCATGGGTCATGTCCATTATTCTTTTGCTCCATTTGAGTTGCTATTTTCTCAATTGCCCGAGAAAAGGGTTCCACTTCCTTCTCTTTGATGTTTGGGACGGCCTGTATAAATTTAAACAGATCATCACTGGGTGAAGCTCCCATCTCGTTCCTGGCAGCTCCCTTTTAATTTCCTGTACCTAAATCTGAAAATCTCTGTCTTTTGCTTTTTCTTCTCTCTCTAATTCGAACCTCCTCATTTCAATTTCCATTTGAAAAGCGTTTTATTTTTGCCGCATCTCCACTTCGTTTTGCTGCCTTTCCAGTTCTTTCTCCATTCTTTTCTTTTCTTTTTCTTAATTTAAGAGTACACAATTCATTTTTTCCAATTAAGGGGCAACTTTGTGTGGCCAATCGCATATCTTTAGGTAGTGGGAGCAAACCCCACACAAACATGGGGAGAATGTGCAAACTCCACACAGACAGTAACCCAGAGCCGGGATTGAACCTGGGACCTCGGTGCCGTGAGGCAGAAATTCTGACCACTGCGCCACCGTGCTGCCCCTTTCGCCATTCTTTTTAACCAGGGCTCCAGGTTCGATTCGCGGCTTGGGTCACTGTCTGTACTGTTATGGGCCAGGGTTTAGAGAACCCCAAAGTGTATCATGGAGTTCACCTGACCCAGAACTTTTAATAGATTGTGGTATGGGGAGCACACGGCCCACACTACAGGTGTGGGACAGCAGAAATGGAACTTTTTTTAAAAAGCAAAACAATATTTATTCTAAGAACTCAAGTTAACCTTTTTGAAACATACAGTGAACACCTTAGCAACCATTAATTCAAATACAACCCCCAAAGAATACAACACTAATCCTTAATAACTTCCCAAACAACATCCAGAAGACAGAAGAAACACCTTTTAACAGAAGCACATTGGGTTTACATTCACTACTGAAAACATTTAGAATTCTGAATTAACCAAATTATCAAGAGATAGTCTTTTCATGGCAGAGAGATCAACAGTGCAGGTGCTCTGTCTGGCTTCAGCTCCAACACTGAAAACAAAACTAAAACATACCCTGCAGCAAACAGCCTAAATTGAAAGTAAAAAGCTGACAGACATCCCAGCTCCACCTACTCTCTGACATCCCTGCAGTAGTAAACACCCATTTCTTAAAGGTACTCTCACTGCAGATATTTATATGCACATCCATTTATTAACACCCATTTCTTAAAGGTACTCTCACATAGAACATAGAACATAAAACATATATTGCAGAAGGAGGCCATTCGGCCCATAGAGTCTGCACCGACCCACTTAAGCCCTCACTTCCAGCCTATCCACGTAACCCAATAACCCCTCCTTTTTTGTTTGACAGTACGGAGTCTGCACGTGTTCCCATGTCCACGTGGCTTTCCTCCAGGTGCTCTGGTTTCTTCCCACACGTCCCGAAAGATGTGCTGTTAGATAATTTGGACATTCTGAATTCTCCCTCAGTTTACCCGAACAGGTGCCGGAATGTGGTGACCAGGGGATTTTCATAGTAACTTCACTGCTGTGTTAATGCAAACTTACTTGTGACAATAAAGATTATTATTAATAATTCTCAAACTGCAACTGAATTCTCTCCAGCTCAATTCCCCACCAGAAAATATATTTGATGTTATATTACTTCATGGACTCTCCTGTGTTCCTAACAGACCCAAGTATTCAACCTGTATGTCACACATCCCTGCCTTCCTAGCTTTAGCTGGTACTGCTATTTTTAACTGACCATTTAAATTTTTGTGTCTTTTTGAAATTCTTTTAAGTAAACCAAAGGCAAGTAATTCACCTGAACAAAAATCTTAGGAGCTTCAAAAGCCATTCGGTTATTGCTACAAACCTTGTGTCTCTTTTTAATTTATACTGCAACCCAAATGTCACAGTCTACCATTCCAAATGTCCCGGACGAGCCCCCAGATTACGTTATGCCCCTTGAGCTGGTGTGCGGTCAATTCCAGCCCCACTTGACCCAAAGCCACAACACAATTGAAATTGATCAATAAATTTTAGAAAACAAACAAATTCTTTGGCCAATGGCTGCCCAATAATTACAGTCACCAGGTTTGTGAAATTTAAACACAATTAAGAGTAATAACAAGAAGTGTGATAAAATATGCAGCAGATACAACAGGCTGTTTTCTTTCCTCTGAGGGTCCAGGATGAGACAGAATACAGGAGGAAGATACAGAACCAAGTGGAGTGGTGCAGTGACACAATCTATCCCTCAATGCCAGCAAAACTAAAGAGTTGGTTATTGACTTAAGGAAGCAAAGTATTGTACACACCCCTGTCAGCATCAAAGGGGCAGAGGTGGAGATGGTTGACAGCTTCAAAATACTAGGTGTACACATCACCAGAAGCCTGTCCCGGTCCACCCACGTCGACCTACGACCAATAAAGCACAACGGCACCTATACTTGCTCAGAAAACTAAGGAAAACTCAGAAAACATGTCCACATTGACTCTTACCAACCTTTACAGATGCACTATAGAAAGCATCCTATCTGGCTGCATCACAGCCTCAAATCTCAACTGCTCAGCCCAAGACTGTAAGAAACTAGAGAGAACAGTGAACACCACCCAGTCCATCACACAAACCCACCTCTCATCCATTTACTTTGTCTACACCTCCCGCTGCTTGGGGAAAGCGGGCAGCATAATCAAAGTTTCCTCCCACCCGGCTTACTCACTCTTCCAACTTCTTCCATCGAACAGGAGATACATAAGTCTGAGAACACGCAGGAACAGATTCAAAAACAGCTTCTTCCCCACTGTTACCAGACTCCTAAACAACCTTCTTTGGACTGACCTGATTGATCCCTTCACACAGCTTCTCTACTGAGTAGTACTGCACCCTGTGTGCTTCACCCGATGCCGGTGTCTATGTATTTACATTGTGTAACTTGTGTTGCCCTATTATGTACTTTGTTTTCATATAATGAATGATCTGTTTGAGCTGCATGCAGAACAATACTTTTCATTGTACCTCGACACATGTGACAATAGACCAATCCAACCCGACAAGCAAGCCCTGGGTGCCATGGCTGCGGACGGGATGCTGGAGGCTAAAACAACTGCGAAAAGCCTTTAAAAATGCCGGGCTTGCTGCAGGTGGGGGCCCGGGCCGGGAGCCGTAGGGGGAGTGGCTTTATGTCAACTCCGTGAACTCAGGGTGTCCCCCGCAGGATCAGTGTGCCCTGGCTCAGACTGCTTTGCTGCTGTCTGGCTTTTAAACACAACCCTTTGGTCTAATTCTGCTCCTATATCTTTTGAACTTATATGGGCAAGGGAACTAAATGTATTTTCTCCAAATTTGCAGATGATACTAATTTGGGTGGGAGGGTAAGCTGTGAGGAGGATGCAGAGATGCTTCAGTGAGATTTAGACATGCTGATTGAGTTGACATATTGGATTGGATTTGTTTATTGTCACGTGTACCGAGGTACAGTGAAAAGTATTTTTCTGCAAGCAGATCAACAGATCATTCAGTACGTGGGAAGAAATGGGAATTAAACAAAATTCAAGAAAATACATAATAGGGCAACACAAGATATACAATGTAACTACACAAGCATTGGCATCGGATGAAGCATACAGGGTGTAGTGTTAATGAGGTCAGTCCATAAGAGGGTCATTTAGGAGTCTGGTAACGGTGGGGAAGAAGCTCTTTTTGAGTCTGTTCGTGCGTGTTCTCAGACTTCTGTATCTCCTGCCTGATGGAAGAAGTTCGAAAAGTGAGTAAGCTGGGTGGGAGGGATCCTTGATTATGCTGCCCGCTTTCCCCCGGCAGCGGGAGGAGTAGATGGAGTCAATGGATGGGAGGCAGGTTCGTGTGATGGACTGGGCAGTGTTCACGACTCTCTGAAGTTCCTTGCGGTCCTGGGCCGAGCAGTTGCCATACCAGGCTATGATGCAGCCAGATAGGATGCTTTCTATCGTGCATCTGCAAAAGTTGGTAAGGGTTAATGTGGACATGCCAAATTTCCTTAGTTTCCTGAGGAAATATAGGTACTGTTGTGCTTTCTTGGTGATAGCGTCGATGTGACTGGACCAGGACAGATTTTTGGTGATGTGCACCCCTAGGAATTTGAAACTGCTAACCATCTCCACCTCGGCCCCGTTGATGCTGACAGGGATGTGTACAGTAATTTGCTTCCTGAAGTCAATGACCAGCTCTTTAGTTTTCTGGCATTGAGGGAGAAATTGTTGTTGTTACACCACTCCACCAGGTTCTCTATCTCCCTCCTGTATTCTGACTCATCGTTATTCAAGATCCGCCAACTATGGTCGTATTGTCAGCAAACTTGTAGATGGAGTTGGAACCAAGTTTTGCCACGCAGTCATGTGTGTACAGTGAGTAGAGTAGGGGACTAAGTACGCAGCTTTGCGGGGCACCAGTATTGAGGACTATTGTGGAGGAGGTGTTGGTGTTCATTCTTACTGATTGTGTTCTGGTGGTCAGATAATCGAGGATCGAGTTGCAGAGTGGAGAGCCAAGTCCTAGGTTTTGGAGCTTTGATATGAGCTTGGCTGGGATCCCGTCCGGGCCCGTCGACTTCCGCGGGTTCACTTTCAGGAAGGCCGATCTGACATCGGAAGCTGTGAGGGTGAGTATGGGTGAATTATGGGCTGCTGGGGCCCTCGACAGTGGGTTGTTGGTTACCTGCTCGAACCGAGCATAGAATGCCTTAAGTTCATCGGGGAGGGGTGCGCTGATGCCAGAGATACTGCTCGGCTTCGCTTTGTAGCTCGTTATGTTGTTTAGTCCTTGTCACAACCGCCGAGAGTCTGTCTGTGACTCTAGCTTAGTTTGATATTCTCTCTTGGCATCTCGGATGGCTTTGCAGAGGTCGTACCTGGATTTCTTGTATAGGACAGGGTCGTCTGCCTTGAATGCCTCAGATCTGTCCTTCAGTAGAGAGTCAATCTCGCGGTTGAGCCATGGTTTCCAGTTGGGGAACGCACGTCCTGCTTTCTTTGGCACGCAGTCGTCCACACATTTGCTGATGAAGTCTGTGACGGTGGTGGCATACTCATTTAAGTTGGGTGCTGAGTTCTTGAATATGGACCAGTCCACTGTCCCTAAGCAGTCATGTAAGAGTTCTTATGTCTCCTCGGACCAGCACTGCACAACCTTCTTAGCTGATTCTCCCGCTTGAGTTTCTGCTTGTAAGCCGGGAGAAGGAGCACAGTCTTATGGTCTGATTTCCCAAAATGCGGTCGGGGGATGGAACGGTAGGCGCCCTTGATTTTTGAGTAGCAGTGGTCAAGCGTGTTGTCGCCATATGCATGGCATATGCATGGCAGATACAGTATAATGTGGATAAATGTGACGTTATGTGCTTCAGTAGTAAAAATATCCTGGCAGATTGTTATTTGAATGGGTATAAATCAAGAGAGGTGGATACTCAGCGGGACCTTGATGTCCTCGTGCACCAATAACTGGAAGTAAGTGCACAGGTACAGCAGGCAGCAAATAAGACATGCGTTTTGACCTTCATAGAGACAGTACATCAGTATAGGAACAGAGATGTTTTACTGCAATTATACGGGACATTGGTGAGGCCATGAATTGTGTTCAGTTCTGGTGTCCTTATCTGAGGGAGGATGTTCTTGCAATGCAAACAGTGCAGAGAAGGTTTACCAGTCTTATTCCTAGCATGACAGGACAGTCATATGAGGAGAGGCTAAATTGGTTAAGATTATATTCATTGGAGTTTCGAAGAATGAGAGGGGATCGCGTAGAAACTTATAATATTCTAACAGGATTGGACAGGGTAGATTCACAAAGGATGTTCCTGAGGATAGGGAACCCCAGAACTAGGGATCATAGTTTGTGGATAGGAGGTAATCCTTTTAGGACTGAGGTGAGGAGAAATTTCTTCACTCAGAGAGTGGTGAATCTGTGAAATTCGCTACCACAGAAGATAGTTGAGGCCAAAACGTTGTGTATTTTCAAGAAGGAATTAGTTCTTGGGGCTAAAGACCTTAAGACATAGGAGCTGAATTAAGCCACTCGGCCCAACGGGTCTGCTCCGCTATTCAATCATGGCTGATATTTTTCTCATCCCCAATCCCCTGTTTTTTCCCCATAACCCCCGATCCCCTTATTAATCAAGAGCCTGTCTATCTCTGTCTTAAAGACACTCAGTGATTTGGCCTCCACAGCCTTCTGCGGCAAAGAGTTCCACAGATTCACCACCCTCTGGCTGAAGAAATTCTTCCTCATCTCTGTTTTAAAGGATTGTCCCTTTAGTCTGAGATTGTGTCCCCTGCTTCTCGCTTTTCCTACAAGTGGAAACATCGTCCCAACGTCCACTCTATCCTGACTTCGCAATATGTTGTAAGTTTCAATAAGATCCCCCCCTCATCCTTCTAAATTCCAACGAGTAGAGACCCAGAGTCCTCAACCGTCCCTCATATGACAAGCTCGTCATTCCAGGGATCATTCTTGTGAACCTCCTCTAGACCCTTTCCAAGGCCAGCACATCCTTCCTTAGATACAGCTCACAATCGTCCAAATGGGGTCTGACCAGAGCTTTACATATCCTCAGAAGCACATCCCTGCTCTTGTATTCTAGCCCTCTCGACACAAATGCCAACATTGCATTTGCCTTCCTAACTGCCAACTGAACCTGTACGTTAACCTTAAGAGAATCATGAAGAAGGACTGCCAAGTCCCTTTGTGCTTCTGATTTCCTAAATATTTCCCTATTTAGAAAATAATATGCCTCCATTCCTCCTTTCCAAGTGCATAACCTCACACTTTTCCACATCGTATTCCATCTGCCACTTCTTTGCCCACTCTCCTAGCCTGTCCAAATCCTTCTGCAGCCAACCTGCTTCCTCAATACTAATTGTCCCTCTACAGATCTTTGTATCATCTGCAAACTTCGCAACAGTGCCTTCAATTCCTTCTTCCAGATCATGAATGTATATTGTGAAAAGTTGTGGTCCCAAAACTGAGCCCTGAGGCACACCACTGGTCACCGGCCGCCATCCTGAAAAGGAACTCTTTATCCCCACTCTCTGCTTTCTCTGCCAGTCAGCCAATCCTCTATCCATTCCAGGATCTTACCCTGAACACCATGGGCTCTTAACTTATTTAACAGTCTCCTATGTGTCACCTTGTAAAAGGTCTTCTGGAAATCTAAGTAAATCACATCCACTGGTTCTCCTTTGTCTAACGTCCTTGTTACTTCCTCAAAGAACTCTTACAGAATTGTCAGATGTGACCTCCCCTTGACGAAGGGACCAAGGGATATGGGAGGTAGGCAGGATCAGGGGATTGAACTTGATAATCCGCCATGATCATAATGAATGGTGGATCCGGCTCGACGGGCCGAATGGTCTCCTCCTTTTCCTAAAGTGGTTGGAGATTGAAAACAAAATGTTTCCCAAAACGAGAATGAAGGAATAATTCTTTGATGGCAGCCATGATGGTGGTGAAGGAGGAGTGAAAATCAAGGACTGGTGACCGAGGCATGGAGTAATGTTGGTGAAGTTTTGAGGCAAAATTTCGACCAGCGATGGGAGGAAGAGAGGAGCAAGAGTTAGGGATATATAACGAATTGCAAAGCCATACAGGGTGGGGAGACTCAGGGATGAACTTTAGCGAATACAATCAGGAAGGAAAGAAGGGTTTGGAATGGATTTTATACAAGACATGGAGGAAAGATGGAAAAGGATTCGCTGGTAAACATTGAGGCTGAGAAATTGGAGGGAGCATTTGCTGGAAGAGGTCAGTAAGTTTCATGGATGAATGTTGCTCAAGACAGAGGCAAGGAGAGGTTTAGGAAAATAGAGTAAGTTTGAAGTACACTTTTACCAATGAAGGTGTGGAGAGGGTGGTGATTGTAAAAACGTTGGAATTTGAAGGATCCCACACCAGGGAACACGGGGGGGGGGATGGGAGTTTCTCCGACCAGGGTGGGGAATCAGGGACTGGGGGATGAGTGTTGACTGAGGCAGGAAGGAAAGGCGACAGAGAGGATCCCTGGTGAATATTGGTCCAGGGATGGAAGGAGTGGGACAGAGAGCAGGAAAGCTGACGTTCTGGGATGAATATTGGAAAGAATAGGGAGGAAAGGGGGAGGGAAGAGAGAAGCGAGGGTGAATATTAATAAAGACCTGGGACAACGAGAGAGACGTTCGATAATGAAAGTCAGGAAAGAAAGGAAATACTGCAGAGGTTAACGGATAATGTTACCCAAGAGGAGTGACGGGGAGAAGAGAACTTCCCTACAAAGTTACATTTAACAGCATGAAGCTTGCGTCAACATGTCCCTGTTATCACACAAAGCAAGATAGAGATAGAGAGACCCAGGAGGTGGCATCATCATTCACATGAGGCTCAGTATAAAGAAAGGATCTCGCTGTGACTGATAGATCTTCATCTCCGGCGGAGAGGATGCGCTGGAGTTTGGCATTGGCGCAGTTTGTGGCGGTGCTGGTGATGTGGATCGGCGGGGCCTCTGGGCTACAACCTTGGGAATGGTGTCCGTGTACATCACCAGATATGTGTATACCTTTACCCGCAAAACTTCAGTTCCAAGTGGAGGTGGGTGTGTCAGACCATTGAATTCCCTCGGGATGAGAGTTCATTGATTTGAAGTTGTTATTTTGAAGTGTATTGAGCAGCAACACTTGGAATGGAGCATTGGGCTGTGAACTGGTGTCTTTCCCCATGTGGGTCAGCTCCTCCCACCCACACTGTTGTGGAAGTTCGGACAGATTGCCCTCTTTAGGATGTTCTCCCCCCCCCCCCCCCCCGGGACTGGCCTGGGTTCGGTTGGGGGAGAGCGTTAACCGGTCACCCTCCAGCCTGGGCTCCCGGGGAGATGCAGGCTGGAGAGGGGTCCTGAGCACAACTCCAGGATCAGGATCAGGCTGAGGGTGTGGGTCAGGGTGGGGGGACAGGTGAAGCTAGTGGACAGACACAAGAAGCAGCTCAGACTGTCGTTCAAATACAAAGAGAATCGTGTGATATATAATATATGTTAAAGTGTTAATCTTGGTGTAGTTACAGCCTGTGTAAAATAGGACATCTGTAATATTGAACAATGCACAGATATTTGAACAAGTGCAGCACCGGTAAAATGTTTATTTTAACATGTTTCTCTGATGTGTAGAACCGTAAATGATGTGGGATCTCACTCTGACAGACTGACACCAGGTTAAAGTTTACAGTTTTCACAGAATGTTGATTCCCCACAACACCAGTTAAAAATCCTGGAATCACATGGAATAAAATTGTGATCTGACCTCAGTCATTGTAAAACTGGGATCCTGCTCATGGTTAAACTGAATACAACTTAGCGAATATTTCAACAAGCATTGATATCAAATCACTCTGTAGCTGTTGTGTATTTGATGAGGTCAGTATTTCCCTCACAGTAATGTTGTTCAGTGAGCAGTGTGTCAGCAACATAATCTGCAGACTGGATGTGTTCATTAACCCTTCCTGATGCCCTACCCTGGGGACAATTGTAGTCATAGGAAATACAGATATCATGATGTGTTTAATTATGTCCCTCCTCACTGTAGCTGACTGCTTTATGTTTTTCCCAGGTCCTTGTCTTTGATTTCGGAGGAACGGATTATCAACATTATGATTGGTCTAAGATCACAGCAGTTGTAATCGGTGATAGATATAACCGACGTCTCTTGTGTGCTGCTCATGAACATAATGTTCGAGTTATCATGAAAGGTAACACATTTTAGTAAAGCTCAAATAGGTGCGGTTCTGTTTCCTGATGCAAACTGTATTATTGAAGAGCCAGAGAAAGGAACATGAAGTTTACAGGTTCAGGCTTAAGTGGAGACTCACCCCTGGCACGGACAGGCTGGGCCAAATGGCCTATTTTTGTGCTGTATCATTTATGTCATTCTAGGTTACTGGTATTCTTGATGTCGGAATGTTAAAATTCCCCTCTGGCCCTTAACCTGCTATTATTCAATATTCAATATTCCGGGAGGGATTCTCCGACACCCCGGCGGGTCAGAGAATCGCCGGGGGGCAGTGTGAATCCCGCCCTCGACGGCTGCCGAATTCTCCAGCGCCGGGGGGGGGGGGGGGGGGGGGGGAGGCGGTGGGGGGAGAATCGTGCCAAACCGGTTGGGGGGCGTTGGCAGCTCCCCCCCCCCCCAGCTATTTTCCGGCCTGCGATGGGCCGAGTGGCCGCCTGTTTTCGGCCGATCCCCCGGCGCAAATTACAACAGGCTTACCGGCTGGACCTGGCTCTGTGGGCGGCCACCGGGGTCCTCAGGGGGGCGTGGAGGGATCTGGCCCGGGGGGGGGGGGGGGGGGGGGGGGGGGGGGGGGGGGTGCCCCCATGGTGACCTGGCTCGCGATCTGGGCCCACCGATCCACGGGTGGTCCTGCATCGTCGGGGCACTCTATTCCTCCGCGTCGGCCGCTGTAACAGTCCGGGCAGAGATTAACCCCCCCTTTGCACATGCGCTGGGATGATGCCAGCACTTGCTGGCTCTCCCGCGCATGCGCCGACTCGCGCCGGCCGGCGGAGGCCCTTCGACGCTGGTTGGCCTGGCGCCAAGTCCCTTCCCCGCTGGCTGGCACGGCGCCAAACACTCCGGCGCAGGCCTAGCCCCTGAAGGTGCGGAGGATTCCACAACTTCGGGGTGGCCCGATGCCGGAGTGCTTCACGCCACTCCTCGGCGCCGGAGTGGCCCGCCCCGCCGGTTCGCGGAGAATCCTGCCCTCCATCTTTGTGAAGTAAAAACATTCATCTACATCCACCTCTTATCCTAATTTTCCTTCTTGTTGGTCAAGTTTTGCACACATTGGTGACAATCTTTTCCATTCATCAATCTTAATGCTGCCTCTGTGAAGAGGAATTTTATTGTGTTGAAGGTACTATATAAATGCAAGCCGGTGCATTTATTGATGTTCCTCGCATTTATCATAGAATTTACAGTGCAGAAGGAGGCCATTCGGCCCATCAAGCCTGCACCGGCTCTTGGAAAGAGCACCCTACCCAAGGTCAACACCTCCACCCTATTCCCATAACCCAGTAACCCCACCCAACACTAAGGGCAATTTTGGACACTATTGGCAATTTATCATGGCCAATCCACCTAACCTGCACATCTTTGGACTGTGGGAGGAAACCGGAGGACACGGAGGAAACCCCCGCAGACACGGGGAGAACGTGCAGACTCTGCACAGACAGTGACCCAAGCTGGAATCGAACCTGGGACCCTGGAGCTGTGAAGCATTTGTGCTATCCACAATGCGGTCTGTCTCTGTGAACTCAGTGCAGAGTAATAATGACTATTAGATAGATAGATAGAGAAATACAGCACAGAACAGGCCCTTCGGCCCACGATGTTGCGCCGAACTTTTGTCCTAGGTTAATCATAGAATTTTGGACAATTTGTCATGGCCAATCCACCCAACCTGCACATCTTTGGACTGTGGGAGGAAACCGGAGTACCCGGAGGAAACCCACGCAGTCACGGGGAGGATGTGCAGAATCCACACAGACAGTGACCCAAGTCGAAATCGAACTTGGGACCCTGGAGCTGTGAAGCAATTGTGCTATCCACAATGCTACCGTGCTGCCCTTAAGAAGTTAACCTACACTCCCTTATTTTACCCTAATCCAAGTACCTATCCAATAGCCGCTTGAAGGTCCATAAATTTTCCGACTCAACTACTACCACAGGCAGTGCATTCCATGCCCCCACTACTCTCTGGGTAAAGAACCTACCTCTGACATCCCCTCTATATCTTCCACCATTTATCTTAAATTTATGTCCCCTTGTAATGGTGTGTTCCACCCGGGGAAAAAGTCTCTGACTGTCTACTCTATCTATTCCCCTGATCATCTTATAAACCTCTATCAAGTCGCCCCTCATCCTTCTCCGTTCTAATGAGAAAAGGCCTAGCACCCTCAATCTTTCCTCGTATGACCTACTCTCCATTCCAGGCAACATCCTGGTAAATCTCCTTTGCACCTTTTCCAAAGCTTCCACATCCTTCCTAAAATGAGGTGACCAGAACTGCACACAGTACTCCAAATGTGGCCTGACCAAGGTTTTGTACAGCTGCATCATCACCTCACGGCTCTTAAATTCAATCCCTCTGCTAATGAACGCTAGCACACCATAGGCCTTCTTCACAGCTCTATCCACTTGAGTGGCAACTTTCAAAGAACAATGAACATAGACCCCAAGATCTCTCTGCTCCTCCACATTGCCAAGAACCCTACCATTAACCCTGTATTCCGCATTCAGATTTGTCCTTCCAAAATGGACAACCTCACACTTGTCAGGGTTAAACTCCATCTGCCACTTCTCAGCCCAGCTCTGCATTCTATCTATGCCTCTTTGAAGCCGACAACAGCCCTCCTCACTATCCACAACTCCACCAATCTTCGTATCATCTGCAAATTTACTGACCCATCCTTCAACTCCCTCATCCAAGTCGTTAATGAAAATCACAAACAGCAGAGGACCCAGAACTGATCCCTGCGGTACGCCACTGATAACTGGGCTCCAGGCTGAATATTTGCCATCCACCACAACTCTCTGTCTTCTATCGGTTAGCCAGTTTGTTATCCAACTGGCCAAATTTCCCACTATCCCATGCCTCCTTACTTTCTGCATAAGCCTACCATGGGAAACCTTATCAAATGCAATTGGCGGCATCTCTGTTTTGCAGCTTCTAATATATATTGCTGTTTAATTTTCAGATGACATTACATCATGTTTAGGGCAGCATGGTAGCATGGTGGTTAGCATAAATGCTTCACAGCTCCAGGGTCCCAGGTTCAGTTCCCGGCTGGGTCACTGTCTGTGCGGAGTCTGCACGTCCTCCCCGTGTGTGCGTGGGTTTCCTCCGGGTGCTCCGGTTTCCTCCCACAGTCCAAAGATGTGCGGGTTAGGTGGGTTGGCCATGCTAAATTGCCCTTAGTATCCTAAAAAATAAGGTTAATGGGGGGGGGGGGGGGGTTACTGGTATAGAGTGGATAGGGTTGGCTTGAGTAGGGTGATGATTGGTCGGCACAACATCGAGGGCCGAAGGGTCTGTTCTGTGCTGTACTGTTCTATGTTCTATAGTTAATTAATTATTTTTTTTTAGAAATCTGATGGAACTATCAAGTTAAACTGCAGCCTAACCCACAAAAGCTTCCTCATAGGACAACCTACCCAAACCAGGTATTAGTTTAATAAATAAAAGCAAAGGGCACGATTCTCCGTGCTCACGACGTGTCGGAGAATAGCGGGCGGTGTAAATTTTTACGGCCACGCTGGTCCGACGCCCTCCCACTATTCCCCCCCCCCCCCCCCCGCCCCCGGCCAATGGGCCGATTTCCAAGGCCTTTTCGGTCGTTTTTACGAACTAAAAACACACCTGCTCTGACCGTTTGTAAAAACGGCCTTAAAGTCCCGTTCTGGGGAACCATGGCACCGATTGGTACGGCCGCACCACGGCCATGCCAAGGGTGCCATGGGTACTTACCCCGCGCACTCTTTCTCCCTCCGCCGCCCCGATGGATCCATCCGCGGGGCTTCTGAGGGGCATAACGGACCGCGCATGCACGGGTTTCACGCATATGCGCGATGACATCATCCGCGCATGCGCGGGTTGGAGTTGTCCAATCCCGCATGCGCGGCTGACGTCATCATATGCGTCAGCCGTCGCTAACTTTGGCTCGCGTGCTTAGCGAAATTCGTTAAGGCCGCGATGCCGGAATTCACGGCCGCGCGATGCTAGCCCTGACCGGGGAGCAGAATCGGTTCCTGGTCGGGGGCGCGGAGGCTGCCGTCAAACACGGCCGTTTTCGTGGCAGCGTTCACGACCAGCCGCCTTTGGGGAGAATCGCGCCCAAAATATTCCAGCTGCTGGTAATCTGAAATAGAAACAGGAAACTCTGGATTAGCTCAGCCGGTCTGCGAGTACTTGTGGATAGTAACAAAGTTAATGGGGCAAATTCTCAGTTGGCGAGATTCTCCGTTCCGCAGGTAGGGTTTCCTGGCCGCTGGGGTGGCCACAATGGGAAATTCCTGTGACTAGCAGGAAGAATCTCACTGCCGCCGGGGCCCCGCCATCGAAGAACATGCAGCTGGGGAGGGGGCCAATTCACCACAATTTTTCAGATCTTAATGATCCTTCAACAAAAAGTAAACCTTCTCTGAACTGATCCGATGCATTAACATCCTTCCTTAAACAAGGAGA
The DNA here is from genome assembly GCF_902713615.1 of Scyliorhinus canicula. Lineage (NCBI taxonomy): Eukaryota > Metazoa > Chordata > Chondrichthyes > Carcharhiniformes > Scyliorhinidae > Scyliorhinus > Scyliorhinus canicula. The sequence continues at coordinate 6,962,301 of NC_052149.1, read as the reverse complement.
TTAATACTATCCACAATACTCTAGGTAGGGTCTCTCCAATAATTGAATAAGAAAAGCACAACCTCCCCACTTTTATATTCACTTTCCCTTGTGAAAAATGGGAAAATTCCTAATTAGTTGCTGTACTTGCGTGCTATTAGTCTTTTGCGATTAAATACTAGGACCCCGAGATGTCTCAGCAACTCAGAGCTTTGTAATCTCTCACCATGTAGATATTATGCTATTTTTCTGCTGCCAAATGGACAATTTCCCACTTTCTTCCATTGTGCTTCATTTGCCAAGTCTTTGCCCACTCACTTAATCTAACTCGATCACTTTGTAGCCTCTTTGTGTCTTCTTCACATCTAACTATCACACCTATCTTTGTGCCATCAGCAAATTTCGCTCCAAGATCTCCAAGGTCTCCATCCAAGTCATTTACCTAAATACGAACGACTGAGGCTACAGCACTGATCCCTGTGGCACATCACTCATAACAACTTTGCCAACCAGAAAAAGATACATTTATGCCTACCCTCTGTTTCCTTTCAGCTGGGCGGTCTTCAATCCATGCCAACATCTTATCCCACCCCACACGATGAGCTTTTATATCTGCCAGCAAACTTTGACAGGCACCTCATCAAATGCCTTCTGGAAATCAAAGTACATAGCCACTGGATGCCCTTTATCCACAGAATGTGCAACTTCTTCAAATAATTCCAGTAAATTGGTTAGACTTCGCTTTCACAAAACATTATTGAATCTGTCTGATCACCCTGAATTTTACCAAGAACTCTTCAATACATCTTGTATAGTGGCTTCTAACATTTTTCCTATGTCAGTCGTTAAGTTAACTGTCCATAGATTCCTGCTTTCTGCCTCCCTTCATCGGGACCTTGGTGGGTCGGGATTAGTGATCATATCTGCCTCAGAAACAAGAGTGTTTACACTTCAGAAATAATTAATATGCCATAAAGGGCTTAATGATATGCTGAGGATGTGGAGTGATCAATGTAAATACAAGATCAACCTACATCTCCCTGTTCTACTGGATGTTGGCAGTTCTGTTCCCTCAAACACACTGAGACACCTTGTGTAACTGATGCACAAGAGGTGAGCTGTTGTTTCTTCACCATTTACCAGGAGATATACCAGCTAAATCATTGAGAAATCATGATACGATAAAGGAATGGATCAGACAGCAAGTGTATATTGCCAAAGCATCGTTTTTCGACGGCATCTATTTGGAACAGTTGCAAAAGATTAAACCTGGAACTCAGGAATATGGGGCAATGACTCAGCTGATGAATGAAACCGCACGAGTGTTCCACCGTGCAATACCTGGATCGCAGGTAAAAAAACATTTTATATTTAAAATGCATACAAGCAATGTGGTGCTCACTGTAATTAATTTTTAAAGTGTCTGGATATATTTCTGGACAATAAATTGAAATGCTGATTTCTAACTACAGTTAATGCATCATCTGGGGGAGGTGTTGGCATTGTGGTCATATTACCAGACGAGTAATCCAGAGGACCAGGTTAATGTTCTGGAACATTTTGAATCCCGCCAAGGTGGCACATGTATGAAGCTCTTGTGATGTTTTAATTCTGTCTTTGTTGTTACACGACTGTGCTTCGAGTCTGTAACTGGACCTAATTAAAGTTTTACTGTACAAACATTTTCTACAATTTTTTGTAAATAAAATAAGAGAGGTTGAGTAGACTGGAACTGTACTCGTTGGAATTTAGAAGGATGAGGGGGGATCATATAGAAACATTTAAAATTATGAAGGGAATAGATAGGATAGATGCGGGCAGGTTGTTTCCACTGGCGGGTGAAAGCAGAACCAGGGGACATAGCCTCAAAATAAGGGGATGTAGATTTAGGACTGAGTTTAGGAGGAACTTCTAAACCGAAAAGGGTTGTGAATCTATGGAATTCCTTGCCCAGTGAAGCAGTTGAGGCTCCTTCATTAAATGTTTTTAAGGTAAAGATAGATAGTTTATTGAAGTATAAAGGGATTAAGGGTTGTGGTGTTCGGGCCGGAAAGTGGAGCTGAGTCCACAAAAGATCAGCCATGATCTCATTGAATGGTGGAGCAGGCTCGAGGGGCCAGATGGCCTACTCCTGATCCTGGTTCTTATGTTCTTATGTTCTAAGACCACGATTGCAATTTCATTCCGTTACTCAATCCACAATTTAAACAAAAGCTGGTCTTGGAAACAGTGACAATGCCTTGATTCACTGGTCCATCTGTTTCACTGATGCCTTTTAGTGAAGGAAATCAGGCATCCTTATCTGGTTGTTCCTACAGCTGTCATAGAATTTACAGTGCAGAAGGAGGAGGAGGCCATTTGACCCATCGAGTCCACACCGGCTCTTTGAAAGAACGCCCTACCCAAGCCCACACCTCCACCCTATCCCCATATCCCAGTAACTTCATCCAACTCCAAGGGAAATTTTGGAAACTAAGGGCAATTTAGCATGGCCAGTTCACCTAACTTGCCATCTTTGAACTGTGGGAGGAAACCGAAGCATCCGGAAGAAACCCACGCACACACGGGGAGAACGTGCAGACTCCGCACAGTCACCCAAGCCGGGAATCGAACCTGGGAACCTTGAGCTGTGAAACAATTGTGCTAGCCACTGTGCTACCCCCCCCCCCCCCCCATGTGTTGCCCACAGTGGTTAACTCAGAACTGCCTCTGAAATAGTTTAGCAAGCTAGGCAATTTTATCATAACTGCTACAATTTAATTTAATAATCTTTATTGTCATAAGTAGGCTTACATTAACAGTGCACTGAAGTTACTGTGAAAAGCCCCGAGTCGCCACATTCCGGCACCTGTTCAGGTACACTGAGGGACAATTCAGAATTTCCAAATGACTAACAACACATCTTTCGGGACTTGTGGGAGGAAACTGGAGCACCCGGAGGAAACCCACGCAGACACGGGGAGAACGTGTAGACTCCGCGCAGACAGTGACCCAAACCGGGAATTGAACCTGGGACACTGGTGCGGTGAAGCAACAGTGCTACCCACTGTGCTGCCATGCTGCACCAAAGTCTAGACAAAAGAATGGAACCAGGCTGGCTTCAACCTAGGCACCGGAAACGACATTGCCAAGTCCAGCCCTGTTGACCCTCCAATGTCCTACTTACTGAGATATGGGGGCTTGTGCCAAATTGAGAGATTTGTCTCACAGATGAGTCACACAATACCCATGGTCATGCTCACACAGTCATACCTTACGGACAATATCTTAGACACCACCATCAGCATCCCTGGGTTTGTCTTATTGCAGCAGCAAGACATTCCCACCAGAGGTGGTGGCACGGTAGTATACAGACAGGTTGCGGTTTCCCTGAACGTTTTCAACATTGACACTGGAGCCCATGGACTCTGATGGGTGAAGTCAAACATGGGCAAGGAAACCTTCTGCCTATTAAGAGTACATACATGCCTCGCAAACCCACCCGCAACCACTCATTAATGAACCTGTGCTCCTCCATATTGAATACCACTTGGAGCAAGCACTGAGGATGGTAAAGTTACAGAATGCACTCTGGGTGGAGGACTTCAATGTCCATCTCCACGAGTTGCTTAGTAGCATCACCATTGTCCAAACTGGCTACGTCCAAAAGGACATAGCTCCAAGCCTGGGCCTGCGGCATGCCCTGAGGGATCCAACAAGAGGAAAAAATATATTTAATCTCATCTTCTCCGAATCACCTGTGACCAATCCACCTTACCTGCACACCAGGAGGCAACCTATGCAGATACAGGAAAAAAATGCAAACTTCACACAGAGTCACCCGAGGTTGAATTGAGTCCTGGTCCCTGGCGCTGTGAGGCAGCAGTGCTGACCACTGTGCCACCGTGCCGCCCCCAAATGGCTGGAGTGATGCCGAACACAATGGTTGCGGTGACTGGAAATCGGTTATTTCAGCTCCAGTACATCACTGCAGGAGTTCCTCAGGGTTCTGATCTAAGCCCAACCATCTTCAGCTGCTTCGTCAATAACCATCCCTCAATTAGAAGGTCAGATTTGGGAAGGTTTGCTGAAGCTTGCACAGTCACCATTTGAGACTCCTCAGATGCTGAAGCTGTCTGTGTGCTTATACAGCAAGACCTGGACAATATTCAGGCTTGGACTGGACAAGTAGCAGTAATATTCACACACACAACTTTCCGGCAACGCGTATCTCCAACAAGAATAATCCAAACATCTCCCCTTGATATTTAATTACATTACTATTGTTGAATCCCCCTCTATCATCACTCTTTGCGCTACCATTGACCTGGAACTGAACTCGTCCAGCCATCTAAATAGCGACACCAGCTACAAGATACAAGTCAGGAATTTGATGGAATACTCTGTATTTGGCTGGATGAGGACAACTCCAACAACGCTCAGGCAGTTTGACGTCATCCAGGACAAGGCAGCCCGTTTGATTAGCACTCCATCTGCCACCTTCAGCATGTACATCAGCCACTATCAGTCCACAATGGCAGCAATACCTAGCGTCTACAATATACACTGTATGAACTCACCAATGCTCCATCGACAATAATTTCAATACCCAAGACCTCTACCACTCAGGACAAGGGCAGCAAATGCATTAGAAAATCCCCACCTGCAGGTTCACCTCCAAGAGTCTCACCATCTTGACTTGAACACATAACGTTGTTCCTTCATTGGGTCAAAATTCTGGAACCCCCTCCCTAACAGCACCATGGGTGTACCTACACCACATGTAATGCAGCAGTTCCAGAAGGCAGCTCACCACAATTAGGGATGTGCAGTGAAAATGGTCCTGTAGCTGCATAGTCTGTGAACAAATATACAATCTATATATCTCAGTTAAAACGCTCCTTGGATCATTGCTGAGATGAGATAGTTTACATTGAGTTGCCTTCAGCTAGATATTCAGCAGACCTGGTGTTGCAACCCTGATAATCCAAAATCATACAATTTGATTGAGGCATATTGGTCGCTGTAGTATCTGACAAGACCATTGATCACCAAAGTAGAGCAACAAATAAATGGTTTATTCGGGTAAATAACTATATTCAGGGAGTGAAGTAAAGGCTACCGTTCCCCATGACTTCAGAGTCCAGGAAAACCCGTGCTCAGGCCCCGGATTCATGCTCTCCGGCTCAATTGACCAAATTAGTCACATGAACCTTCAAGAGCTTGACCCCTTAAAGGAGCAAACTACCACTACCATTCTACTCACCTGGCCAGGTTGTCCTCCTGTCCTGCCTGGACCTGGTCAGCCACTCCACCATTTTTGTAACTCCAGATCTTGGTCCTTTTGAACGGGATGCAGTTCCGAGTGGAACTTCTGGCACTGCAGATCTGCTGGCATTTGATGGAGCAGCTGATCTCAGAGATGGAGTTTGGCCCACATGGAGTTTTTATTTTAGAGCAATTAATGCCCCTCTAAGGGTTAAATAGCTGTGGTGCGATGTTCTGGAGTCGGGGAAGCTCACTCCCAGGAACCAGGGTGGACGGGATTTGGCACAGTTTTACGTCCAGCCCACTTTATTCCCCAAAATGATTGTGTACCATTCTATTGAAGCACAAACACTGTAGAACTGCAAACCTGTTAACTTCACAGCTCTAATCAACCATGCACCGATACTATGAATATCAGTTACAGTCAAGATGTGGTTTGAGATTAAATTAACATTTTATTATATTCTGGCCATCAGGTTTCAATAAATGTGCCCTGGTCTCCTCATTGCGGTGATGGCCCATGTTATGACTATGTACCAATTGCAAGATCCTGTGACTTCTTATTTGTGATGACCATTCATATGCAGAGTGAAATGGGCGATGAGTGTTTTGCAAAAGCAAATGCTCCCTATGACTATACTTATTCAGGTACGTCCAACTAAACATTTTGGTTAAGAGTGTCCGGCCTTTATCAATATTAGCCTAAAATGGTCATATTTTTGTCCATTTAGGTCTTTCTGCTTATATTAATCTGGGTATTGATTCCAGAAAGCTGGTAATGGGAGTTCCATGGTATGGTAGCGACTACCGTTGCAAGCATTTCTATGAGGTAAGGACAAATAAATAATTTGCATTGCACACAGAATAGGCAGTGAATTAGATCATCTGAAATCCATTCTCCGGGCATGTTAATTGGGAGAAGGTAGCTCAATGTTAATATCACTGAGCCAGTGACCCAGAGGCTAATGTTCTAGGGGCCGGGAGCCAAGTCCCACCCAGGTAGCTGGTAGAATCTAAATTCAATATCATTTGGAAGCAAAAGCTTAATTGCTCTCTGAAGTGGCCCAGCACGTCACACAGTTCAAGGAATGAATTAGGGATAGGCAACAAATGCTGGCCTTGTCAGTGATGCTCACACCACATAGAATTTACAGTGCGGGAGAAGGTCATTTGGCCCATCCAGTCAGCACCGGCCCTCGTAAAGAGTATCCTACTTAAGCCCACGCCTCCACCCTATCCCTGTAACCCAGTAACCCCACCTAACCTTTTATAGACACTGAGGGCAATTTTATCATGGCCAATCCACCTAACCTGCACATCTTTAGACTGTGGGAGGAAACCTACGCAGACACGGGGATAAAGTGTAAACGCCACACAGTCACCCGAGGCCGGAATTGATAATAATCGCTTATTGTCACAAGTAGGCTGCGATGAAGTTACTGTGAAAAGCCCCTAGTCGCCACATTCAGGCACCTGTTCGGGGGGGGGGGGGGGGGGGGTTGGAACTGGAATTGAACCCGCGCTGCTGGTCTTGTTCTGTATTACAAGCCAGCTGTCCTAGCCTACTGTGCTAAACCAGCCCCTGTACGGAACCCGGGTCCCTGGAGCTGTGAGGCAGCAGTGCTAAATGCTGTGCCACCAGTCCATTGATTTTTACATTATTTCACTGAGACGTTCCCTTATTCCAGGTTGTAAACCACATGTTTCTTAAATCTTTTCCCAAGGATCAACCTGGAGCAGGCCACTCGGTCCATTGTGTCTGTTCTACCAATCAGTTAGATGTTTTGTGATCTGAATGATCTAAACCCGGCCTTGATTCAATAACTCGTTATGCTTTTACCTGACAAAAATCGGACAAACTCAGATGTGACATTTTCAATTGACGCCTTTGTGTCACGGCCAGTGCATGTGGAGATCAGTCAGGCGGCTAATACAACTTTGATTTTCACAGAATTCACGAGCCCTATTTTCTCATCTTTCTTCTCTTTACAGCCTGGTAGATGCCAATTAGAAGAGGTTCCACACAAAGAAGGTGTTTGCAACTTTCACATATCGAAGTCAAAACCATACAAAGACATCATGCAGGAGTTACCCAAATCATTTACCGGCAGATACTGGGACGATAATTACAAATCGCCATATTATGTCTACAAGGTAGGACGATCAGTCAAAGCACAATGCAGACCTGTGCATTCTAAGATTGTTTAAATGGAAACATTGCAATGATTCATCATCCCACATATTCCGTGTCTCATGTCGTGTGAGGTACACTGGTACAACACTGGCTGCAACTGGATGCAGCTTAGATCAAAAAGATACTCCAGACCTTGAAGTTAGTTCAATCAGGTTTATTGAACTAATAGCACAGTTAGCACAGTTCTCTGTAAGTTCGACTCTCTGCTAACCTCAGTGTGGCTACTCTGTGTGACTGAACCAGGCTAGGTCTTAGCCACATGGTGGAGGTGTGAGATTGTAACAACACCCTTGACTGACTCTCGAGATGTTCATCAGTGGAAAGAGGCGGAGTGTCAATGCCTCGTGTCTTTTATAGTCAGATCCCACCCCTGAGAGTCCTGCCTGCTTATTGGTCATGTCCTGTTCTCTGTGTCCATTAGCTGCTTGTCTGTGCCTGCCTGTATATCATTATATGTGTGTCTGCATATCATGACATCTCGGATTCAGCAAAGCTCAAGTTTTAAGTTTGTACAGTGGAAAATGTCTGCAATGGGAGAATCGACAAGAAAATGGGAGTCGATAAGAAAAGGACCCAAACCAATTCAGTTTTTAAAGACATGAGGCGGGAACTAGCGGTCTGTGGACGCAAATCTTGCCATGTTCACAAAATCACGCGAGAGGCCAAAAATGGAATTTGCGTTGGCGAGACTTTTGGAATGAGACCTTCTAGGCTCTCCCCGATGACATGATCAGATTCACCCCCAGGAAGGGGCATTGTAATGTATTTGCCGTGGTTCACGTCACATCTTAAACCATCACTGAATCATCCCATCCCCCAGATGTGACGCCACATTGGTACGAATTGTTACGTTTAAAAAAAAAAGGGAGCCCAAGAGGCCAGACGCCGCTGGACAGCTCCGGGGGGAGTGGGGGGGGGGGGGGGGGGAAGAGGTCTAGGGGGCTGTTGGACAGTGGCGAGGGTCGGTGGACACCGCAATGGGGTTGTGGATAGTGTGGGTGGCCCTAAGGTCTGCTGTCTGTGCTGTTTTGATGTTCTTAGAGGACTGAGTCAGTCCGCTGACTGTGGCTTGGGGGCATGGGGCGGCTGCAGGCCACATGGGGTGGGGAGTGATGCGAGTCAAGGAGGCAGGCCTAATGAGCTGGGTGGATGAAACCCAGAAAGAAAATACAAAACGGTGCCCACCCTGGGTAGGGGTGCGGGTGGGGGGAGGGGGGTCCAGGGGCTGTCCAAAACTCTGTTGAGACATGACACACGCACGTGAAGTTTGAATGATGCAGCCTGAGTAAGAATGGCGAATATTAACTTTGCCTATCCTTTAAGTAGAAAGGGACTGTGCCCTCAAACATTCAAGCTCATCAAACTGATTGGCCACCAAACGTTAACCCTTAATAATGTCAGTTGCCCACACATTCAAACTCAGGGAATGGGGTGAACACTCAGGGTTCAAGGCTCAATGCTTGGGTTTGTGGCATCGGGAGGCTTTGGCCTTGCTTATGTGCTGGACCCCAAGGCCTGCCAGTGAGGTTCCATTAGCCTCTAAGACAGACATTATCATCTAATTGATCCTGCCCATTAGGGATGTGCAAGTGAGGGGCAGCACGGTGGCGCAGTGGGTTAGCCCTGTTGCCTCACGGCGCCAAGGTCCCAGGTTCGATCCTGCCTCTGGGTCACTGTCTGTGTGGAGTTTGCACATTCTCCCTGTGTTTGCGTGGGTTTCGCCCCCCACAACACGAAAGATGTGCAGGCTGGGTGGATTGGCCATGCTAAATTGCCGCTTAAATGGAAAATATCCTCAATATGTTCGCCAACTATCACTTCAACCCTTCTTCGTTCCCCAAGACTTGGTTTAGAATTGCATCTCCTCTTGTTGAGTTTGTCACTAATTGGTTGAAAACATTTTCCTGGACACACTGCATGAGATTTTCTCCCTCAGCTCCCCTTATATTACTTGAATCCCAATTTATATTGGGATAGTTAAAGTCTCCTACTATTGTTCCCTTTTGTTCTTACAGGCATAAATGTGCCTCCATATTTGCTCTTCTATCTCCCTTTCACTCTTTGGTAGTCTGTAGTATATTCCCAGTTGTGAGACTGTGACTGCCTCTATTTTGTTTCTATTTATAACCCATAATGCTTTGTTTGTTGACCTGTATATGATTCATTCTCACAACTGGAATTGATTCTTTAACAATTAGTGCTGCTCCCCTTTTTTGTATCCCACTCCATCGTGCCTGAAAACATTGCATCCAGGGACATTGAGCTGCCACATTTGCTTCTCCTTTAGCCAGATTTCCGTTCTAGCAATGGCATCCTGTTGCCATGTGTCTACCTGTGCCCTTAACTCATCTACCTTGTTTGTAACGCTCCTTGCATTGAAGTATAAACAGTTCAACCCCACCATCTTCCCTTGCTGAAGACTTTTTGAACTCATCTCACTGCTAAATGGTTTTTCCTATATCCTGAGACTGTAATCCCTGGTAATCCCTGGTTCTGAGCTGGCCTTCCATCGGGAACATCCTCCCTGTCTCTACCCTATCTAGTTCTGTGCTGATTTTTAAAGGAAAGCCATGGAAAACTTTAACTTTAAAAAGGAAATCTATGTACTAGTTATTGAAGCAGTTACGTCACTGGGTCAATACTCAAGACGTTATGAACACAAATTCCATCCAATTGTATACTTTATGAAATGAAATTGAAATTGCTTATTGTCACGAGTAGGCTTCAATTAAGTTACTGTGAAAAGCCCCTAGTCGCCACATTCCGGCACCTGTCCAGGGAGGCTGGTACAGGAATTGAACCGTGCTGCTGGCCTGCTTGGTCTGCTTTAAATGCCAGCGAATTAGCCTTGTGAGCTAAACCAGCCCCTAATACAAGTAGGAATGAATTGTGGTTTAAATAATGCTTTTTGCGATGTCCAAAATGTTACATTGATCCAAAAGTGTCACCTCTCGATGTAACGCCTTTGACTTTTTTGGCAGCTTACTGATAAATACCATGAGGTCTGGTATGATGACCCAGAGAGCCTTTCACTGAAGGCAACAATCGTGAAGAAGTTGAAACTCCGTGGTATAGGTGCGTCGTTTGGAAATTTCTTAAACTACAGCGTTAATCCAATAGCAGCAGTGCAAACTGAAGACATGTGGAATGCTCTGTGCCCAATCAGAAAAAAATGGAATGTTTGGAATGTTTAATCTACATATAATGCGATTTGTTGTGCTGGAAAATGTATCAGAAAATGAGGTAAAATCCACAGTAATAATTAAACTAATGCAGATATGATGAACAGATTTCAAGGAGTGGCTTCTCTTTTGTCCGCCCCCCAAAAGTGGGTTTCCCGATCCAGTTGAGAATCGAGCGACAGCCGAAAAACGGGATGGCCGCCAATCCCACTGCACTACTCTGATCCACCACTGGCGACACCTGCGAGCTACATATCCAGCACCAGCGGCACCTTGCAAATTAGGCATTTGCACCCATTGAGCCCATTATTAAAGATGAGATCGCGGAGTACTTGGAAGTGCATGATAAAATAGGACTGAGTCAGCATGGCTTCATCAAGGGACGTCATGTCTGACAAATCTGTTGAAGTTTTAATGCAGAAAGTACTGAAGTGCAAATCTTTTAATGCAAGATGTATTACGGGTAAGGCAGATAAACGTAGAGCTTAGATTAGTACTTGGAACTATGATGTTGCCCTTGCAGAGACCTGGTTGAGGGAAGGACAGGACTGGCAGCTAAACGATCCAGGATTTAGATGTTTCAGGCGGGATAGATGGGATGTAAAAGGGGTGGAGGAGTTGCGCTACTGGTTAGAGAGAATATCACAGCTGTACTACGAGAGGACACCTCAGAGGGCAGCGAGGCTATATGGGTAGAGATCAGGAATAAGAAGGGTGCAGTCACAATGTTGGGGGTTTACTACAGGCCTCCTAACAGCCAGCGGGAAATAGAGGAGCAGATAGGTCGACAGATTTTAGAAACGAGTAAAAACAACAGGGTTGTTGTGATGGGAGACTTCAACTTCCCCAATATTGATTGGGACTCACTTAGTGCTCGGGGCTTGGACGGGGCAGAGTTTGTGAGGAGCATCCAGGAGGGCTTCTTAAAACAATATGTAGACAGTCCAACTAGGGAAGGGGCTGTACTGGACCTGGTATTGGGGAATGAGCCCGGCCAGGTGGTAGAAGTTTCAGTAGGGGAGCATTTCGGGAACAGTGACCATAATTCAGTAAGTTTTAAAGTGCTGGTGGACAAGGATAAGAGTGGTCCTAGGGTGAATGTGCTAAATTGGGAGAAGGATAATTATAACAAAATTAGGTGGGAACTGAAGAACCTAGATTGGGGGCGGATGTTTGAGGGTAAATCAGCATCTGACATGTGGGAGGTTTTCAAATGTCAGTTGAAAGGAATTTAGGACCGGCATGTTTCTGTGCGGAAGAAGAATAAATATGGCAAATTTCGGGAACCTTGGATAACGAGAGATGTGGTAAGCCTCATCAAAAAGAAAAAGGAGGCATTTGTCAGAGGTAGGAAGCTGGGAACAGATGAAGCCTGTATGGAATATAAGGAAAGTAGGAAGGAACTTAAGCAGGGAGTCAGGAGAGCTAGAAGGGGTCACGAAAAGTCATTGGCAAATATGGTTAAGGAAAATTCCAAGGCTTTTTACACATACATAAAAAGCAAAAGGGTAGCCAGGGAGTGGGTTGGCCCACTGAAGGATAGGCAAGGGAAGTGATGTGTGAAGCCAGAGGAAATGGGCGAGGTACTAAATGAATACTTTGCATCAATATTCACCAAATAGAAGGAATTCGTGGATGTTGAGTCTGGAGAAGGTTGCGTAGATAGCCTGGGTCACATGGAGATCCAAAAAGATGAGGTGTTGGGCGTCTTGAAAAATGTTAAGGTAGATCAGTCCCCAGGGCCTGATGGGATCTACCCCAGAATACTGAAGGAGGCTAGAGAGGAAATTACTGAAGCCTTGACAGAAATCTTTGGCTCCTCACTGTCTTCAGGTGATGTCCTGGAGAATAGTCAATGTTGTTCTTTTGTTTAAGAAGGGTAGCAAGGATCATCCAGGGAATTACAGGCCGGTGAGCCTTACGTCAGTGGTAGGGAAATTACTGGAGAGAATTCTTCGAGAAAGGATCTACTCCCATTTGGAAGTAAATGGACGTACTAGTGAGAGGCAGCAAGGTTTTGTGAAGGGGAGGTCGTGTCTCACTAACTTGATAGAGTTTTTCGAAGAGGTCTCAAAGATGATTGATGCAGGTAGGGCAGTGGATGTTTCATAGAATTTACAGTGCAGAATGAGGCCATTCAGCCCATCGAGTCTGCACCGGCTCTTGGAAAGAGCACCCTACCCAAGGTCAACACCTCCAACCTATCCCCATAACCCAGTAACCCTACCCAACACTAAGGGCAACTTTGGTCACTAAGGGCAATTTATCATGGCCAATGCACCTAACCTGCACATCTTTGGACTGTGGGAGGAAACCGGAGCACCCGGAGGAAACCCACGCACACACGGGGAGGATGTGCAGACTCCGCACAGACAGTGACTCAAGCCAGAATCGAACCTGGGACCCTGAAGCTGTGAAGCAATTGTGCTATCCACAATGCTACCGTGCGGCCCGTGTTGTCTATATGGACTTCAGTAAGGCCTTTGACAAGGTCCCTCATGTTAGACTGGTACAAAAGCTGAAGTCACACAGGATCAGGGGTGAGCTGGTAAGATGGATACAGAACTGGCTTGGTCATAGAAGGCAGAGAGTAGCAATGGAAGGGTGCTTTTCTAATTGGAGGGCTGTGACTAGTGGTGTTCCGCAGGGATCAGTGCTGGGACCTTTGCTGTACGTAGTATATATAAATGATTTGGAGGAAAATGCAACTGGTCTGATTAGTAAGTTTGCAGACGACACAAAGGTAGGTGGAATTGCGGATAGAGATGAGGACTGTCAGAGGATACAGCAGGATTTAGATCATTTGGAGACTTGGGCGGAGAGATGGCAGATGGAGATTAATCCGGAAAAATGTCAGGTAATGCATTTTGAGAGGTCAAATTCAGGTAGGGAATATACAGTGAATGGTAGAACCCTCAAGAGTATTGAAAGTCAGAGACATCTAGGTGTACAGGTCCACAGGTCACTGAAAGGGGCAACACAGGTGGAGAAGGTAGTCAAGAAGGCATATGGCATGCTTGCCTTCATAGAACATAGAACGATACAGCGCAGTACAGGCCCTTCCGCCCTCGATGTTGCACCGACATGGAAAAAAAAACTAAAGGCCATCTAACCTACACTATGCCCTTATCATCCATATGCTTATCCAATAAACTTTTAAATGCCCTCAATGTTGGCGAGTTCACTACTGTTGCAGGTAGGGCATTCCACGGCCTCACCACTCTTTGCGTAAAAAACCCACCTCTGACCTCTGTCCTATATCTATTACCCCTCAATTTAAGGCTATGTCCCCTCGTACTAGCCACCCCCATCCGCGGGAGAAGGCTCTCGCTGTCCACCCTATCTAACCCTCTGATCATTTTGTATGCCTCTATTAAGTCACCTCTTAACCTTCTTCTCTCTAACGAAAACAACCTCAAGTCCATCAGCCTTTCCTCATAAGATTTTCCCTCCATACCAGGCAACATCCTGGTAAATCTCCTCTGCACCCGTTCCAAAGCTTCCACGTCCTTCCTATAATGAAGCGACCAGAACTGTACGCAATACTCCAAATGCGGCCGTACCAGAGTTTTGTACAACTGCAACATGACCTCATGGCTCCGGAACTCAATCCCTCTACCAATAAAGGCCAACACATCATAGGCCTTCTTCACAACCCTATCAACCTGGGTGGCAACTTTCAGGGATCTATGTACATGGACACCGAGATCCCTCTGCTCATCCACACTACCAAGAATTTTACCATTAGCCAAATATTCCGCATTCCTGTTATTCTTTCCAAAGTGAATCACCTCACACTTCTCCACATTAAACTCCATTTGCCACCTCTCAGACCAGCTCTGCAGCTTATCTATGTCCCTCTGTAACCTGCAACATCCTTCCGCACTGTCTACAACTCCACCGACTTTAGTGTCGTCTGCAAATTTACTCACCCATCCTTCTGCGCCCTCCTCTAGGTCATTTATAAAAATGACAAACAGCAACGGCCCCAGAACAGATCCTTGTGGTACGCCACTCGTAACTGAACTCCATTCTGAACATTTCCCATCAACTACCACTCTCTGTCTTCTTTCAACTAGCCAATTTCTGATCCACATCTCTAAATCACCCTCAATCCCCAGCCTCCGTATTTTCTGCAATAGCCGACCGTGGGGAACCTTATCAAACGCTTTACTGAAATCCATATACACCACATCAACTGCTCTACCCTCGTCTACCTGTTCAGTCACCTTCTCAAAGAACTCGATAAGGTTTGTGAGGCATGACCTACCCTTCACAAAACCATGCTGACTATCCCTAATCATATTATTCCTATCTAGATGATTATAAATCGTATCTTTTATAATCCTCTCCAAGACCTTACCCACCACAGACGTTAGGCTCACCGGCCTATAGTTACCGGGGTTATCTCTACTCCCCTTCTTGAACAAAGGGACCACATTTGCTATCCTCCAGTCCTCTGGCACTATTCCTGTAGCCAATGATGACCTAAAAATCAAAGCCAAAGGCTCAGCAATCTCTTCCCTGGCTTCCCAGAGAATCCTAGGATAAATCCCATCCGGCCCCGGGGACTTATCTATTTTCACCTTGTCCAGAATTGCCAACACTTCTTCCCTACGCACCTCAATTCCATCTATTCTAATAGCCTGGGTCTCAGCATTCTCCTCCACAATATTATCTTTTTCTTGAGTGAATACTGACGAAAAGTATTCATTTAGTATCTCGCTTATCTCCTCAGCCTCCACACACAACTTCCCACCACTGTCCTTGACTGGCCCTACTCTTACCCTAGTCATTCTTTTATTCCTGACATACCTATAGAAAGCTTTTGGGTTTTCCTTGATCCTACCTGCCAAAGACTTCTCATGTCCCCTCCTTGCTCGTCTCAGCTCTCTCTTTAGATCCTTCCTCGCTTCCTTGTAACTATCAAGCGCCCCAACTGAAACTTCATGCCTCATCTTCACATAGGCCTCCTTCTTCCTCTTAACAAGAGATTCCACTTCTTTGGTAAACCACGGTTCCCTCGCTCGACCCCTTCCTCCCTGCCTGACTGGTACGTACTTATCAAGAACATGCAATAGCTGTTCCTTGAACAAGCTCCACATATCCAGTGTGCCCAACCCTTGCAGCCTACTTCTCCAACCAACACATCCTAAGTCATGTCTAATGGCATCATAATTGCCCTTCCCCCAGCTATAACTCTTGCCCTGCGGGGTATACTTATCCCTTTCCATCACTAACGTAAAGGTCACCGAATTGTGGTCACTGTTTCCAAAGTGCTCACCTACCTCCAGATCTAACACCTGGCCTGGTTCATTACCCAAAACCAAATCCAATGTGGCCTCGCCTCTTGTTGGCCTGTCAACATATTGTGTCAGGAAACCCTCCTGCACACATTGTACAAAGAACGACCCATCTAATGTACTCGAACTATATCTTTTCCAGTCAATATTTGGAAAGTTAAAGTCTCCCATAACAACTACCCTGTTACTTTCGCTCTTTTCCAGAATCATCTTCGCCATCCTTTCCTCTACATCCTTAGAACTATTAGGTGGCCTATAGAAAACTCCCAACAGGGTGACCTCTCCTTTCCTGTTTCTAACCTCAGCCCATACTACCTCAGAAGAAGAGTCCCCATCTAGCATCCTTTCCGCCACCGTAATACTGTCCTTGACTAGCAGCGCCACACCTCCCCCTCTTTTGCCCCCTTCTCTGAGCTTACTAAAACACCTAAACCCCGGAACCTGCAACAACCATTCCTGTCCCTGCTCTATCCATGTCTCTGAAATGGCCACAACGTCGAAGTCCCAGGTACCCACCCATGCTGCCAGTTCCCCTACCTTATTTCGTATACTCCTTGCATTGAAGTAGACACACTTCAAACCACCTACCTGAACACTGGCACCCTCCTGCGAAGTCAAATCTGTGCTCCTGACCTCTATACTCTCAATCTCCCGTACCCCAAAACTACAATCCAGGTTCCCATGCCCCTGCTGAATTAGCCAGGGCATTGAGTATATGAATTGGCAAGTCATGTTGCAGCTGTATAGAACCTTAGTTAGGCCACACTTGGAGTATAGTGTTCAATTCTGGTCGCCACACTAGCAGAAGGATGTGGAGGCTTTAGAGAGATTTTGTAGAAGAGATTTACCAGGGTGCTGCCTGGTATGGAGGGCATTAGCTATGAGGATCGGTTGAATAATCTTGGTTTGTTCTCACTGGAACGACGGAGGTTGAGGGGCGACCTGATAGAGGTCTACAAAATTATGAGGGGCATAGACAGAATGGATAGTCAGAGGCTTTTCCCCAGGGTAGAGGGGTCAGTTACTAGGGGACATAGGTTTAAGGTGCGAGGGGCAAGATTTAGAGTAGATGTACGAGGCAAGTTTTTCACACAGAGGATAGTAGGTGTCTGGAACTCGCTGCCGGAGGAGGTGGTGGAAGCAGGGACATTTAAGGGGCAGCTGGACAAATACATGAATAGGATGGGAATAGAGGGATACCCCCCAGAAAGTGTAGAAGATTTTAGTTTAGACGGGCAGCGTGGTCGGCACGGGCTTGGAGGGCCGAAGGGCCTGTTCCTGTGCTGTACTTTTCTTTGTTCTTTCTTTGTTCTTTGTTCTTTGAGGAAGTAACGAGGAAGTTAGACAAAGGAGACCAATGGACGTGATTTATTTAGATTTCCAGAAGGCCTTGACAAAGTGCCGCAGAGGAGACTTAAATGTGATAAGAGCCCGTGGTGTTAAGGGTAAGATCCTGGCATGGATAGAGGATTGGCTGACTGGCAGAAGGCAGAGTGGGGATAAAGGGGTCTTTTTCAGGATGGCAGCCGGTGACTAGTGCTGTGCCTCAGGGGTCGGTGCTGAGACCACAACTTTTCACAATATAAATTGATGATCTGAAAGAAGGAACTGAAGGCACTGTTGCTAAGTTTGCAGATTGTACAAAGATCTATAGAGGGACAGGGAGTATTGAAGAAGTAGGCAGTTTGCAGAAAGATTTGGACAGGCTAGGAGAGTGGGCAAAGAAGTGGCAGATGGAATACAATGTGGAAAAGTGTGTGGTTAAGCACTTTGGAAGGAGAAATGGAGGGATAGATTATTTTCAAAATGCGGAAATGCTTCGGATAACAGATGCACAAAGGGACTTGGGAGTCCTTGTTCACGATTCTCTTAAGGTTAATGTGTCGGTTCAGTCGGCACTTAGGAAGGCAAATGTAATGTTAGCATTTATGTCAAGGGGGCTAGAATACAAGACCAGAGATGTACTTCTGAGGCTGTATGCGGCTCTGGTCAGACCCCATTTGGAGTATTGTGAGCAGTTTTGAGCCCCATATCTAAGGAAGGATGTGCTGGCCTTGGAAAAGGTCCAGATGAAGTTTACAAGAATGAACTCTAGAAAGAAGAACTTGTCATATGAGGAACAGTTGAGGACTCTGGGTCTGTACTCGGAGTTTTGAAGGATGACGGGGATCTTATTGAAACTTACAGGATACTGCGAGGCCTGGATAGAGTGGATGTGGAGAGTATGTTTCCACTTGTCATAAAAACTAGAAGCAGAGGACACCATCTTAGACTAAAGGGACAATCCTTTAAAACAGACATGAGGAGGAATTTCTTCAGCCAGAGGGTGGTAAATCTGTGGAACTCTTTGCCGCAGAAGGCTGTGGAAGCCAAATTACTGAGTGTCTTTAAGGCAGAGATAGATAGGTTCTTGATTAATAAGGGGATCAGGGGTTATGGGGAGAGGGAAGGGGAATGGGGATGAGTAAAATATCAGCCGTGATTGAATGGCGGAGCGGACGCGATGAGCCGAGAGGCCTAATTCTGCTTCTATGTCTTATGGTCTTAACGGTTGGAAGGCTGATTCTCCAGCACCTCCTCAACCGGGATTGGTGCAGGTATTTTCCAGCATGGCCCTGACGCGGTGGAGATGCCTCCCAAAGGACCATCGGAAGGTCCCCTCCCCCTCATGGTGCAAATCTTGCCCCCCTCCCTCACCCAACTGCTTTCTGCTGTGACAAAGAAAAAGTCAAAGCACTTCGCTACTTTTAACATTGTGAGGAGATTTCAATCATATCAAGGGTGTTTATCAATATTGTGGTTCGCATCAAAGAAAGATAAGAGATGTATTCAAGCATGAATGGAAATATCCGCCAAGCAGCTGTCTCTGCAGTGATAATAATGGCAATGACTGGCTAATACAATGTATTGCTATGTGAAATTGAATGTAAGATCTGTATTTGAAAGCCTGGCGAGGGATTTCAAACCCTTTGAAGTGTACTTGCCTTTTAAGGAAGCTACTGACACTTGTAAATAGCTGCTGGAATTAATGAGAGGACAGAGGGGCTCAAGCAGTTCTGAAGTTTAAAAAGTTTAGTTTAAGATTGGGATGGGCCCAGAGGGGCAGCTGCTCTCAATACAGTGAGGTTAGAACTGTCTGTAGACAGGCTAGCAGGTTCCTTACAAACAATTTAGTTAAAGATTAAACTGGGGTCAGACCAGAGCAGCTGATCTCAAGACAGTGAGTTAAAAACTGGCCTGTGAATGGGATAGGACTTTTGTCTCAGCGTCATTTGTTAGGAAAGGCTAAGTGAAAATGCAGTGATTTTTCATTCTGCTGCCTGGACTGCTCATCAGGGGCTGGATTCTCCCCTACCTGGCGGGAGGGTGGGGGGGGGGGGGGTCCCGCTGGGATGGAGTGGTGTGAACCACTCCGGCGTCGGGCAGCGCTAAAGGTGCGGATTTCTCTGCACCTTTAGGGACCAGGCCCTCACGTGGAGGGTCTAGATCCATGCCGGAGTGGTTCCTGTCCCGCCGGCTAGCGTGGCAGGCCTTTGACTCCACGCCAGTTAGGGCTGGCGGAAGTCCGCGCATGCGGCGGTGCGTCAGCTGCTGCTGACGTCATCCCCGCGCATGCGCATGCGCGGGGGTCACTTCCGGGTCGGCCATCACGGAGGCTATGGCCGAAGCGGAAGGAAAAGAGTGCCCCCCACGCCACAGGCATGCACGCGGATTAGTGGACGCTAATCGCGGGCCAGGCCACCGTGGGGGCACCCCCCAGGGCCAGATCACTCCGTGCCCCCCTTAGGACCCCAGAGCCCGCTCGCGCCGCCAGTCCCGCCGGTAACGGTGGTGGTTTGATTCACACTGGCGGGACAGGCATTACAGCAGCGGGACTTCGGCCCATCGCAGGCCGGAGAATCGCGGGGTGGGGGGGGGGGGGGGGCGCTGACTGGCGCGATATCCGGTGCCATAGAATTTGGCAGCCATCGGGGGCTTGATTCGCGCCGCCCCTCTCCCCCGCCCCCGATGATTATCCGACCCGGCCCGGGGGGGGCAGGGGGGGGGGGGGCTGTTGGAGAATCCAACCCCAGGTTTCAGATATGGGTTTCAGATGGGAGGTCTGGTGGGGGATCTGATGGGGTGTTTCTGTTGGGGGTCTGATGGGAGCATCTAATGAGGGGTCAGTGGAAATGTTGGGTCGCCCTCATATGTGCATGATGTGGGGGGTGGGGGTGATCCGTTATTCCCATGGTGTTGGGCAGGAGGATGTCCCTACTTCTCAGCAGGATTTGGATTGTGGGGAAGGGGGTCCAGCTGCCGGACCTCAGCATCAGGCTCTCAGAATGGTGGCCGAGTAGCCTGGAATCTGAAAGCTCTCCTGTAATATTCTTTTAAAATACAGTAGCCAATTTTTTTTTCTAATTAAGGGGCAATTTAGCGTGGCCAATCCACCTGCGCTGCACATCTTTGGGTTGTGGGAGTGAAGCACACGTAGCACGGGGAGAACGTGCAAACTCCACGCGGACAGTGGCCTGAGCCGTGACCGAACCTGGCACTTCTGCGCCATGAGGCTGTAGCGCTAACCATTGCGCCACCGTGCTGCCCGGTTTTAAATACAGTTATGAGATTCAGGAATGCTTGCTGGAAAGACATTTCTTGGACACACCACTTTGAGAAAGTGATTTCCTTCAGGGACCAGCTGTTTTTTCTTGCCTGTCTCAACTTACTTGTTTAAGCAGCCAGTTTTTGAAATCTCTCCTATCCCATTCACAGGCCAGTTTTTAACTCACTGTCTTGAGATCAGCTGCTCTGGTCTGACCCCAGTCAAATCTTTAACTAAATTGTTTGAACGGAACCTGCTAGCCTGTCTACAGACAGTTCTAACCTCACTGTATTGAGAGCAGCTGCCCCTCTGGGCCCATCCCAATCTTAAACTAAACTTTTTAAACTTCAGAACTGCTTGAGCCCCTCTGTCCTCTCATTAATTCCATCATCTTACTAAACTAAATATGTGTGGCGCCAATTCAACAAAAACACATTTTATGGGCGCGATTCTCTGGCATGTTGTTCTCCCGCTTGAGTGAAACGACGCGCGTGAATAGCGGGAAAGGCAGAAAACGATGTCCGCGCCAGAACGACAAACAGTTTGCGATTGCAACGGCCAGCTCCCATTGGAGAAATCAGGATCCCGCCATAGAATGGCCATTAACCAATTATCACCACTTAAGCTCTGTTTCTATACAATTAACGAGAGCCATCCCATCTTCAACAGCCTCCTGTGATTCAGCGGCCTCCCCACCAAGTGGTCACGCTGGGCCCAATCCGTACTCCTTTTGAAATAGCCGTCTTTGCTCACAGGCAAAGAGCCCGGAGATGCTGGAGTTGTCACTCCAGTTCTCCAGATCCAGTCATACTGGGGAGAGAGAAGTGGGTAGAGAGAAACATCGCAGTGAGATCAGAAATAATCACCACTGGTTACCGGGCAAAGCAACGCATTTCGAGCTAATTCATTGTCCACCAGCTAAGTCAATCAAAGGAAGTCCTCACTGACCTCTCCAGTCGCTACAATCCTCTGCTCGAATTAAAGGCACAGACCATCTACAAACTGCTTTGATTAAAGTCATTGGTCCGTTAATAACCCATGAGTAAAAATAGTAATTGCAAAAAATAAAAGAAAGGGAAAAATAAGGGAACAAACAGGAGGGCCCTCACAAATCTGTTCTGCTTAAATTCGATCAATTTCGGCATACATCTGCCACTTAAGTTCCAAAACTTTTGCCGATATGCTTTGGGAACCAATTCATATGCACCCAGAATAGCCTCGTCATAGTTCTTAGACACGTCTCTGACAGGGAAGCATAAACTTCCTGTGATTCACACCGTATTATAACCTGTATATATATGTGTCTATATTGTAAGTGCAGTTGCACTACCTGACCTCCAGGGGGAGTAGCTCCGGGAATGCTTGAGAGTTGTACAGGGCTTCTCCCTTGGCTCCGGCCAGGACTCCTCCCCTGGGAGCTGCTGTAGAAAGATCAGTGCCACAGGGTCAGCCGGCCAGTTCACCGAAAGTTCAACGGCTAACAGGCTGCCTCTGTTGTAAGTATATTAAAACCGCTATTCTAATCCTACAAGCACGTGTCCGTAGAATTGTTGGTTCCAACAATTTGATATACTTAGGAAACAGTCGAAGAAATCATGGAAGCAGCCCTCAAGCACGGACGCCTAGAATTCGACCCACACACCCCCATCATTTACTTTGCATGGGTCATGTCCATTATTCTTTTGCTCCATTGAGTTGCTATTTTCTCAATTGCCCGAGAAAAGGGTTCCACTTCCTTCTCTTTGATGTTTGGGACGGCCTGTATAAATTTAAACAGATCATCACTGGGTGAAGCTCCCATCTCGTTCCTGGCAGCTCCCTTTTAATTTCCTATACCTAAATCTGAAAATCTCTGTCTTTTGCTTTTTCTTCTCTCTCTAATTTGAACCTCCTCATTTCAATTTCCATTTGAAAAGCGTTTTATTTTTGCCGCATCTCCACTTCGTTTTGCTGCCTTTCCAGTTCTTTCTCCATTCTTTTCTTTTCTTTTTCTTAATTTAAGAGTACACAATTCATTTTTTCCAATTAAGGGGCAACTTTGTGTGGCCAATCGCATATCTTTAGGTAGTGGGAGCAAAACCCACACAAACATGGTGAGAATGTGCAAACTCCACACAGACAGTAACCCAGAGCCGGGATTGAACCTGGGACCTCGGTGCCGTGAGGCAGAAATTCTGACCACTGCGCCACCGTGCTGCCCCTTTCGCCATTCTTTTTAACCAGGGCTCCAGGTTCGATTCGCGGCTTGGGTCACTGTCTGTACTGTTATGGGCCAGGGTTTAGAGAACCCCAAAGTGTATCATGGAGTTCACCTGAACCAGAACTTTTAATAGATTGTGGTATGGGGAGCACACGGCCCACACTACAGGTGTGGGACAGCAGAAATGGAACTTTTTTTAAAAAGCAAAACAATATTTATTCTAAGAACTCAAGTTAACCTTTTTGAAACATACAGTGAGCATCTTAGCAACCATTAATTCAAATACAACCCCCAAAGAGTACAACACTAATCCTTAATAACTTCCCAAACAACATCCAGAAGACAGAAGAAACACCTTTTAACAGAAGCACATTGGATTTACATTCACTACTGAAAACATTTAGAATTCTGAATTCACCAAATTATCAAGAGATAGTCTTTTCATGGCAGAGAGATGAACAGTACAGCTGCTCTGTCTGGCTTCAGCTCCAACACTGAAAACAAAACTAAAACACACCCTGCAGCAAACAGCCTAAATTGAAAGTAAAAAGCTGACAGACATCCCAGCTCCACCTACTCTCTGACATCACTGCAGTAGTAAACACCCATTTCTTAAAGGTACTCTCACTGCAGATATTTATATGCACATCCATTTATTAACACCCATTTCTTAAAGGTACTCTCACATAGAACATAGAACATAAAACATATATTGCAGAAGGAGGCCATTCGGCCCAGAGTCTGCACCGACCCACTTAAGCCCTCACTTCCAGCCTATCCACGTAACCCAATAACCCTTCCTTTTTTGTTTGACAGTACGGAGTCTGCACGTGTTCCCATGTCCACGTGGCTTTCCTCCAGGTGCTCCGGTTTCTTCCCACACGTCCCGAAAGATGTGCTGTTAGATAATTTGGACATTCTGAATTCACCCTCAGTTTACCCGAACAGGTGCCGGAATGTGGTGACCAGGGGATTTTCATAGTAACTTCACTGCAGTGTTAATGCAAACTTACTTGTGACAATAAAGATTATTATTAATAATTCTCAAACTGCAACTGAATTCTCTCCAGCTCAATTCCCCACCAGAAAATATATTTGATGTTATATTACTTCATGGACTCTCCTGTGTTCCTAACAGACCCAAGTATTCAACCTAAATGTCATATATCCCTGCCTTCCTAGCTTTAGCTGGTACTGCTATTTTTAACTGACCATTTAAATTTTTGTGTCTTTTTGAAATTCTTTTAAGTAAACCAAAGGCAAGTAATTCACCTGAACAAAAATCTTAGGAGCTTCAAAAGCCATCCGGTTATTGCTACAAACCTTGTGTCTCTTTTTAATTTATACTGCAACCCAAATGTCACAGTCTACCATTCCAAATGTCCCAGACGAGCCCCCAGATTACGTTATGCCCCTTGAGCTGGTGTGCGGTCAATTCCAGCCCCACTTGACCCAAAGCCACAACACAATTGAAATTGATCAATAAGTTTTAGAAAACAAACAAATTATTTGGCCAATGGCGGCCCAATAATTACAGTCACCAGGTTTGTGAAATTTAAACACAATTAAGAGTAATAACAAGAAGTGTGATTAAATGTGCAGCAGATACAACAGGCTGTTTTCTTTCCTCTGCGTGTCCAGGATGAGACAGAATACAGGAGGAAGATACAGAACCAAGTGGAGTGGTGCAGTGACACAATCTATCCCTCAATGCCAGCAAAACTAAAGAGTTGGTTATTGACTTAAGGAAGCAAAGTATTGTACACACCCCTGTCAGCATCAAAGGGGCAGAGGTGGAGATGGTTGACAGCTTCAAAATACTAGGTGTACACATCACCAGAAACCTTTCCCGGTCCACCCACGTCGACCTACGACCAATAAAGCACAACGGCACCTATACTTGCTCAGAAAACTAAGGAAAACTCAGAAAACATGTCCACATTGACTCTTACCAACCTTTACAGATGCACTATAGAAAGCATCCTATCTGGCTGCATCACAGCCTCAAATCTCAACTGCTCAGCCCAAGACTGTAAGAAACTAGAGAGAACAGTGAACACCACCCAGTCCATCACACAAACCCACCTCTCATCCATTTACTTTGTCTACACCTCCCGCTGCTTGGGGAAAGCGGGCAGCATAATCAAAGTTCCCTCCCACCCGGCTTACTCACTCTTCCAACTTCTTCCATCGAGCAGGAGATACATAAGTCTGAGAACACGCAGGAACAGATTCAAAAACAGCTTCTTCCCCACTGTTACCAGACTCCTAAACAACCTTCTTTGGACTGACCTGATTGATCCCTTCACACAGCTTCTCTACTGAGTAGTACTGCACCCTGTGTGCTTCACCCGATGCCGGTGTCTATGTATTTACATTGTGTAACTTGTGTTGCCCTATTATGTACTTTGTTTTCATATAATGAATGATCTGTTTGAGCTGCATGCAGAACAATACTTTTCATTGTACCTCGACACATGTGACAATAGACCAATCCAACCCGACAAGCAAGCCCTGGGTGCCATGGCTGCGGACGGGATGCTGGAGGCTAAAACAACTGCGAAAAGCCTTTAAAAATGCCGGGCTTGCTGCAGGTGGGGGCCCGGGCCGGGAGCCGTAGGGGGAGTGGCTTTATGTCAACTCCGTGAACTCAGGGTGTCCCCCGCAGGATCAGTGTGCCCTGGCTCAGACTGCTTTGCTGCTGTCTGGCTTTTAAACACAACCCTTTGGTCTAATTCTGCTCCTATATCTTTTGAACTTATATGGGCAAGGGAACTAAATGTATTTTCTCCAAATTTGCAGATGATACTAATTTGGGTGGGAGGGTAAGCTGTGAGGAGGATGCAGAGATGCTTCAGTGAGATTTAGACATGCTGATTGAGTTGACATATTGGATTGGATTTGTTTATTGTCACGTGTACCGAGGTACAGTGAAAAGTATTTTTCTGCAAGCAGATCAACAGATCATTCAGTACGTGGGAAGAAATGGGAATTAAACAAAATTCAAGAAAATACATAATAGGGCAACACAAGATATACAATGTAACTACACAAGCATTGGCATCGGATGAAGCATACAGGGTGTAGTGTTAATGAGGTCAGTCCATAAGAGGGTCATTTAGGAGTCTGGTAACGGTGGGGAAGAAGCTCTTTTTGAGTCTGTTCGTGCGTGTTCTCAGACTTCTGTATCTCCTGCCTGATGGAAGAAGTTCGAAAAGTGAGTAAGCTGGGTGGGAGGGATCCTTGATTATGCTGCTCGCTTTCCCCCGGCAGCAGGAGGAGTAGATGGAGTCAATGGATGGGAGGCAGGTTCGTGTGATGGACTGGGCAGTGTTCACGACTCTCTGAAGTTCCTTGCGGTCCTGGGCCGAGCAGTTGCCATACCAGGCTATGATGCAGCCAGATAGGATGCTTTCTATCGTGCATCTGCAAAAGTTGGTAAGGGTTAATGTGGACATGCCAAATTTCCTTAGTTTCCTGAGGAAATATAGGTACTGTTGTGCTTTCTTGGTGATAGCGTCGATGTGACTGGACCAGGACAGATTTTTGGTGATGTGCACCCCTAGGAATTTGAAATTGCTAACCATCTCCACCTCGGCCCCGTTGATGCTGACAGGGGTGTGTACAGTATTTTGCTTCCTGAAGTCAATGACCAGCTCTTTAGTTTTGCTGGCATTGAGGGAGAAATTGTTGTTGTTACACCACTCCACCAGGTTCTCTATCTCCCTCCTGTATCCTGACTCATCGTTATTCGAGATCCGCCAACTATGGTCGTATTGTCAGCAAACTTGTAGATGGAGTTGGAACCAAGTTTTGCCACGCAGTCGTGTGTGTACAGGGAGTAGAGTAGGGGGCTAAGTACGCAGCCTTGCGGGGCACCAGTATTGAGGAATATTGTGGAGGAGGTGTTGGTGTTCATTCTTACTGATTGTGTTCTGGTGGTCAGATAATCGAGGATCGAGTTGCAGAGTGGAGAGCCAAGTCCTAGGTTTTGGAGCTTTGATATGAGCTTGGCTGGGATCCCGTCCGGGCCCGTCGACTTCCGCGGGTTCACTTTCAGGAAGGCCGATCTGACATCGGAAGCTGTGAGGGTGAGTATGGGTGAATTATGGGCTGCTGGGGCCCTCGACAGTGGGTTGTTGGTTACCTGCTCGAACCGAGCATAGAATGCATTAAGTTCATCGGGGAGGGGTGCGCTGATGCCAGAGATACTGCTCGGCTTCGCTTTGTAGCTCGTTATGTTGTTTAGTCCTTGTCACAACCGCCGAGAGTCTGTCTGTGACTCTAGCTTAGTTTGATATTCTCTCTTGGCATCTCGGATAGCTTTGCAGAGGTTGTACCTGGATTTCTTGTATAGGACAGGGTCGTCTGCCTTGAACGCCTCAGATCTGTCCTTCAGTAGAGAGTCAATCTCGCGGTTGAGCCATGGTTTCCAGTTGGGGAACGCACGTCCTGCTTTCTTTGGCACGCAGTTGTCCACACATTTGCTGATGAAGTCTGTGACAGTGGTGGCATACTCATTTAAGTTGGGTGCTGAGTTCTTGAATATGGACCAGTCCACTGTCTCTAAGCAGTCATGTAAGAGTTCTTATGTCTCCTCGGACCAGCACTGCACAACCTTCTTAGCTGATTCTCCCGCTTGAGTTTCTGCTTGTAAGCCGGGAGAAGGAGTACAGTCTTATGGTCTGATTTCCCAAAATGCGGTCGGGGGATGGAACGGTAGGCGCCCTTGATTTTTGAGTAGCAGTGGTCAAGCGTGTTGTCGCCATATGCATGGCATATGCATGGCAGATACAGTATAATGTAGATAAATGTGACGTTATGTGCTTCAGTAGTAAAAATATCCTGGCAGATTGTTATTTGAATGGGTATAAATCAAGAGAGGTGGATACTCAGCGGGACCTTGATGTCCTCGTGCACCAATAACTGGAAGTAAGTGCACAGGTACAGCAGGCAGCAAATAAGACATGCGTTTTGACCTTCATAGAGACAGTACATCAGTATAGGAACAGAGATGTTTTACTGCAATTATACGGGACATTGGTGAGGCCATGAATTGTGTTCAGTTCTGTTGTCCTTATCTGAGGGAGGATGTTCTTGCTCTGCAAACAGTGCAGAGAAGGTTTACCAGTCTTATTCCTAGCATGACAGGACAGTCATATGAGGAGAGGCTAAATTGGTTAAGATTATATTCATTGGAGTTTCGAAGAATGAGAGGGGATCGCATAGAAACTTATAATATTCTAACAGGATTGGACAGGGTAGATTCACAAAGGATGTTCCTGAGGATAGGGAACCCCAGAACTAGGGATCATAGTTTGAGGATAGGAGGTAATCCTTTTAGGACTGTAAGAAGTCTTACAACACCAGGTTAAAGTCCAACAGGTTTGTTTCAAACACGAGCTTTCGGAGCACGGCTCCTTCTTCAGGTGAATGGAAAGGCTTGTTCCAGAAATGTTTATATAGACACAGTCAGAGATGCCCCGGAATGCGAGCACCTGCAGGCAATCAAATCATCAAAGATGCAGAGAGAGAGGTAACTCCAGGTTAAAGAGGTGTGAATTGTCCCAAGCCAGTTCAGTCGGTAGGCCTCTGCAATTCCAGGCTTGTTGGTGGGGGCCGAATGTAATGCGACATGAATCCCAGATCCCGGTTGAGTCCGCATTCATGCGTGCGGAACTTAGCTATAAGTTTTTGCTCAGCAATTTTGCGTTGTCGCGTCTCCTGAAGGCCTCCTTGTAGAATGCTGACCCGGAGATCAGAGGCTGAATGTCCTTGACTGCTGAAGTGTTCCCCAACTGGAAGGGAACAGTCCTGCCTGTTGATAGTCGCACGATGCCCGTTTATTCGTTGTCGCAGTGTCTGCATGGTCTCGCCAATGTACCACGCTTCGGGACATCCTTTCCTGCAGCGTATGAGGTAGACTACATTGGTCGAGTCGCACGAGTATGCGCCGCGTACCTGGTGGGTGGTGTTTCCACGTGTAATGGTGGTGTCCATGTCGATGATCTGGCATGTCTTGCAGAGATTACCCTGGCAGGGTTTTGTGGTGTTGTGGTTGCTGTTCTGAAGGCTGGGTAATTTGCTGCAAACAATGGTTTGTTTGAGGTTGCGCGGTTGTTTGAAGGCCAGTAGTGGGGGTGTGGGGATGACCTTGGCAAGATGTCCATCCTCGCTGATGATGTGTTGGAGGCTGCGAAGAAGATGTTGTAGTTTCTCCGCCCCAGGAAAGTACTGGACGACGAAGGGTACTCTGTCAGTGGTGTCCCGTGTTTGTCTTCTGAGGAGGTCGGTGCGGTTTTTTGCTGTGGCGCGGTGGAACTGTCGATCAATGAGTCGAGCGCCATATCCCGTTCGTACGAGGGCATCTTTCAGCATCTGTAGGTGTCTGTTGCGCTCCTCCTTGTCTGAGCAGATCCTGTGTATACGGAGGGCTTGTCCATAGGGGATGGCTTCTTTAATGTGTTTCGGGTGAAAGCTGGAGAAGTGGAGCATCGTGAGATTATCTGTGGGCTTGCGGTAAAGCGAGGTGCTGAGGTGACCGTCCTTGATGGAGACGAGTGTGTCCAAGAATGGAACTGAATTTGGAGAATAGTCCATGGTGAGTTTGATGGTGGGACGGAACTTATTGATGTCATCGTGTAGTCGTTTCAGTGATGTCTCGCCGTGGGTCCAAAGGAAAAAAATGTCATCGATGTATCTGGTGTATAGCATCGGTTGAAAGTCCTGTGTGGTGAGGAAGTCCTGTTCAAACTTGTGCATGAAGATGTTGGCATATTGAGGTGCAAATTTGGTCCCCATGGCTGTTCCGTGCGTCTGGATGAAGAATTTGTTGTCGAAGGTGAAGACGTTGTGGTCTAGAATGAAACGGATGAGTTGCAGAATTGCGTCTGGAGATTGGCAGTTGTCGGTGTTGAGGACTGAGGCTGTTGCAGCAATGCCGTCGTCATGGGGGATGCTGGTGTAGAGTGCCGAGACATCCATTGTGACGAGGAATGTTCCTGGTTCAACTGGTCCATGGGTGCTGAGTTTCTGTAGGAAGTCCGTCGTGTCGCGACAGAAGCTGGGTGTACCTTGTACGATGGGTTTCAAGATGCCCTCGATGTGTCTCACGATGCTCCACTTCTCCAGCTTTCACCCGAAACACATTAAAGAAGCCATCCCCTATGGACAAGCCCTCCGTATACACAGGATCTGCTCAGACAAGGAGGAGCGCAACAGACACCTACAGATGCTGAAAGATGCCCTCGTACGAACGGGATATGGCGCTCGACTCATTGATCGACAGTTCCACCGCGCCACAGCAAAAAACCGCACCGACCTCCTCAGAAGACAAACACGGGACACCACTGACAGAGTACCCTTCGTCGTCCAGTACTTTCCTGGGGCGGAGAAACTACGACATCTTCTTCGCAGCCTCCAACACATCATCAGCGAGGATGGACATCTTGCCAAGGTCATCCCCACACCCCCACTACTGGCCTTCAAACAACCGCGCAACCTCAAACAAACCATTGTTTGCAGCAAATTACCCAGCCTTCAGAACAGCAACCACAACACCACAAAACCCTGCCAGGGTAATCTCTGCAAGACATGCCAGATCATCGACATGGACACCACCATTACACGTGGAAACACCACCCACCAGGTACGCGGCGCATACTCGTGCGACTCGACCAATGTAGTCTACCTCATACGCTGCAGGAAAGGATGTCCCGAAGCGTGGTACATTGGCGAGACCATGCAGACACTGCGACAACGAATAAACGGGCATCGTGCGACTATCAACAGGCAGGACTGTTCCCTTCCAGTTGGGGAACACTTCAGCAGTCAAGGACATTCAGCCTCTGATCTCCGGGTCAGCATTCTACAAGGAGGCCTTCAGGAGACGCGACAACGCAAAATTGCTGAGCAAAAACTTATAACTAAGTTCCGCACGCATGAATGCGGACTCAACCGGGATCTGGGATTCATGTCGCATTACATTCGGCCCCCACCAACAAGCCTGGACTTGCAGAGGCCTACCGACTGAACTGGCTTGGGACAATTCACACCTCTTTAACCTGGAATTACCTCTCTCTGCATCTTTGATGATTTGATTGCCTGCAGGTGCTCGCATTCCGGGGCATCTCTGACTGTGTCTATATAAACATTTCTGGAACAAGCCTTTCCATTCACCTGAAGAAGGAGCCGTGCTCCGAAAGCTCGTGTTTGAAACAAACCTGTTGGACTTTAACCTGGTGTTGTAAGACTTCTTACTGTGCTCACCCCAGTCCAACGCCGGCATCTCCACATCATGGCTTTTAGGACTGAGGTGAGGAGAAATTTCTTCACTCAGAGAGTGGTGAATCTGTGAAATTCGCTACCACAGAAGATAGTTGAGGCCAAAACGTTGTGTAATTTCAAGAAGGAATTAGCTCTTGGGGCTAAAGACCTTAAGACATAGGAGCAGAATTAAGCCACTCGGCCCAACGAGTCTGCTCCGCTATTCAATCATGGCTGATATTTTTCTCATCCCCAATCCCCTGTTTTTTCCCCATAACCCCTGATCCCCTTATTAATCAAGAGCCTGTCTATCTCTGTCTTAAAGACACTCAGTGATTTGGCCTCCACAGCCTTCTGCGGCAAAGAGTTCCACAGGTTCACCACCCTCTGGCTGAAGAAATTCTTCCTCATCTCTGTTTTAAAGGATCATCCCTTTAGTCTGAGATTGTGTCCCCTGCTTCTCGCTTTTCCTACAAGTGGAAACATCGTCCCAACGTCCACTCTATCCTGACTTCGCAATATGTTGTAAGTTTCAATAAGATCCCCCCCTCATCCTTCTAAATTCCAACGAGTAGAGACCCAGAGTCCTCAACCGTCCCTCATATGACAAGCTCATCATTCCAGGGATCATTCTTGTGAACCTCCTCTAGACCCTTTCCAAGGCCAGCACATCCTTCCTTAGATACAGCTCACAATCCTCCAAATGGTGTCTGACCAGAGCTTTACATATCCTCAGAAGCACATCCCTGGTCTTGTATTCTAGCCCTCTCGACACAAATGCCAACATTGCGTTTGCCTTCCTAACTGCCAACTGAACCTGTACGTTAACCTTAAGAGAATCATGAAGAAGGACTGCCAAGTCCCTTTGTGCTTCTGACTTCCTAAACATTTCCCTATTTAGAAAATAATATGCCTCCATTCCTCCTTTCCAAGTGCATAACCTCACACTTTTCCACATCGTATTCCATCTGCCACTTCTTTGCCCACTCTCCTAGCCTGTCCAAATCCTTCTGCAGCCAGCCTGCTTCTTCAATACTAATTGTACCTCTACAGATCTTTGCATCATCTGCAAACTTCGCAACAGTGCCTTCAATTCCTTCTTCCTGATCATGAATGTATATTGTGAAAAGTTGTGGTCCCAAATCTGAGCCCTGAGGCACACCACTGGTCACCGGCCGCCATCCTGAAAAGGAACTCTTTATTCCCACTCTCTGCTTTCTCTGCCAGTCAGCCAATCCTCTATCCATTCCAGGATCTTACCCTTAACACCATGGGCTCTTAACTTATTTAACAGTCTCCTATGTGGCACCTTGTCAAAGGTCTTCTGGAAATCTAAGTAAATCACATCCACTGGTTCTCCTGTGTCTAACGTCCTTGTTACTTCCTCAAAGAACTCTTACAGAATTGTCAGATGTGACCTCCCCTTGACGAAGGGACCAAGGGATATGGGAGGTAGGCGGGATCAGGGGATTGAACCTGATAACCCGCCATGATCATAATGAATGGTGAAGCAGGCTCGACGGGCCGAATGGTCTCCTCCTTTTCCTAAAGTGGTTGGAGATTGAAAACAAAATGTTTCCCAAAACGAGAATGAAGGAATAATTCTTTGATGGCAGCCATGATGGTGGTGAAGGAGGAGTGAAAATCAAGGACTGGTGACCGAGGCATGGAGTAATGTTGGTGAAGTGTTGAGGCAAAATTTCGACCAGCGATGGGAGGAAGAGAGGAGTTAGGGATATATAACGAATTGCAAAGCCATACAGGGTGGGGAGACTCAGGGATGAACTTTAGCGAATACAATCAGGAAGGAAAGAAGGGTTTGGAATGGATTTTATACAAGACATGGAGGAAAGATGGAAAAGGATTCGCTGGTAAACATTGAGGCTGAGAAATTGGAGGGAGCATTCAAATCTGCTTCCGAAAACACTTGCTGGAAGAGGTCAGTAAGTTTCATGGATGAATGTTGCTCAAGACAGAGGCAAGGAGAGGTTTAGGAAAATAGAGTAAGTTTGAGGTACATTTTTACCAATGAAGGTGTGGAGAGGGTGGTGATTGTAAAAACGTTGGAATTTGAAGGATCCCACACCAGGGAACACGGGGGTATGGGAGTTTCTCCGACCAGGGTGGGGAATCAGGGACTGGGGGAGCAGTTTGACTAAGGCAGGAAGGAAAGGCGACAGAGAGGATCCCTGGTGAATATTGGTCCAGGGATGGAAGGAGTGGGACAGAGAGCAGGAAAGCTGAAGTTCTGGGATGAATATTGGAAAGAATAGGGAGGAAAGGGGGAGGGAAGAGAGAAGCGAGGATGAATATTAATAAAGACCTGGGACAACGAGAGAGACGTTCGATAATGAAAGTCAGGAAAGAAAGGAAATACTGCAGAGGTTAACGGATAATGTTACCCAAGAGGAGTGACGGGGAGAAGAGAACTTCCCTACAAAGTTACATTTAACAGCATGAAGCTTGCGTCAACATGTCCCTGTTATCACACAAAGCAAGATAGAGATAGAGAGACCCAGGAGGTGGCATCATCATTCACATGAGGCTCAGTATAAAGAAAGGATCTCGCTGTGACTGATAGATCTTCATCTCCGGCGGAGAGGATGCGCTGGAGTTTGGCATTGGCGCAGTTTGTGGCGGTGCTGGTGATGTGGATCGGCGGGGCCTCTGGGCTACAACCTTGGGAATGGTGTCCGTGTACATCACCAGATATGTGTATACCTTTACCCGCAGACCATCAGTTCCAAGTGGAGGTGGGTGTGTCAGACCATTAAATTCCCTCGGGATAAGAGTTCATTGATTTGAAGTTGTTATTTTGAAGTGTATTGAGCAGCAACACTTGGAATGGAGCATTGGGCTGTGAACTGGTGTCTTTCCCCATGTGGGTCAGCTCCTCCCACCCACACTGTTGTGGAAGTTCGGACAGATTGCCCTCTTTAGGATGTTCTTTCTCCCCCCCCCCCCCCCCCCCCGGGACTGGCCTGGGTTCGGTTGGGGGAGAGCGTTAACCGGTCACCCTCCAGCCTGGGCTCCCGGGGACATCCAGGCTGGAGAGGGTCCTGAGCACAACCCCAGGATCAGGCTGAGGGTATGGGTCAGGGTGGGGGGACAGGTGAAGCTAGTGGACAGACACAAGAAGCAGCTCAGACTGTCGTTCAAATACAAAGAGAATCGTATGATATATAATATATGTTAAAGTGTTAATCTTGGTGTAGTTACAGCCTGTGCAAAATAGGACATCTGTAATATTGAACAATGTACAGATATTTGAACAAAGAACAAAGAAAAGTACAGCACAGGAACAGGCCCTTTGGCCCTCCAAGCCCGTGCTGACCATGCTGCCCGACTAAACTAAAATCTTCTACACTTCCTAGGTCCGTATCCCTCTATTTCCATCCTATTCATGTATTTGTCAAGATGCCCCTTAAATGTCACTATCGTCCCTGCTTCCACCCCCTCCTCCGGCAGCGAGTTCCAGACCCCCACTACCCTCTGTGTAAAAAACTTGCCTTGTACATCTACTCTAAAACTTGCCCCTCGCACCTTAAACCTATGCCCCCTAGTAATTGACCCCTCTACCCTGGGGAAAAGCCTCTGACTATCCACTCTGTCTATGCCCCTCTTAATTTTGTAAACCTCTATCAGGTCACCCCTCAACCTCCGTCGTTCCAGTCAGAACAAACCGAGTTTATTCAACCGCTCCTCATAGCTAATGCCCTCCATACCAGGCAACATCCTGGTAAATCTCTTCTGCACCCTCTCTAAAGCCTCCACACCCTTCTGGTAGTGTGGCAACCAGAATTGAACAACAAGTGCAGCACCAGTAAAATGTTTATTTTAAAATATTTATTTGATGTGTAGAACCGTAAATGATGGGTGATCTCACTCTGACAAACTGACACCAGGTTAAAGTTTACAGTTGTCACAGAATGTTCATTCCCCACAACACCAGTTAAAAATCCTGGAATCACATGGAATAAAATTGTGATTTGACCTCAGTCATTGTAAACTGGGATCCTGCTCATGGTTAAACTGAATACAACTTAGCAAATCTTTCAACAAGCATTGATATCAAATCACTCTGTAGCTGTTGTGTATTTGATGAGGTCAGTATTTCCCTCACAGTAATGTTGTTCAGTGAGCAGTGTGTCAGCAACAGAACAAGCAGACTGGATGTGTTCATTAACCCTTCCGGATGCCCCACCCTGGGGACAATTAAAGTCGTCAGAAATATAGATTTTTTTCTGAGGGCAGCACGGTGGCCTAGTGGTTAGCACAACCGCCTCACGGCGCTGAGGTCCCAGGTTCGATCCCGGCTCTGGGTCACTGTCCGTGTGGAGTTTGCACATTCTCCCCGTGTCTGCGTGGGTTTCGCCCCCACAACCCAAAAAATGTGCAGAGTAGGTGGATTGGCCATGCTAAATTGCCCCTTAATTGGAAAAAATAATTGCATAATCTAAATTTAAAAAAAAAAGAAATATAGATTTTTTTAAACGTGTGTGGTGATCTACCTCTGTATATATATGTGTGTACTTGTATTAGGGGATGTACGACAGTACCTGTATTACAGGTTTTCCGGTAAGCCCCAGCCGACTAGCTCCACCCACGGGGAGCAGTATAAATATTCATAAGTTTCCCTGAGATGCCATTCTACAGCTGCAGCCGAAGGAATAGCATCTCACTGTAATAAAGCCTCTCTTGAACCGATTTGAGCCTTTGTGTGCAATTGTTAGCGCCACAATTTATTACAGTGAGATTTTCCAACATCGTGGTCATCAGAATTAAGCCCGATCGTCTGCAGCTGGAGCCGCAGTCGCCGCACGCCAGGAAAGACTTTAACCACTGGCTGGCTGTTTTCGAGGCCTACATCACCTCAGCGGATCCTACACCATCGGAGGCTCAGCAGGTACAACTCCTATACTCAAGGTTGAGCTCCAGCGTGTTCCCGCTGATTCAGGATGCGCCTACCTACGCCCGGGCCATGGAATGTCTCAAAGAGAATTACGCCCAGTCGACGAGCACTCTGTTTGCGAGACATGTACTCTCCACTCGTGTTCAGCAACCGGGTGAGTCGATTGAGGACTTCTGGTGGGCCCTTATCCCTCTAGTATGGGACTGCGACTGCCAGGCCGTCTCGGCCATGGAACAGTCGAATCTCCTCATGCGGGATGCCTTTGTGACGGGTATTGCATCGAACCCCATCCGGCAACGACTGCTGGAAGGGGCCGCTCTCGACCTTGTGGCACCAAAGACTTTAGAGTTCTCAATGATGGCTGCTTCCCGTAATGTGCAATCCTACCCCGCCCGCCTCGCGTCTCACCCATCCTACCCCTCGTGGACCCCGCACCCGACTCCCCCCGACTGGGGCTGCTCCCGCGCAGTATGCCTGCGCTACTCGCCGCACCGCGCACCCTGGTGGGCCCCGCTGCTACTTCTGCGGTCAGCAGAAGCACCCCGCCAGCGCTGCCCAGCCCGCACCGCGACCAGCAAATCCTGTGGCAAGAAAGGCCACTTTGCAGCGGTGTGTCAGGCCCGTGCAGTTGCCGCTATCGCGCCCGAACTCTCCCCTTTGCCTCAGCCGATCGCGCAATGTGGGGGCCACATGCGATCAGTGGCCGCCGCCATCTTCCTTCCCCGACTTCACGTGCGATCAGTGGGCTCTGCCATCTTTCGCCGCCCCGCCATGTGCGCACCATGGGTGCCGCCATCTTCATCCTCCGACTCCATGTGCGTTCCATGGTCGCCGCCATCTTGCCCCGCCCCCACACCGCATCTCTCCTCAACCTCACTTATAACAAGGAGAAGTGCATGTTCAGCACAGACCGTTTAGCCATCCTCGGCTAGGTAGTCCAAAACGGACTACTGGGGCCCGATCCCGACCGCATGCGCTTCCTCATGGAGCTTCCCCTCCCCCACTGCCCCAAGGCTCTCAAACGATGCCTGGGGTTCTTTTCTTACTACGCCCAGTGGGTCCCACAATATGCGGACAAGGCCCGCCCACTGATCCAGTCCACACAATTTCCCCTCACGGCCGAGGAACAACAGGCCTTCGCTCGTATTCGCTCAGACATAGCCAAGGCCGGGATGCACGCAGTAGACGAGACACTGCCCTTCCAAGTAGAGAGCGATGCTTCAGATGTCGCCCTTGCCACCACTCTAAACCAGGCAGGCAGACCCGTAGCATTCTTTTCCCTCACCCTCCATGCCTCCGAAATTCGACATTTCTCTGTTGAAAAGGAAGCCCAGGCAATCGTTGAAGCGGTGCGGCACTGGAGGCATTACCTGGCCGGCAGGAGATTCACTCTCCTCACTGACCAACGGTCGGTAGCCTTCATGTTTAACAACACGCAGCGGGGCAAGTTCAAAAACGACAAAATCTTGCGGTGGAGAATCGAGCTCTCCACCTATAATTACGAGATCTTGTATCGCCCCGGCAAACTCAACGAGCCCCCAGACATCCTCTCCCGAGGTACATGTGCCAGCGCACAAGTGAACCAGCTCTGTGCCTTGCACGAGAGCCTTTGCCATCCGGGGGTCACTCGGTTGTACCATCTAATCAAAGCCCGCAATCTGCCCTGCTCCATCGAGGAAGTATGGACAGTCACCAGAGACTGCCAGGTCTGTGTGGAGTGCAAGCCGCACTTCTACCAGCCGGACCGCGCGCCTGGTGAAAGCGTCCCGCCCCTTTGAACGCCTCAGCGTGGATTTCAAAGGGCCCCTCCCCTCCACCGACCGCAACACCTACATCCTTAGTGTGGTCGATGAATTCTCTAGGTTCCCCTTTGCCATCCCATGCCCGGATATGACATTTGCCACCGTCATCAAGGCCCTTGATTCCATATTCACACTGTTCGGTTTCCCCGACTATATCCACAGTGACAGGGGATCCTTGTTCATGAGCGATGAGCTGTGTCAGTTCCTGCTCAGCAGGGTATCACCTCCAGCAGGACGACCAGCTACAACCCCCAGGGAAACGGGCAGGTAGTGAGGGAGGACAGGACGGTATGGAAGGCCGTCCAGCTGGCCCTACGGTCCAGGAACCTCCCAGCCGCTCGCTGGCAGCAGGTCCTCCCTGATGCGCTCCATTCCATTCGGTCACTACTGTGCACCGCAACTAACAACACATCCCATGAACGTGTTTTTGCCTTCCCTAGGAAGTCAACATCCGGGGTGTCGCTCCCGACTTGGCTCGCAGCTCCAGGTCCGGTCCTACTTCGTAGGCATGTCAGGCTCCACAAGGCAGACCCTGTGGTGGACAAGGTACGCCTGCTCCACGCGAACCCCCAATATGCCTATGTGGAGTTCCCCGACGGCCGCTAGGATACAGTCTCGCTCAGGGACCTGGCTCCCACGGGTGCCGATCACATGCCCACACTCCTCCCTACCCACGCGCCACCCTCCTTTTCCCCGGCGCCCCCGACTTCAGCCCCACCAGGTCCATCCCTCATTCCCCTGCCCACACTAGAGGACATGGAAGATTTCGACTCGCTCCCGGAGTCATCCAGCTACTGGCCAGCACCAACACCGCCAACACGAACACCGCCAGCACCTACGCCGTCGACGCCGACACCGCCTGTACAGACGTCGCCACCACTGCTGCGTCGCTCATAACGGAACGTCCGACCGCCAGTCCGACTCAACCTGTGATGGGCACCGGGTTGCCCGATGGACACTTAGTTCTTCCCCCCCCCCCCCCCCTCTGTAAATAGATCTCGTTTATGTATTATAGTTTCATGTCACCCCCGCCGGACTCATTTTTTACAGGGGGTGAATGTGGTGATCTACCACTGTATATATATGTGTGTGCTTGCATTAGGGGATGTACGACAGTACCTGTATTACCGGTTTTCCAATAAGCCCCTGCCTGCTAGCTCCGCCCACAGGGAGAAGTATAAATATTCATAAGTTTCCCTGAGGTGCCATTCTACAGCTGCAGCCGAAGGAATAGCATCTCACTGTAATAAAGCCTCTCTTGTACCGATTCGAGTCTTTGGGTGCAATTGTTAGCATCACAATGTGTTAGATTATGGGCAGCACGGTAGCACATGTGGCTAGCACTGTGGCTTCACAGCAGCAGGGTCCCACGTTCAATTCCCCGCTGGGTCACTGTCTGTGCGGAGTCTGCACGTTCTCCCCCTGTCTGTGTGGGTTTCCTGCGGGTGCTCTGGTTTTCTCCCACAAATCTCAAAAGATGTGCTGTTAGGTAATTTGGACATTCTGAGTTCTCCCTCTGTGTAACCAAACAGGTGCCGGAGTGTGGCGACTAGTTGCTTTTCACAGTAACTTCATTGCAGTATTAATGAATGCCTACTTGTGAAAATAACGATTATTATTTATTATTTTTATGTCCTTCCTCACTGTAATGATTGCTTTATGTTTTTCCCAGGTCATTGTTTTTGATCACGGAGGAACGGATTATCAACATTATGATTGGTCTAAGATCACAGTAGTTGTACTTGATGACAGATTTAGCAAAGAGATTTTGTGTACTGCCCATGCAAATAATGTTCGAATTCTCATGAAAGGTAACACATTTTAGCAAAGCACAAACAGGTGTCTTTCTGTTTTCTGATGCATTATTGAAGAGCCAGAGAAAGGAACATGGGGCGGGATTCTCCGTTATCCGAAGCCAAACCTGTATTCGGCGATCGGACGGAGAATCCTCGTTTGTGATCGAGTCGGTGTCGGCACCGTTTTTCGGATCTCCACCCCCTCCAAATTGGCGTTGTCAAGGTGCGGGCCGCAGGCTGTTGCGATGCCATCAGCACGTCGCTCTGAGGCCCTCCCCCGATGCTCCGCCCCCGATGGGTCCAGTTCCCGATTGCGCAGGTCGCGTGTTGCTGGCAGAAGGGCTGGAGGGACTGGTGGGTAGTGTCCGGGGGGGGCGTGTGGCCGGCGCCATGTTGTATGGCAGAACCGCTGCAGGTTGTTGGCGTGCGCATGTGCGACCACAGACCCGGCTTTTCTCCGGCCATTTATGTCGGGAATGCCAGGTGTTTTATGAGGAGCGGCAGCCCCTCGCCGGGAGGAGCATCGGTGAGGGGGCGCCGCCGATGTTTTCATTGTAAAATTAGGCACTTCCTCCGGACATAGCCTCAAAATCAGAGTATCCAGCCCATGAAGTTTCCTGGTTCAGGCTGAAGTGGTGACAAATAACTGGCACGGACAGGCTGGGCTGAATGGCCTTTTGTTGTGCTGTATCATTTATGTCATTGTAGGTTACTGGAATTCTTGATGTCAGAATATTAAAATTCCCCTGAGGCCTTTTATCTGCATTGTTCAATATTCAACATTCCATCTTTGATAAAGTAAAAATCTTCCTGGAATCATAGACTTTACAGTGCAGGAGGAAGCCATTCGGCCCATCGAGTCTGCACTGGTCCCAGGAAAGAGCACCCCACTTCAGCTCACACCTCCACCCTATCCCCGTAACCCAGTAACCCCACCCAACCTTTTTGGTCACGAAGTTTAGCATGGCCAATCCACCTAACCTGCACATTTTTGGACTGTGGGAGGAAAGCGGAGCACCCGGAGGAAACCCACACAGACAGAGGGAGAGGGAGAACATTCAAACTCTTCACAGACAGTCACCGGAGGCCGGAATTGAACCAGGGTCCCTGGAACTGTGAGGCAGCAGTGCTAACCACTGTGCTGAAGTGCCGCCTATCTACACCCGGCACTTTTCCGAATATTCTTTCCTGCTGGTCAATTTTTGCACACTTTGATGACAATCTTTTCCATTCATCAATCTCAATGCTGCCCCTGTGAAGAGTCATTTTATTGTGTTAAAGGCACTATGTAAATGCAAACCAATAGACAATAGAATAGAACATTACAGCGCAGTACAGGCCCTTCGGCCCTCAATGTTGTGCCAACCTGGAAACCAATCTAACCCATCTACACCTCTCTGAGTAAAGAACCTACCTCTGACATCTGTCCTATATCTATCTCCCCTCAATTTAAAGCTATGCCTCCTCGTGTAAGCCATCACCATCCGAGGAAAAAGGCTCTCACTGTCCACCCCATCTAATCCTCTGATCATTTTGTATGCCTCTATTAAGTCACCTCTTAACCTTCTTCTCGCTAACGAAAACAGCCTCAAGTCCCTCAGCCTTTCCTCATAAGACCTTCCCTCCATACCAGGCAACATCCTGATAAATCTCCTCTGTACCCTTTCCAATGCTTCCACATCCTTCCTATAATACGGAAACCAGAACTGCATGCAATACTCCAAATGTAGCCGCACCAGAGTTTTGTACAACTGCAACATGACCTCATGGTTCCGAAACTCAATCCCTCTACCAATAAAAGCTAACACACCATACCTTCTTAACCTTCTCAACAACCCTATCAACCTGGGTGGCAACTTTCATGGGATCTATGTACATGGACACCGAGATCTCTCTGCTCATCCACACTGCCAAGAATCTTACCATTAGCCCAATGCTCTCTATTCCTGTTACGCCTTCCAAAATAAATCACCCGGTGAATTTACTGATGTTCTTTGCATTTATAATGGGATCAGTCTCTGTAAACTCGTTCATAGAACCCCTGCAGTGCAGAAGGAGGCCATTCGGCCCATCGAGTCTGCACCAACTCTCTGAAAGAGCACCCTACCTAAGCCCACTCCCCCACAATCCCAAAAACCCTTTTGGACACTAAGGTGCAATTTTAGAATGGCCAGCCCACCTAACCTGCACATCTTCGGACTGTGGGAGGAAGCCAGAACTCCCGGAGGAAACCCACGCAGACACAGGGAGAACGTACAAACTCCAGAGTCACCCAAGGTTGGAGTCGAACCCGAGCCCCTGGCGCTGTGAGGCACCAGTGCTAACCATTGTGCCACGGTGCCGCCCCAAGTAATGCAGAGTAACGGGGAACTCCCCACCAGTGCTGCCACTGTTAACGTCTGTTCTGCAGCTTCCCTTTCAATTGTTATGTCATTTCCAAATGATATCACATCAGATT
This sequence comes from Scyliorhinus canicula, assembly GCF_902713615.1. Taxonomy (NCBI): domain Eukaryota; kingdom Metazoa; phylum Chordata; class Chondrichthyes; order Carcharhiniformes; family Scyliorhinidae; genus Scyliorhinus; species Scyliorhinus canicula. The sequence continues at coordinate 6,920,378 of NC_052149.1, read as the reverse complement.
TAACCAGTCAAGTTTTTAATAATTAGATGGATTTGTAATCTCTCAACATGTATAATAATGTGCTTTTTTAAAAATTCTTTCTGACAAAATGCAGTTTCGCACTTTCCTACATTATACTCCATTTTCCAGGTCTTTGTCCACTCACTTAATCTATCTCGATCACTTTGTAGCCTTTGTGTCATCTTCACATCTAACTATCACACCTATCTTTGTGCCATCAGCAAATTTAGCCTTGAGATCTTCAAGCTCTTCATCCAAGTCATTTATCTAAATTGAAAGGCTGAGGCTACAACACTGATCCCTGTGGCATATCACTCATTTCATTTTGCTGATCAGAAAAATATGCGTTTATACCTAGCCTCTGTTTCCTTTCAGCTGAGCAGTCTTCAATCTATGTCAATATCTTACCACTCCCCCCACACCATGTGCTTTTATTTTTCGCAACAACCTTTGATGTGGCACCTTATCCAATGTCTTCTGAAACCCTAAGTACAGTACATCTTTAGCTCACAAGGCTAAATCGCTGGCTTATAAAGCAGACCAAGCAGGCCAGCAGCACAGTTCAATTCCTGTACCAGGCGCAGGAATGTGGTGACTAGGGGCTTTTCACAGTAACTTAATTGAAGCCTACTCGTGACAATAAGTGATTTTCATTTCATTTCATCTACTGGGTCCCCTTTATCCACAGCATGTGCTGCTTCTTCAGTTATTTGGTTAAATGTGATTTTCGTTTCAGAAAGCACTATTGAGTCCGTCTGACCAACCGGAATTTTACAAACCTCCCAGCTCCAACGTATTGTATCATAGCCTCCAACATTTTCCCTATGACAGACGTTAAGTTAACTGTCTGTAGACTCCTGATTTCTGCCTCCCTTCATCGGGACCTTGATGGGCAGGGATTAGTGATCACATCTCCCTCAGAAACAAGAGTGCTTACACTTTAGAAATAATTAATATGCCACAAAGGGCTTAAGGATATCCTGAGGATGTGAAGTGATCAATGTAAATGCAAGTTCCACCTAAACCTCCCTGTCCTACTGGATGTTGGCAGTTGTGTTCTCTCAAATACTCTGGGACACCATGGGCGCGATTCTCCGACCCCCCCCCCCCCCCCCCCCCCCGGCCGCCGCAGGGTCAGAGAAGCCCCGGGGGCCCATCCGCTGGCGGCCGTATTCTCCAATGACGTTTTTCGGGCGGGAGCGAGATTCATGCCACGCCGGTCGGGGGCCATTAGTAGCGGCCCCCCCCCCGGCAGTTCTCCAGGCCCCAATAAGCCGAGCGGCCGTCCATTTTTGGCCAGTCCCACCGGCGTAGATTACACATGGTCCCACACGGTGGGACCTGGCAGGTCAGTCGGCGAGGCGATCCTCGGGGGGCGTGGGGCCCACCAAGCTGCGTGCGGGCCTGTTCCGTGAGGGAACTTCTTCCTTCCGCGCCGGCCCCCGTAGGGCTTCGCCATGGCCGGCGCAGAGAAGAGAACCCCCCCCCCCCCCCCCACCCCCCGCGCATGTGCCAAAATACGCCGGTCGGTCTGCGCATGCACGGAACCATGCCGGGGGTTCCTTCAGCGCAATCCCTTCAGTGCCGGCTGGAGCAGCACTTTCAGGGGCTGTTGATGCTGGAGTGGTTGTCACGGGTCCTCCCGCTGGCGTGGGGACTTTGTCCTCCAGAAGGGGGAATCCCGCTGCATGTGTAACTGTGCAGAAGATGTGAGCTGTTGTTTCTTCACCGTTTATCAGGAACATCAATACCTCAAAGTTTGGTGAGCAAACATAATAGACAAATATGGATCAATCGTAACTTGGGCTTTGTCAAAACATTGCATATGGACGGCATCTTTTTGGAACTGCGGGACATTATTAAACATGGAACTACGGACAAAGAGTCACTTACACATCTGATAAATGAAACCACAAAAGCTTTCCACCATGCAATAGCTGGATCGCAGGTAAAAATCTTTTTGTATTTTAAAAAATGGGAACAATGCTTACTGTAATTCATTTAAAAATTGCCTGGGTATATTTCTGGATCAATAAATTGAAATGCTGTTCGTGCATCATCTGGGGGAGGTGTTGGCATTGTGGTGATATCACCAGATGAGTAATCCAGAGGACCAGGTTAATGTTTTGGAACATTTTGAATCCCGGCAAGACCACGATTGCAATTTTATTCAGTTAACAAATCTGCAAATTAAACAAAAGATGGTCTTGGAAACAGTGACAACGCCTCGATTCACTGGTCCATCTGTTTCACTGATGCCTCTTTGGGAAGAAAATCTATCACCCTTACCTAGTTAGTACTAGAAGTGTCTCCAGGCCCACAGTGATTGACTCTGAACAACATCTGAAATAGCTTAGTGAGCCACTCAATTTTATCATGACTTCTACAAAGTCCCGACAAATGAATGGAACCAAACTGGCTTTGACCAAGTCACTGGAAACAACACTCGCAAATCCAGCCCTTTTGAGAATGATAGCACAGTTGCTTCACCGCTCCAGGGTCCCAGGTTCAATTCCCGGCTTGGGTCACTGTCTGTGCGGAGTCTGCACGTTCTCCCCCTGTCTGCGTGGGTTTCCTCCGGGTGCTCCGGTTTCCTCCCACAGTCCAAATATGTGCAGGTTAGGGGGACTGGCCATGATAAATTGCCCTCAGTGTCCAAAAAAAGTTAGGTTGGATTATGGGGATAGGGCGGAGATGGAGCCTTAAGTGGAGTGCTCTTTCCAGGAGCCGGCTTCAGACTTGATGGGCCAAATGGCCTCCTTCTGCACTGTAAATTCTTCGATTCTATGCCCCTCCAATGTCCTACTTGCTGAGATATGTGGGCTTGTGCCAAAATTGAGAGATTTGTCTCACAGATGAGTCACACAATACCCATGGTCATGCTCACACAGTCATACCTTTCAGACAATATCCTAGAAACCACCATCAGCATCCCTGGGTTTGTCTTATTGCAGCAGCAAGACATTCCCACCAGAGGTGGTGGCGCGGTAGTATACAGTATGCACTGAAGGGTTACAGTTTCCCTGAACATTTTCAACATTGACACTGGAGCCCATGGACTTTCATGGGCGAAGTCAAACATGGGCAAGAAGCCTTCTGCTGATCACCATTAGATACGTGTTCCAATCTGCACCCCTCACAACTCCTCATCGATGATTCAGTAGTTCACGATGTTGAATGCCACTTGGAGGAAGCACTGAAGATGGTGAAGGCTCAGGATGTACTCTGGATTGAGGGACTTCAATGTCCACGATTGTTACGATCCCACTTGGTGTTACTATTTGATGGGAAGACCCCCAGAATTGAACCATTGCTCCAAAGATCATGGACGGGATTCTCCATCGGCTGAATCCAGAATCGGGAAATGCGATTGGGCGGAGAATTGGATTTGACGCCCAAATCGTGGCGGGCGCAGGTTTCACGCCAAATCGCAATTCTTTGGTGCCTCGACAAGGACGTCAATGTGTTCAACTCCGCATGTGCAGTGAACACCTTTGGCATATCATTACCGGGCGTTGTCCAGTATTCTAGGGGGCCTCTGCAATTCTCCACGGGGGCGAATTCCCGACGGCGCTGTTCACTTGTGCTTTTAAAAATTGTGAAACAGGCACCGTGGCTGCTGAGGGAGAGAGAGGGGATATGGAAAGTGTCCAACATCACCATAGTTTGCTGTCAGTCGTGCCGCTGACCGGGGGTCTTCTGCCAGGGCCAGGGGGAGTAGCAGGGGGTGGCCAGGAGGTGGGCTGTGGGGTCGGGCTGGACGGGCATGGAACACCATTGCCACGGCCTGCAAGGCAGACACGCAGCTGCGCACACCACTGACTGCCCACTGTGAACTTCGGGCCACAGGTTGTATGGGTGTTCCCCTAGGCCCTTAGGTGGCCTCTGGCCCCAGCCAATCCATCAGTGGGATGGACGTGCTCGAGCACAACCAGTGCCACCTTGTTGGCTGGGATGCGTATGCGTGGGGATTGTAATGTATAAATACAGTTGCAACTTGTCATCCTCCCAAGCGTCAATCACGGACCCAGCGAATCCCGCATCATTTCTCATTGGAATCGATTTGTGTTCCACGTAGCGCCGGTGCGAGCCCCTCAGTGGTCATTGAATCGGTCCAGGTGCAGCACCAGTTTTGCTGTCGTGGAAGTCGACGAATCCTGTTCCGGCACCAACACTTAATATCAGAAACGGAGAATCCTGCTACAGACATTTTGTTTTCGAAAACTTGGAGGAAGAGAGTCACAGGATTGTGAATTAGTTATTAATAACAAGATAAAACACATTTATTAAACATTAAAATTTTGATTATAATACAATATCCCTTTACCCTCCTTTTAGCTTCAAAATTTGTCAACTATCCTGTCAAAGAAAGACTCGGCTGCACTTTTGACAAGGAATTCATTTATCATGAATTGCAACACGCATCCAAAACTCGACACAGGCTCAGGCAGTGACCCAAGCCGGGAATCGAACCTGGGACCCTGGAGCTGTGAAGCAACTGTGAAAGGTGTACCTGTAAAGGTTACCTTGGTTACTAAGCAATCCCAGCTTGTTTATTTTTCCTGACATAACCCTCTCTAAGCACAATGGAGTCACAGTTTGAACTAAAACCATAAACCCCTGGAAACATACACTTTTGTCTCACATGAATCTAACTGTAGGTTAACCTTTCCTTTTACAGCAATACTAAATGAAACCCACTTAAATCTATACCTGATTTCTAATATTCAACAATACAAATATAAATCGCTTAAAAAACACTGTTTTCCTGACATCTCCGAGAGGTGCTTGGTAGCATCACATTAACTGAACAAGCTGAGTCATAAAGGACACAGACCTTAGCCTGGGTCTGTGGCAGGTCATGAGGGAACCAACAAGAGGATGTTACATAACCTCATCCTCACTTAGGGTTGTTAAGAATGCGTACGGTGTGTTAGCCTTTATTGGTAGTGGGATTGAGTTCCGGAGCCATGATGTCATGTTGCAGTTGTACAAAACTCTGGTGCGGCCGCATTTGGAGTATTGTGTGCAGTTCTGGTCGCCGCATTATAGGAAGGATGCGGAAGCATTGGAAAGGGTGCAGAGAAGATTTACTAGAATGTTGCCTGGTATGGAGGGAAGATCTTATGAGGAAAGGCTGAGGGACTTGAGGCTGTTTTCGTTAGAGAGAAGAAGGTTAAGAGGTTACTTAATAGAGGCATACAAGATGATCAGAGGATTAGATAGGGTGGACAGTGAGAGCCTTTTTCCTCGGATGGTGATGGCTAGCACGAGGGGACATAGCTTTACATTGAGGGGAGATAGATATAGGACAGATGTCAGAGGTAGGTTCTTTACTCAGAGAGTAGTAACGGCGTGGAATGCCCTGCCTGCAACGGTAGTGGACTCGCCAACACTAAGGGCATTTAAATGGTCATTGGATAGGCATATGGACGATAAGGGAATAGTGTAGATGGGCTTTAGAGTGGTTTCACAGGTCAGTGCAACATCGAGGGCCGAAGGGCCTGTACTGCGCCGTAGTGTTCTATGTTGTATGAACCTCATGTTCCAGGTACATCTGTCCGTAATGGATTGGTAGGAATGACCACCGCACAGTGGAGACAAAGGACGCAATTTAACCAAAAAGTTTCAAAGAGTGGGAACAGCCACAAGCTTCCCGATGCTTAGCCTAGCAAGGCCCTTCCTGCGATAAAACATTGATTGGTCCACTTAATGAGCCCCCACGGGCATTCGCCGCAAATCATGGTCCCACCAGCTGATTGGCCAGGACCGCGCTCTCCAGGCCCCCGCTAACAAGGGAGAGCAGACCTTAAACCGAACCTGCACGGCCGACCCCACTCAGACCGTAGCCACTCTGCCAGGATAACCAGCCCCAGAGGATGCCGACCTGGGCAGATTGTTGGACACGGCAGAGGCCAGCCGAGATGCCCTGTTCCCCCGTTGGATCGGAGGGTCAGCCACAGGGCAGCCAGTGCCACATGGGAGGAAATGGCAGCAGCCGTCAGCTTGGTCAGAGAGTGACCAAGGGGACCGGCACAGAGTGCCGCAAGAAGGTCAACGTCCTCCACTGAGCCACCTGGGTGAGTTTACACTGGATCCCCTCCCCTCCCTCCCCCCCCCCAACCCAAGAGAATGGACGTGGCACCGTCCCTCCCCAGCAGCCCCCCTCCCACACTCCTCATCGCCCCCAATAGGGCGCATCTCCCCAAGCCCTCTCCCCCGACGCCTGAACATCGCCCGCCATGATGAACCACCCGTGTGGCTAACAATGCCCCCTCTGTGTCCCCACAGGAGAAGCTGGAGTGGGCCCAGATAGGTGGTGGGGTGCCGGGCATCAGAGTCCTCACCCCCTATGAGGAGCGGACTCTGGAGGTTACGAGGGTGGTGGAGGATAGAGCAGTGAAAACAATAGAGGTCGTGCAGATGTGAGGATCCATCAGCCCCCATCCAAATGATCTGTCAAACGTGACTTGTTAATGCCACACAGATTGACCCATCCCTCACCCTGACCACATGTCCATTCTCTCGCAGGACCTGTGGCTGATGGCGCTGGCCCAACCAGGGTGCCCCCCCCCCCCCCCTCCCCACTCGCCACCCAAAGGGACATCTCGGAGGAGAGCTCTGAGGAGGCCACCATTATCATGGCACAGCTGTCATTCCCATCTTCCACCAGCACAGAGACACACACCTTGGTGGGTGACAGTAATGGTCAGGCTTATGGGGCACATTCTGCTGAGCACCACACACCTGTTGATGTACATCAGGTGGAGGCAGGAGCCTCCAGGTGAGACAGCAGTCGGAGGGCTGCTGGATCCCAGGACCCAGGTGGGGCCCAGTCAGACCCGGAGCCTTTGGAACAGGTTCACCTGGAACTGATGCAGAAGCTAGGGAGCGACCGTGAGATTCAGAGTGGGCTGTCAGCGCCACGCCAGCAGTGCCATAGCCGATTGGAGGAGTCCCAGAGGCAATGGGTGCAAGAGATGGAGCCGGCAATGCGCGGCACCGAGGCCAACATTGCTAAGGTGGCGGCCGCAGTGGAGTTCCTGCTGCACGACATCAGCGGTATGAGTGAAGGTGTCGAATGCGTGGCAGAGTCAGAAACGGCAATAGCTGAGCACTTCGACAGCATGCCTTAGTGCTGGGGACATCACCAGGTGGACTTCGATGAGGCACTGCAGAGCATGTCCCAGTCTCAGGTGGGCATTGCCAGGGGACTCCAGGGCACGTCGCAGTCACTGGGGGACGTGTCCCAATTACAGATGGGCATTGCCAGGGGACTCCAGGGCACGTCGCAGTCACTGAGGGACGAGTCCCAATTACAGATGGGCATTGCCAGGGGACTCCAGGGCACGTCGCAGTCACTGGGGGACGTGTCCCAATTGCAGATGGGCATTGCCAGGGGACTCCAGGGCACGTCGCAGTCACTGGGGGACGTGTCCCAATTGCAGATGGGCATTGCCAGGGGACTCCAGGGCACGTCGCAGTCACTGAGGAGCACAGCCGAGGGCGTCGAGGGTGCAGACATTGGGGAGCTGCCAGGGCTGGCAGAGCCAGTTGATGCAGGGGCAGCCGGGGCTCAGTCCAGCTGCCCCTCCAACCCGAGGTGAACCCCAGGGCCCTATGGGCACCTACCGGGTGGAGGGAACACTGGGTGTCAATCTGGAGCCATCTATGGAGTGGGATGGTGGCCATTAGCTCCCCCAACTTCCACTCCCCTGAGAACGGCACGTCTGGCAGTCAGTACCAGGTACAGTGCGGCACAGCAGGGCATTGCTGCTGCCACGTGCGTCAGGGTGCTCTGTCCCTGGAGCCCTCAGAGCATGCCCGCCAGGGGCACCGAAGGCCATGGGACGTGGGAAGCAGGGGCTGCTCTATCCTTGATGTGCATCTGGGGACACCCCGAGGTGCAGTGGTAGAGCATGGAAGGCCAGGCACATTGAGGATCACTCAGAGGGCCCTGGGGGGGAGTGGAGTAGGGAATGGGGGGGGGGGGGGGGTGGTAGGGGATAAGAAGCGGGTTCATTGGGGGAGGGAAAGGGTGGGGAGAAGGTCTGGTAGGGGTGGGGAGAGTCAGGCAGTTGTAGATACTGCTGGAAATCATTCAAACCTGTTGACTTCGACCATTATGACGCCTCGGGCACTTTCTCCTGCAATGCGGGTAAATCACCAATCCGATGCACCATTTCCCCGGATATGGAGGTCCTGGGCTCCTCCACCCTTCAACCACCACCATCTCCCCTGCCCAACCCCGGCATACCACGTGGAGGTGATGGGGGTGAGCGAGCACTCAGCAGATAACCAGAGGCCAGACTATGGCATTGAATGAGGACTCCCAGCTCTCAGCTCTCTGCGAGTTAGCATCCCTCCACTGAGCGACCCGCGACAGTGCTGACACAGTCCTATCACCCTGCCGTAATGTTACACAGGCCCTGGGGGAGTGGGAATTGTGGGGTGGGGGTAAGAGAGGATGGTGAAGGGGGAGGGGGAAGACAGAGGATTGGAGGGAGGGGAGCGGGGAGAGGGTGTGGTGGTTGAGGAGAGGGGGAATGACCTATGTGAGGTCAGGCGAAGATGAGAGGGCCTCCCTTGCCAGCCCCTCGCCGCTCCCACCCTCTGGCTGGTCTTGTGTGTCCTCCTGATCTGGCTGCTCCTTGTCCTCATCCTCCAAGGTGGCCACATATTCCTCCCCCTCCACCTCCAGCACATCGTCCCGCTGCCAGGCCAGGATGTGGAGGACACAGCAGACCACCACAAAGTGGGTGACCCTCTGCAGGATATACTGCAGGGCACTACCAGAGTAGTCAAAGTATCGGAACCGCATATTAAGGAGTCCGATGCCCTGCTCCATGACATGCTGGGCATGGTTGCCTCGGTCACCAGCATCCATACTGGCGTCATTAGAACCACAGACCGGTACTATGAATACCAGTTACAGTCAAGATGTGGTTTGAGATTATATTAACATTTTGTTATATTCTGGCCCTCAGATTATTATAAACGTGCCCTGGTCTCCTCATTGCCGTGATGCTCGATGCTATGATTATGCAGGAATTGCAAGATCCTGTGACTTCTTATTTGTGATGTCCTTTGATATGCAGAGTCAAATGTGGAATGAGTGTTTTGCAAAAGCAAATGCTCCCTATGGCCATACTTATTCAGGTATGTGCAACGAAACATTTTGGTTAAGAGTGTCCGGCCTTTATCAATATTAGCCTAAAATGGTCATATTTTTGTCCATTTAGGTCTTTCTGCTTATATTAATCTGGGTATTGATTCCAGAAAGCTGGTAATGGGAGTTCCATGGTATGGTTATGATTACCCTTGCAAGCATTTCATTGAGGTAAGGACAAATGATTAATTTGCATTGTGCACAAAATGGGAGTGAATTAGTACATCTGAAGTGCATTCCCCTGGCATGTTAATTGGGTGAAGGTGGTTCAATATTAATGTCACTGGGCTGGTGACCCAGAGGCCAATGTTCTAGGGACAATGAGTAAAACCCCACCCAAGTAGCTGGTAGAATCTAAATTCAATATCATTTGGAAGCTAAAGCTTATCTCAGTAATGGTGACCATGAAGCTTTATTATTCTAAAAGCTTTCTGCTTCATTAATGTCCCTCAGGGAAGGGAATCTGCCATCATAGAGGCTCCACAAATATTCCCATCCTCAATGATGGAGGAGGCAAGCACATCTGCGGAAAAGACAAGGCTGAGGCATTTGCAATAATCTTCAGCCAGAAGTGCGGAGTGGATGATCCATCTCACTCTCCTCTGCAGTTCCCCAGCATCACAGATGTCGTTCTTCAGTCAATACAATTCACCCCGCGTGATATCAAGAAACGGCTGAAAGCACTGGATATTGCAAAAGCTCGGGGCCCTGACAATATTCCGACATTTGGACTGATGACTCGTGCTCCAGAACTTGATGCAGCTCTAGCCAAGCTGATCTAGTACAGCTACAACACTGAAATTCACCCGACAATGTGGAAAATTGTCCTGTACCCAAAAAGCAGGACCAATCAGTTCAGTTTGCGTCCCGCCAGGGTCACTCCTGATCTTATTACAGCCTTGGACCAAAATTGGACAACAGAGCAAAAGATCTGAACTCCAGAGGTGAGGTGAGGTGACTGCCTTTGACATCAAGGCAGCATTTGATCGCGTGAGGTGATCAAGGTGCCCTTGAAAAACTGGAGTCAATGAGAATCAGAGGGAAATCTCTCTGCTGGTTCGAGTCATACCTGGCACAAAAGAAGATGGCTGTGGTTGTTGGAGGTCAGTTATCTCAGTCCTAAGACATCACTGCAGGGGTTCCTCAGGATCGTGTCCTCGGCCCAACCATCTTCAGCTGCTTCGTCAATGACCTTCCTTCCAACAAAAGGTCAGATGTGAGATAATCGCGAATGATTGCATAATGTTTGGCATCACTTGCGGCCCCTCAGACACTGAAGTAGTCCATGTGCAAATACAGCAAGACCTGGACAATATCCAGGCTTGGGCTGACAAGTGGCAAGTAATATTCACGCCAGGCAATGACCATCTCCAATCAGAGAGAATCAAACCATCACCCTTGACATTCAATGGCATTACCATCACTAAATCCCCCCCACTATCAACATCCTGGGGGTTATACTTGATCAGAAACTGAACTGGACTAGCCATATAAATACTGTGGCTGCAAGAGGAGGTCAGAGGTTAGGAATCCTGCAGTGAGTAACTCACATCCCAACTCCCCAAAGCCAGTCAGCCATCTACAAGGCGCAAGTCAGGAGTGTGGGGGAACACTCTCCACTTGCCTGGGTGAGTGCAGACCAACAACACTCAAGAAGCTCAACACCATCCAGGACGAAGCAGCCTGCTTGATTGGCACCCCTTCCACAAATATTCAAACAGTTCACCACTGACGCACAACAGCGGCTGTGTGTACCATCTTTAAGATGCACTGCAGGAGCTCACTAAGTCTCCTCAGGCAGCATCTTCCAAACCTACGATCACGCTATCTAGAAAGACAAGGGCCACAGATACTTGGGAACTCCACCATCTGCAAGTTCCCCTCAAGTCGCTCACCATCCTGACTAGAAATATATCGCTGTTCCTTCACTGTCGCTGAGTCAAAATCCTGGATCTCCCTCCCTAATAGCACAGTGGGTGTACCTACACCACACGCAGTCGTTCAAGAAGACAGCTCGCCACCACCTTCTCAAGGGTAATTAGGAATGGCCAATAAAGGCTGGCCTTGTCAGTTTTTTTAAATTAATTGATGGGACGTGGGCATCGCTGGCACGTATTGCCCATCCCTAATTGCCCTTGAGTGCACAGTGTCTTAGGTTAAAGTCCAACAGGTTTGTTTCAGGTTGGAATCACTAGCTTTCGGAGCGCAGCTCCTTCATCAGGACTCCGAAAGCTAGTGATTCCAAACAAACCTGGTGTTGTGAGACTTCTTACTGTGCTCACCCCAGTCCAACACCGGAATCTCACATCATGGCCCTTGAGGGGGCAGTTAATTGTTGTGGGTCTGGAGTCACATAATCATTATTATTATTGTCACAAGTAGGCTTCAATGAAGTTACTGTGAAAAGCCCCTAGTCGTGTAGGCCAGACCAGGTACCGATGGCAGATTTCCTTCCCTAAAAGACATTAGTGAACCAGATGGGTTTTTAAGACGATTGATAACCGTTTCATGGTCATCATTAGACTTTTAATCCCAGACTTGTATTGAATTCAAATTTCACCATCTGCTGTGGTGGGATTTGAACCCAGGTCCACAGAGCATGACTCTGGGTCTCTGGTTTCTAGTCTAGTGACAATACCATTATGCCACTCCCTCCCCGTAACTGTGAAGGAATTTTAAAAAGCTGTCCAATCAGAGCATCTCATTACATTTTGGAACAGTCCATTGTTTATTACATTATTTCACTGAGACGTTCCCTTATTCCAGATTCCAGATTGTAAACCACATGTTTCTTAAACCTTTTCCCAAAGAACAACCTGGAGCAGGCCACTCGGTCCATTGTGTCTGTTCTACCAATCAGTTAGATGTTTGGTGATCTGAATGATCTAAACCCGGCCTTGATTCAATAACTCGTTATACTTTTACCTTACAAAAATCGGACAATCTCAGATGTGACATTTTCAATTGACGCCTTTGTGTCACGGCCAGTGCATGTGGAGATCAGTCAGGCGGCTAATACAACTTTGATTTTCACAGAATTCACGAGCCCTATTTTCTCATCCCACAGCCTGGGAGATGCAAACTGGAACCGGTTCCTGTCCAAGGGGCTCCTTGCAGTTCGGAAGTGGCGAAGCAGATTCCGTACAAAGAGGTCATGGAGCAGCTGCCCAAATCATTGACCGGCAGATACTGGGACGATAATTACAAATCGCCATATTATGTCTACAAGGTAGGACGATCAGTCAAAGCACAATGCAGACCCGTGCATTCTAACATTGTTTAAATGGAAACGTTGCAATGATTCATCATCCCACATATTCCCTGAGCCGGATTCTCCGTTCCTGAGACTAAGTGTTGACACCAATGCAGAATCCATGGACTGTTACGACAGGAATAACGGTGCTGCACCTGCACCTATTCCGCTACCGTTAAGTGGCTATCACCGGCACCGCGTGGAACACAATCGATTCCAATGGGAAGTGGTGTCAGATTCGCCGGTTTCGCGATTGACGCCCAAAGGCTGACACAGCTGCAGCCGCCAAAAACAGTTCTTGCCCCGACACACACACCATCCCAGCCACCATGATGGCAGCGAGGAGAGCAGTCCGAGGTTCACAGAATCCGAGCTGCAGACACTGTTGGAGGCGGTGGAGTAGCAGGTGACCCTGTATCCCGGCCCGGAAGGAGGTTGCCAGCTGTCACCGTTCATCGTGCCCGGGTGCAGGTGGCAGGGCCGTGAGCGCCGTGGGAAACAACGTCCGGATGGGCCAACAGTGCCGGGAAAAAATCTGCACAACCTGCTGAGGGTAGCCAGGCAGCAGTGTGCCCTTGCCACTAACCCCCCTTCCTACACGCTCCCGAACCCCCACCCTGCAGGCGAGTACCCATACCGGCTGCCACGGCCAGGTGACCTGGCCACTGAGGCCATCACCTACCCACCCCCTGGGATGCATGCATCGGAATGTATAACCCTGCTGTTTTATGTACCGCCCCCCCGCCCGCTCCCCCCAGGAAAAGGCTGCGCACAACGGCCGGAAGCGGGAGAAGACAGGAGAGGGATCGCCGGACCTGTGGCCCCTCACCATGGCAGAGGGCCCTGGACGTGGTCGGCAGCCCAGAGGAAAGGTAGGTCGCCGAGGTGGAGCTCGACCGACCGTGGGCGAGGAAGTGAGTCCCTGCTTGTTTACGCCCCCCCCACCCATCCGTTCCCCATGGTTCGCGGCCCAATGATACATTTTGTCTTGTGTCTTGCAGGACCTGCTGGAGATGGGGCGGGTCCAACTGGCGCCCCCAGCCAGTGCCACAACCAGAGCCCTCCCGTGAGCCGAGCAGTGATGGGAGCAGCCCGGACCCCAGCCTCCGCCCGAGACCCAGGAGATCCCAGAGCTCGGGTCAGAGAATGACAGTGATTCCCCATCACAGTGTCTCCATCACCCTCCACCATCCCAGAGACACTCACCTCAGTTGGCCATGTGAGTGCAGACGCTCCTGGGATGTTCTCTGGTGCGCACCACACAGTTGTCCCGGTACAGCAGATGGAGGTAGGAACTCCCGAAACTGGGGGGACTGACGGAGGGCAGGCCCACCTGGGGAATGAACCACCGTCCACACCCGTCTCAGGCTTCTGGAGCAGGCAGTTCCATCGATTGTGGAGATGCAGACGCAGAGCCAGGGGTTGGTGGTGAGCATCTAGCACCTGTCGGTGCAATTGGAGAAGCCTAACTGCATGGAGGTGGTGCCGACAATGTGTGCCACCCAGGGCCACACCGCATGGGTGGCATCCGCGGTGGAGGCACTGGGGGCGATGATTTTGAATATGGATCAACATGTCCAAGTCCTGGGACATTCTGTGCAGGTGCTGGCTGAAGCCCAGGACAGGGCTGCCACCTCACAGGCAGCCATGTGCCCGAGCCACCTGGTCACCGCAGTGGCGCCACTGAGCATGGCCCAGTCACAGCAGCCCAAGTCTGGGAATGTCTGGGGCATTGCCCAGGCACTGGCTGGCATGACGCGACGCAGACACAGAAGGAGGTGGCCCAGTCCCAGAGGGAGATGGTGCAGTCACTGGCTGATGTGACACAGAGCCAGAAGGCAGTGGCACAGTCGCTGTGTGGTGTGGCACAGTCTGAGACGGAGATGGTCCACTCCCTGCGCTCCATGGCCACGAGCAAGCAGAACCTGGTCGGGAGCAGAGCGGGCTTCCAGGACTGGCAGTGGCAGGTATCAGGGGGGCCTCAGGGGATAGCCCCGTCTGCGTCCCTTTCCCATAACGTAGCCTGGGGGCCATTGGGCACCCCAAAGGAGGGACAGCGCTGCACCCTCGGATTCCACCCTGCCTCTCCTGTCCCTGGCGTATCTGGTGGGCAGCAGGTACAACAGGACAGTACCAGGCCACCTGAGACACCCGAGCAGTACCCGGACCCATTCAGGCCGGGTCACCCCAGAAGACGCCTGCCATGTCCAACCCACCCTCTCCCTCCTCCGCATTCTCCTCATTGGACAAGACCTGGTGTTCCTCTTCCTCCTGCACATCGCACCCGCTGCTGTACAATGTTGTGGAGATGCAGCAGGCCCCGACCATGTGGGCAAGCCTCTCAGCAGCAGACTGGAGAGCACCTCCAGAGCGCACCAAGCCCCTGAACCGCATCTTCAATAAATAAATAACCTTTATTGTCATAAGTAGGCTTACATTAACACTGCAATTAAGTTACTGTGAAAAGCCCCTAGTCGCCACATTCTGGCGCCTGTTTGGGTACACAGAGGGAGAATTCAGAATTCTCAGCTGGTACGGGTATTGAACCCATGCTGCTGGCCTTATTCTGCATTACAAACTAGCTGTCTAGCCCATTGAGCTAAACCAGCCCTGTGCAGCTAAGCCAGCCCTGTGCAGCTCTAAGCCAGCCCTGTGCAGCCAAGCCAGCCCTGTGCAGCTCTAAGCCAGCCCTGTGCCGCTAAGCCAGCCCCGTGCCGCTAAGCCAGCCCTGTGCCGCTAAGCCAGCCCCGTGCCGCTAAGCCAGCCCTGTGCAGCTAAGCCAGCCCTGTGCAGCTAAGCCAGCCCTGTGCAGCTCTAAGCCAGCCCTGTGCAGCCAAGCCAGCCCTGTGCAGCTCTAAGCCAGCCCTGTGCCGCTAAGCCAGCCCTGTGCAGCTCTAAGCCAGCCCTGTGCAGCTAAGCCAGCCCTGTGCAGCTAAGCCAGCCCTGTGCAGCTCTAAGCCAGCCCTGTGCAGCTAAGCCAGCCCTATGCTCAGCATCTTTAGGAGGCCGTAGCACTGATCGATCGCACTCCTGGTCGCTGTATGGGTGTCCATGTAGCGGGTCTCCATGCCGGTCTGCCAGTCAGCAGCCACGCCTGCAGCAGATAATCCCTATTACCCAGGAGCTAACCCCTCAGTCGGGGGAGGGGGAGTCTCGAACATGTCAGGACTCATCGAGTGTGCCAGGATGAGGGCGTCGTGCACACGGCTGGGATATCGGGCACGGAGGTGAATGATGCGCAGCTGATGATCGCATATCAGCTGGACATTCATCGAGTGGAACCCCTTTTGATTGGTGTAGAGCGGCCTGTCATCTGTAGGTGCCCATAGGGCGCAGTGTATCCCGTCGATCACCCCCTGAACGTGCGGCATCCTGTCGATGGCAGCGGACCCCACTGCCTGGGCACCCTGGTGCTCAGTCCACACTGAAATAGATGTATTGTTCTACCGGGGCGCTTAGGGACTCTGTGACGGCGCGGATCCATCTGTGAGGTCTGTGAGGTCCCCACTCGGCGACTGGAAGGACCCCATCATACAGAGGTTCAGGGCGACCGTCATTTTGAATGCGACTGGGAGCAGGTGCCCTCCCCCATACCCCCGTGGTGCCACATCTGGCAGATCTGTCGCACTGTCTCTGTGCTCAGCTGGAGTGTTCGATGGTGTGCCCCGCCTGGCAGCTCCTCGAATGGCAGGTGCTGTCAGTACACATGAGTCCTAATGTGGCACCTCCTTGGCACCTCCTCCTCCTCGGCCTGTCGGGCGGCTCCCTCTCCATCCTGGGCGGCTGCCATCTGTCCCTCTGCTGCACATCCTGCTGCTGCCTGCTTCACTCTCCACTGCTGCCTGCTCCGCTGCTGCCTGCTCCGCTGCTGCCTGCTTCACTCTCCGCTGCTGCCTGCTTCACTCTCTGCTGCTGCCTGCTCCGCTGCTGCCTGCTTCACTCTCCGCTGCTGTCTGCTTCACTCTCCGCTGCTGCCTGCTCCGCTGCTGGCTGCTTCACTCTCTGCTGCTGCCTGCTTCACTCTCCGCTGCTGCCTGCTTCACTCTCCGCTGCTGCCTGCTTCACTCTCCGCTGCTGCCTGCTCCGCTGCTGCCTGCTTCACTCTCTGCTGCTGCCTGCTTCACTCTCCGCTGCTGCCTGCTTCACTCTCCGCTGCTGCCTGCTTCACTCTCCGCTGCTGCCTGCTCCGCTGCTGCCTGCTTCACTCTCCGCTGCTGCCTGCTTCACTCTCCGCTGCTGCCTGCTTCACTCTCCGCTGCTACCTGGTCCGCTGCTGCCTGCTTCACTCTCCGCTGCTGCCTGCTTCACTCTCCGCTGCTGCCTGCTTCACTCTCTGCTGCTGCCTGCTCCGCTGCTGCCTGCTTCACTCTCCGCTGCTGCCTGCTTCACTCTCCGCTGCTGCCCGCTCCGCTGCTGCCTGCTTCACTCTCCGCTGCTGCCTGCTCCGCTGCTGCCTGCTTCACTCTCCGCTGCTGCCTGCTCCGCTGCTGCCTGCTCCGCTGCTGCCTGCTTCACTCTCCGCTGCTGCCTACTTCACTCTCCGCTGCTGCCTGCTTCACTCTCTGCTGCTGCCTGCTCCGCTGCTGCCTGCTTCACTCTCCACTGCTGCCTGCTTCACTCTCCGCTGCTGCCTGCTTCACTCTCCGCTGCTGCCTGCTCCGCTGCTGCCTGCTTCACTCTCCGCTGCTGCCTGCTTCACTCTCCGCTGCTGCCTGCTCCGCTGCTGCCTGCTTCACTCTCCGCTGCTGCCTGCTCCGCTGCTGCCTGCTTCACTCTCCGCTGCTGCCTGCTTCACTCTCCGCTGCTGCCTGCTTCACTCTCCGCTGCTGCCTGCTCCGTTGCTGCCTGCTTCACTCTCCGCTGCTGCCTTCTTCACTCTCCGCTGCTGCCTGCTTCACTCTCCGCTGCTGCCTGCTTCACTCTCCGCTGCTGCCTGCTTCATTCTCCGCTGCTGCCTGCTTCACTCTCCGCTGCTGCCTGCTTCACTCTCCGCTGCTGCCTGCTCCGCTGCTGCCCGCTCCGCTGCTGCCTGCTTCACTCTCCGCTGCTGCCTGCTTCACTCTCCGCTGCTGCCCGCTCCGCTGCTGCCTGCTTCACTCTCCGCTGCTGCCCGCTCCGCTGCTGCCCGCTCCGCTGCTGCCTGCTCTGCTGCTGCCTGCTCCGCTGCTGTAGCTTCCTCCTCCTCCTTGAGCAGCGGCAGCTCGTACAGCCTCAGGGCACCCCAAGGACTGTGGCGACCAGCAGGAAGGCCACCATTACATACAGAGTTACACTATAGGAGCAGGAGGAGGCCTTTTGGCCCTTCGAGCCTGCTCCGCCATTCATCACGATAATGGCTGATCATCCAACTCAATAGCCTAATCCTGCTTTCTCCCCATAGCCTTTGATCTCATTCTCCCCAAGTGCTATATCCAGCCGCCTCTTGAATATATTCAAAGTTTTAGCATCAACTACTTCCTGTGGTAATGAATTCCACAGGCCCACCATTCTTTGGGTGAAGAAATGTCTCCTTATCTCTGTCCGATATAGTTTACCCTGAATCCTCAGACTGTGACCCCTGGTTCTGGACACGCCCATCATTGGTAACATCTTTGCTGCATCTACCCTGTCTAGTCCTGTTAGAAGTTTGTAAGTCTCTATGAGATCCCCCCTCATTCTTCGGAACTCCAGCGAGAACAATCCCAACGTAGTCAATCTCTCCTCATATAACAGTCCCGCCATCCCTGGAATCAGTCTGGTAAACCTTCGCTGCACTCCCATTGCGGGTTGAATTCCAATATCCATTATCTACAGAGGGTGAAAGGACGACATGTTAGCATGGTGTGTACCCACATGCCCAACCACTGTGGGATCCGCACCCCCATGTCCCCCCCCCCCCCCCCCAATCCCCTGGGGCACCCATACAGTCAGTGGCACACTGCAGAACCAGGTGCCAAAGTGGGTGGTCAGCAAGGTGGCTGCCGTAATGGCGATCGATGCCCGGCCACCGCCCAGTTCCGTGGGGGGGGGGGGGGGGGGGGTCATCCCTGCCACTCGGTCTCCACCCCCTCATCTCCCCTGGCCCTGCAGGGCCTCTCCCCACCCCAGCTAGTCCAGCCAGTGATCGGCCCGGCAGCCTGCAGTAGCTCCTCTCCAGGCCCTACCTCCTCTGTCTCGTTCCCTCCGCAGCCGCCACGCCGATTTCACGATTTTTAAAAGCACAAGTGAACCGCGGCGTCGGGAACTCAGCCAATTGGAGGCGGAGGCCCCGGCAAATACCTGGGTGGGCCCGCTAATGACATCCAAGCGGTGTCTACTGCATGTGCGTTCCGGAACACACTGACACCGCTGTCAACGTGACGGAGAATAGCAATTTGGCGTCAAATGGGCGGGTGCTGCGATCTTGATGTTGAAACCGATTATCCGTCCAATTGACTTTTCTGATTTTGCCTTTGGTCAATGGAGAATTCAGCCCCCTGTGTCTCGGACTCAGCAAAGCTCAAGCTGAGTTAGTACCGTGGAAAATGTGTGTAACTGGAGAATTGACAAGAAAATGGGAGTTGATAAGAAACAAACCCAAATCATTTCGGTTTTTGAAAATATGGGACAAATTTCTCTGTCTGGGAGACAATGGCGGGATGCAACTTCAGCTGACGGTGGAAGGGGGGCAGTAAATGGGGGTGGGACACCGGAGCAGAGCACCCCCCTCTGTGGCCAGACCGGACCAGCCCTCACACCCATCTGACAGAGCACCGAGGCAGGTTGTAACAGGATGAACAGTTGTTTAATGTGACAACATCTTTATCAAGATATGTGCTCTAGCCCCTATCACTAAACTGCACCCGTGCCAACTTAACTGGTGTCGGATTTTCTCACCTTACAGGCCCTAAGGCTGTGTCTAGGTGAATCCCCAGATAAAATGAAAAAAAAAAGAAAATGAAAATCTCTTATTGTCACGATTAGGCTTCAATGAAGTTACTGTGAAAAGCCCCTAGTCGCCACATTCCAGCGCCTGTTCGGGGAGGCTGGCACGGGAATTGAACCGTGCTGCTGGCCTGCTTTGGTCTGTCAGCGATTTAGCCCAGTGTGCTAATCCAGCCCCTGGTGCATCAGGATTAGAGGCGTCTTGCTATGATTCCCGCTCTGTGACCTGGGTCCCCGTTGGCGGCTGTCTTCTGGGGCGACGGTGCCTGGCTGGGTCCGGCTGCTACTGGCGGAACCCAGGTGGCGTGGTGCTCCCCTTTTCTGCCCGCTGCCCAACAGGGACAGCAGCGGGGGAGTTGGAGGTGCTGCGGTGTTCTGGCACCTCCCCTGAGGGAGTCACCGGCACAGGCCCCATCCCCTCCTCCTCCATTGGGGTGCCCGGTGGCCCCGGGCTACTCCATGGGACAGGAGGAGAGTAGAGCTATCCCCTGAGGCTCCCACGCCACGTGGCGCTGCCAGTCCTGGAGGTAAACTCTCGTCTTGGTCAGGGTCTGCACGCTCACGGCCATGGAGCACAGGGAGTGGACCACCTCAATCTGGGACTGCGCCACATCACCCTGTGACTGTGCCACCACCTTCTGGGTCCGTGCCACATCAGCCGTGACTGCTCCATCTCCCTCTGGGATTGGGCCACCTCCCCATGACTCTGCCACATCGGCCAGGGCCTGGACATTGACGCCGACGCTCTCACCCATGGCCCGCTGTGAGTGGGCCACGCTCAGGAGCGCCGCTGCAATGTTCAGGTGGCACTGGCACGTGGCTGCCCAGGCTGTGTGCCTGCCCCCATCACAGGCTGGTACTGCAAGACACAAGGCAAGATCATTGGGGTTAGTGGGGGTGGTGGGGAGGTGGTGTGGGGGTCAGGGTGGGGGTGGGGGTGGGAGTGAGAATGGTGTGGGGGTGTGGGTGGTGTGGGGGTGAGAGTGAGAATGGTGTGGGTGTAAGGGTGGTGTGGGGGTCAGGGTGGGGGTGAGGGTGGTGTGGGGGTGAGGGTGGGAGTGAGAATGGTGTGGGGGTGAGGGTGGTGTGGGGGTGAGGGTGGGAGTGAGAATGGTGTGGGTGTGTGGGTGGTGTGGGGTGAGAGTGAGAATGGTGTGGGTGTAAGGGTGGTGTGGGGGTCAGGATGGGGGTGAGGGTGGTCTGGGGATGAAGGTGGTGTGGGGGTGGTGTGGGGGTGAGGGTGGGTGTGAGGGTGGTGTGGGGGTGAGGGTGGTGTGGGGGTGAGGGTGAGAATGGTGTGGGTGTGAGGGTGGTGTGGGGGTGAGGGTGGGGGTGAGGGTGGTCTGGGGATGAAGGTGGTGTGGGGGTGAGGGTGGTGTGTGGGACAGGGATTGGTGCCGTGGGCACAGTGCTGCCTACTCAACCTGGCCACGCTGAGCAGGTTGTGCAGTTTTTTACGGCATTGTTGGCCGGTCAAGATGGTGTAGCTGGTGGCACTGACCGCCGCTACCAGCTGCGCCCAGGCATGGTGCAGGGAGGCAGCGGGCAGCCTCCTTTCTGGGCTGGGGTACAGGGCGGCCCACCTAACTACGTTATCCAGGAGGGTCTCAAGCTCGGCGTCGGTGAATCGTGGGGCCGTGCGTCTTGGTGCCATATTGTTGGCTGGGATAGTGTGTATGGGGAGTGAAGTGTCAGCCTCCTGAGTATCAATCACAAATCCGATGAATCTCACACCATTCTTTTTAAAAATAGAATTTACAGTGCAGAAGGAGGCCATTCGGCCCATCGAGTCTGCACCGGCTCTTGGAAAGAGCGCCCTACCCAAGGTCAACACCT
The DNA here is from genome assembly GCF_902713615.1 of Scyliorhinus canicula. NCBI lineage: Eukaryota > Metazoa > Chordata > Chondrichthyes > Carcharhiniformes > Scyliorhinidae > Scyliorhinus > Scyliorhinus canicula. The sequence goes on along the minus strand of NC_052149.1, from coordinate 6,899,217 downwards.
CCACCCTATCCCCATAACCCAGTAACCCCACCCAACACTAAGGGCAATTTTGGACACTAAGGGCAATTTATCATGGGCAATCCACCTAACCTGCACATCTTTGTGATTGCACATCTTTCTCAGTGGATTGCGTTCCACATGGCACCAGTGCTAGTCCCTCAATAGTGGCTCAATCGCTCCAGGTGCTTCGCCAGCTTTGCTGTCGTGGAAGTCCACAAATCCTGCCCCAGCGTCAACACTTAGTCTCAGGAATGGAGAATCCCGCCAGGTCTTTGCCCACCTGGAGCTGAATTGCACCTGCTTTGTGGTCATGCTGTGCCAATCCGCGGCCATGCAACTTTTTACATGGTGAGGATTGCGAGGGAATCTTTGGGGAATCCGCTACTGAGCGGCCCAATAACAGGGTGGCATGGCTGGGCCCCCTCCACCCCGCAATGCAATTCAGCACCCACCCCCCCCCCCCTCCCCCCCCAGCGGCAACACAATTCAACATCTCCCCGCAGCACAATCCAGACCCCCTCCCCGGGATTTCATGGATCGCCCCCAGTTTCCCCTCCCCTCAATTCAGCGGTGACTTTGACCACTGCCCACACCCCCCAGCAGAGAATTCGACATTAAAGACACACCACCCACAGGCCTCCCAAATAAAGAGACCCGCTAAATAAATTGGTTGGCACTGTTGCCTCACAGCGCCAGGAACCCGCGTTCAATTTAGCCTTGGGTCACTGTCTGTGTGGAATTTGTATGTACTCCCTGTGTCTGAGCGGGTTTCCTCTGGGTGCTCCACTTTCCTCCCACGGTGCAGGTTAGGTAGATTGGCCATGGTGCATTGATCCTTAGGTGGGGTATACTGGGTTATGGGGATAGGGGGAGGTGTGGGCCCAGGTGGAGTGCTCTTTCAGAGGGTTTGTGCAGACTTGATGGGTCAAATGGCCTTCTTCTGCACTGTAAGGATTCTATTCAATGACCCTCCCCACAGAGACCTCCTAATTAAAGAGACTCACAGAGATGCCCAGAAGAGAGGCTCCTGTCTGGAAACTAGAGAGCAGTCGAGACAAAGGCATTGCTTTAAAGCTCACCTGGACAATACACGTGCTGGCTCAGGCACAGGAAGCAGCACCTGTCAGTTCCTGGAAAGAGAAAAACAGTCCGCTGGATTTAAACCCCTCCAGAGATCTTTGATCTGCAAGTCATTCCTACATTTCTCTTTGATATTGATTTTACCAGGCTTTGATTGACAGCTCCCACACACACCCAGCTGTCAGCATTGTTCGGACATCTCCCTTCATGGTTGAGTAACTTTGAATTCTTCAACTGTGAAAGTAACTGCAATGTTGCTAAACATCAGCTATGAGTGACAGTTCCTGGACCGCATCAAACAGAGTTAAGTGCTTTCCAGAGAAACATAGACAATAGAAGCAGGAGGAGGTCATTGGTCCTTGCAGCCTGCTCCTCCATTCATTATGATCATGGCTGATCATCAAATTCAACAACCTGATCCCGCCTTCCCCCCCATATCTCTTGATCCCTTTAGCCCCAAGAACAATATCTAATTCCTTTGTGAAATTACCACAACAATTTGGCCTCAACTACTTTCTGTGGTAGCGAATTCCACAGATTCCCCGCTCTCTGGGTGCAGAAATTTCTCCTCACCTCCGTCCTAAAAGGTTTACCCCTTATCCTCAAACTACGACCCCTAATTCTGAACTCCCCCACCCATCGGGAACATTCTTTCTGAATCTCCCCTGTCTAATCTTGTTCAAATGTAATAAATTTCTATGCGAACCCCTCTCACTCTTCTAAACTCCAATGAATATAATCCTAACCGACTCAGTCTCTCCTCATATGACAGACCCGTCATCCCAGGAATCAGCCTGGTAAATCTTCGCTGCACTCCCTCCATAGTAAAAACATCCTTCCTCAGATAAGGACACCAAAACTGCCCACAATACTCCAGGTGTGGCCTCACCAATTCTCTATACAATTACAGTAATACACCCCTATTCCTAGACTCAAATCCTCTCGCTATGAAGGCCAACATACCATTTGCCTTCTTTACCGCCTGCTGTACCTGCGCGCTTGCTTTCAGCGACTGACGCACGAGGACACCAAGGTCTCGCTGAGTATCCACCCTCTCAATTTACACCCATTCAAATAATAATCTGCCTTCCTATTTTTGCTACTGATGTGGATAACCTCACATTTATTCACATTATACTACATCTGCCGTGCATGTGCTTCCTGAGCCAGCAGGTGTGTTGCCCAGGTAAGTTTTAAAGCAGTGATTTTTATTTTTACCGCCTCTGTCTGGACTGCTCTCTCGCTCCCAGACGGGTATCTCTCTTGTGGGGGCCTTCCAGACAGGGGTCATTCTCTTCTGGGGGCTCTCTGACAGGGATCTCTCTTGTGGGGGCCTTCCAGACAGGGGTCATTCTCTTCTGGGGGCTCTCTTGAGGGTCTCTTTAATTTGGGGGTCGCAGTGAGAGTCTCTTTATTTAGGGGGTCTGTGGGGGGGAGGGTCTCTAATTTGGCAGTTAATTGTGGGGGTCTCTTTACTTAGTGGATCCCTGGTGGGGGCTGGTGGGGATGTCTGGTGGGGTTAGTGTGGGCAGGTCATGCATTGTTGTGGGCAGGGTGGCCCTCCGATGGACTTTGGGGGAAACTCCCCTAAAGCGTTACCCCCTTTGTCCGCCGTGAGGTACACCGCATCAGGCAGATGCTTGTCAGGACCTGCACTAGAGACTGGAGAACCATGTGGGACTGAGGAATATGGGGCAGGATTCATTTTGTAATCGGCGATTGGGCGGAGCATTGCTTCAGATGCCCAAATCAGGGGATGGCGCCAGTCTTCTATCCTCCGCCCCTTCCGAAATGGCGTCATCACTTCGCGGGCCGTACACTGCTGGAATGGCGTTGATGCGTCACCTGAAGGCCTTCCCCGATGGGCCGAGTTCCCGACCGCGCGGGACACGAGTGGTCTCAGCGGTTGGGAACCCGTGTGGCGGCTGCGGCACAGTCGGGCTGGAGCCATACTGCTGGCCAAGGTGGCCTCCGCGAAGGGCTGGGGGAACTGGTGGGGGATGGCCAGGGGATGGCCAGGGGGCAGTATTTGGCAGGTCAGTTCCGCGCATGCCTGGCGCCATGTTTTACGCGCCATGGACTCAGACATCCTGCAGGCCTTTATACCGTGGGAGGCTGCTACCCCCTTTACCTGTCGCAGGATCAGTGAGAGGTCGCCGCCGATTTTATTTTGGCGTAGAACGCCACAGTTCCTCCGCACTTAGTCTCAAAAACGGTGAATCCAGCCCAGTGTGTTGAGTTTGTGAAATGTGCTATAGAAATGAAAATACAAATATAGAAATGCAAACGTCATGGGGCTGAATGGCCTCTTGCTGCAACTGTAACATTTCAGTGGTTCTACGGTCAAACACTCTCTTTAGAATCTTTGTACATGTAGTCATTCTGTAATCTTGTTTATCAGAGAAAACAGACACAACGAATGACGACAATGTTCCTGGGATATATATATATTGTACAGTATCTGGATGAGTTCATTGAGTTTGTTGTTGTAAGACAATAGACGAGAAATTTCCTTTCAACTCTTGTTTTCTTGTTCCACTGTCATAACTTTGGAAGTGTAGTGGAAAACCCCATTCACACTTGTAGTGGGGATTCTGACAGTGGAGAGGGACCATTGAAGGAGAGTTTCCAAGGAGATTGACATTGTCGCCTTCAGTCACAAAAATTTGTTTTGCTGCGTATCAACTGTGTCTTGTCTCGTTATACATCTCAGTCCAGTCAGTCTTTCAATAAAGAGACTAATACGGTATAGTACTCCACACTGTCACCAATGTCCTGTACAACTGAAGTATAACCTCTCTACTTTTGTATTAAATTCCCCTTACTATAAACAGGAACCTTCTATTACCTTTCCTAATTACTTGCTGCACGAGCCTTTTGTGATTCATGGACTAGGACACCCAGACCCCTCTACACCTCTGCTCTGCAATTTCTTACCATTTAGATAATAAAATTATTGTTTTTATTCTTCCTGCCAAATGCAACAATTTCACACTTGCGCACATACCCTTCATTTGCCAGATCTGTCCGACCACTTAACCTATCTATGTCCCTTTGTAGCCTCCTTATGTCCTCTTCACAATCTACTTTCATTTAATTACACAATTTAACTCACAGTAGCTAGGCTGACTGCTTGGGCAGTTTAGTTTGAATTTACCATAGCAATTCTCCCTGACGATGTCCCACCAGGTTACCTTCATTTAAATGTCAAGCACCAAGAATCATAGAACCGTTACAGCACAAAAGGAGGCCTTCCGGCCCATCTTGTCCACGTCACATGGGGGAGACTCTGGCTCTGATTGGCAGAGTCGGCTTGGAGGGCCAACGGGCCTACTCCAGTTCCTATTTATTATTTTCTTAGGTGTTTATTCTCAAAATCCAGCCTTGGTGAAATTTGAAAAAGGAATGTGTATTCTCGAGGGAGTGAACTAGTTATGTAACTGGATTGATGCTGAAGAGGATGTGAGCTCAGACAAAGATACAGATCTGAAGAAGTAGGCCACTAGACACCTTGGGCCTGCTCCAGCATTCAATGAGTTTATGACTGACCTAATTTTAACCTCAACTTCACGTTGCTGCCTGCTCCCGAAAACCTTCCTCCCTTTATTTATTAAGACCTATCTACTTCTGCTTTAACAATGTTCAAAGACAATGCCTCAATCAACTTTTGAGGAAGAGAGTTCCAAACGCAGGCAACCCAATTCCAGGGAATCATGAGTTAAGGGGAGAATGGGGATGGGGAACATATCAGGCATGACCTAATGGTGGAGCAGACCCGATGGGCCGAATGGCCTAATTCTGCTCCTATATCTTTTGGTCTTATGGACTAACCCTCTGAGAGAATCTTTGTCCTCAATTGGTTCAAATTTCATCTAAATATATCCTTCAATGCAAGTCAAAATTTATTGCAGTTAAATAATGCTTTTTAAGATGCTCTGTGTTGTGTCATTACATTGATCCAAAAGTATGTCCTCTCTGTGTAACCCCTTTGACTTTTATGGCAGGCTAATAATATATACCACGAGGTCTGGTATGATGACCCAGAGAGCATTTCACTAAAGTCAACGATCATGAAGAAATTAAAACTCGGTGGTATAGGTGTGTGGTTTGGAGCTGGCCTAAATTACAGTTTCAGTCCAAAGGCAGCGATGCAAACTGAAGACATGTGGAATGCTCTGTGCCCGGTCAGAAAAAAGTGGACAGTTGGAACCATTTAATCTGCATGTAATGTGATTAGTTTTGCTGATAAACGCAGCTGAAAGTGAGGTAGCTTCCAACATTAATAATTAAAGTAACCCAGATCAAGGGAACAGATTTAACATTTCAGGTGATGAATGAATTCCTAATAAATGGACAGAAAATATACTAATGTGATTTGCCAACAAAGTTCTTCAGGTATCTTACTAGGTTGCTTACAAAATGCAACAAATCTTTGTTAACTATCATTTAACTTCTGGGAAGGAGGGCTGTAGTGCTATTGTTACTGGTCTACTAATCCAGAGAACATGGTCATGTTTTGGGTACGGGGGTTTGAATCCTACCACAACGATGGTGGAATTTAAGCTCTATAAATAAAAATCTGGAATTACAAGTTTAATGATGACCATGAAACCACTGTGGAAAAATCCCATCTGGTTCACTTATATCCTTTAGGGAAGGAAATCTGCCATCCTTACCTAGTCTGGCCTACATATGACTTCAGATCCACAGCAATGTGGTGACTCTTAAATGCCCTCTGAAGCACCCTCGAATCAAAACACTAGAGAATAGCAACAAGGACTGAAAGCGAATGGACCACCTGGCATTGAACTAGGCCTTCTTTGTCATTGGATCAAAATCATGGAACTCCCTCCCTACTAGCACTGTGGGCGTACCTGTGGGCGTACGTGGAACTCCCTCCCTTACTAGCACTGTGGGCGTACCTGTGGGCGTACATGGAACTCCCTCCCTACTAGCACTGTGGGCGTACCTGTGGGCGTACGTGGAACTCCCTCCCTACTAGCGCTGTGGGCGTACCTGTGGGCGTACATGGAACTCCCTCCCTACTAGCTATGTGGGCGTACCTGTGGGCGTACATGGAACTCCCTCCCTACTAGCACTGTGGGCGTACCTGTGGGCGTACATGGAACTCCCTCCCTACTAGCTATGTGGGCGTACCTGTGGGCGTACATGGAACTCCCTCCCTACTAGCACTGTGGGCGTACCTGTGGCCGTACGTGGAACTCCCTCCCTTACTAGCACTGTGGGCGTACCTGTGGGCGTACATGGAACTCCCTCCCTACTAGCACTGTGGGCGTACCTGTGGGCGTACATGGAACTCCCTCCCTACTAGCACTGTGGGCGTACCTGTGGGCGTACATGGAACTCCCTCCCTACTAGCTCTGTGGGCGTACCTGTGGGCGTACATGGAACTCCCTCCCTTACTAGCGCTGTGGGCGTACCAACAGCACATGGACTGCAGAGATTCAAGAAGGCAGCTCACTACCATCTTCTCAAAGGGGATTTGAACTTGGCAATAAATATTGGCCTCGGCAATGAGGCCCACACCCCACGAATGAATAAAAAAACAAACTTAATGACAATGGCTTTTGCCAATTAATACTTATAATTCTGGGAACAAATTAGCTTTTCCAATGGGCAAACATACAATTCTTACGAGACCTGTCTGTTGTATGCACATCTTAATGATTATATACTGTGGTTTTATTTTACTTCAGGTTATCATTTGAGCCAAGATGATATTTCAATTTGTTATTTCCTCCATTATAGGGTGCGAATAGTCAGCGAATAATATTGTTTTTTTTGCAGCTGATTTTTAATGTAACAGTACAAAGCATTGTGACAATTGGAAGCTTGAATCCCGAGTGCTGTACAATTATCCGTTTCTGAAAGGCATCTTGATGAATATGTATTTCATAAATAAAACAAAGTGAGAGTTTAGCTGAGTTGATTGAGGAAAGTGGGAATTATGCAAATTTAGAACAATTGTAGATCCGATTAGAAAATAATCCCCATGGGTCTAATCTTGTGACATCTATGTAGTAGTACTTAGTTATACACATTCCTTACTCATTGCCAATATGCGGAACGTACCATTGGAGTCAGCTCGGTGGATATGATGTGTCTCCCACTTTCTCTGGAATCATTTATAATTCTACCCAGCAAGAATTATCATGCTCTCCATTCCTGTTACAACTTTGTTCCATCACAAAGTTGGTTGGTGAACTTTGTGATTCATGGAGCAACCACCTCTGAGAGAAGAGTACAACTCAGACATGGAAATTACATGAACACGGTGAAATCCAAATCGAGGTTTGGAATGGAGAAGGGAAGTAACCTCTTTCAGCATTGAGCAAAGGTATGCCTTCCCAACTATAAAAACAGATCTAGCCCTGGGTGGGAATTCAAAATGGCAAGGTAAAGCAGTAACAGAGCAATGGGAGCCCTTCTGCGAAATGATGGTTTGGAAAGGATCAGCGCTGTAGTATGGAATGATATAAACACGAGATCAAGGGTAAAAATAAGAAATAGAAAGGAAAGAAGTCCCTGGCGGGTGTAATCTATAGAACCCCAAATATTTGTCCCTCAGTGGAGCACAGTAAAAAACAAAAAATATTGGAGGCTTGTAAGAAAGATGCAACATTAATCATCGGTATTTTAATATGCATAAAGAGTGAATTAATCAAATTGGCAAGGGTATACTTGAGGGAGAGTTCATTGAATGTATTAGAGATTGTTTCTTGGAGACATATTTGTGGCACCAACCAGGGAGCAGGGTATTCTGGATTTGCTATTGTGTAATCAGAAGTGATTAATTAATGACCACATAGTTAAGGATCCTCGAGGGAAGAGTGATCATAGCATGTTCGAATTTAAAATTCAGGTTGAGGGTGAGAAACTGGAGTTCCACACTCTCCTCCTGGAGTTAAACAAAGATAATTATGTTGGCACAAGGACAGATTTGGCCCTAGTGGACTGGGCAGGAAGACTAAAAGATAGGACAGTTGATTAAGGCGGCACGGTGGCATAGTGGTTAGTATTGCTGCCTCAAAGTGCTGAGGACCCGAGTGTGATACCAGCCCCGGGCCACTGTCCATGTGGAGCTTGCACATTCTCCCCGTGTTTGCGTGGGTCTCACTCCCACAACCTAAAAGATGTGCAGGGTACGTGGATTGGCCACGGTAAATTGTCCCATAATTGGAATAAAATAATTGGCTACTGTAAATTTATATAAAAAAAGGTAGGACAGTTCATGAGCAGTGGGAGTTTTTTAAGGAGATATTCCATTTATTTTGTTAATTCGTTCATGGGATTTGGCATCGCAGGCTGGACCAGCATTTTTTGACCATCTCTAATTGCCCTTCAGCGGGCAGTTAAGAGTCAACCATATTTCTGTGGGTCTGGAGTCACATGTAGGCCAAACCAGGTGAGGACGGCAGCACGGTAGCGTTGTGGATAGCACAATCGCTTCACAGCTCCAGGGTCCCAGGTTCGATTCCGGCTTGGGTCACTGTCTGTGCGGAGTCTGCACATCCTCCCCGTGTGTGCGTGGGTTTCCTCCGGGTGCTCCGGTTTCCTCCCACAGTCCAAAGATGTACAGGTTAGGTGGATTGGCCATGATGAATTTCCCTTAGTGTCCAAAATTGCCCTTAGTGTTGGGTGGGGTTGCTGGGTTATGGGGATAGGGTGGAGGTGTTAACCTTGGGTAGGGTGCTCTTTCCAGGAGCCGGTGCAGACTCGATGGGCCGAATGGCCTCCTTCTGCACTGTAAATTCTATGAGATCTATGAAAATTTCCTTCCCTCAAGGACATTAGTGAACCAGATGGGTTTTTAAGACAATTGACAATTTGTTTCATGGCCATCGTTCGACTTTTCATTCCAGATTTTTATTGAATTCAAATTTCACCATCTGCAGTGGCAGAATACCAAGCCAGGCCCCCAGAGCGTTACCCTGGATTTCTGGTTTACTAATCCACCACCACCACCCCATCACCTGCCCAATTAAAATATATTCCACAGAGGAAGAACGATTGTACAAGGTGGGGAAACACCCAATGCCAAACAAGGAAATTAAACCTAAGATAAAGGCAAAAACAAAGGCATACCATATTGCGAAGGCAAGTGGCAGGCTGGAAGGTTGGGAAACTTTTGAAGATTGACAGAGTTCCTAAAAAAGTAACAAAAAAAGCAATGGTCAATTATGAAAGAAAACCAGTGCAAAATATAAAAAAGGATAGCAAAAGCTTTTATAAGTAAGTAAAAAGGAAGAGAGTAGCTAAAGAAAACCATGGTCCCTTGAAGGATGAGACCGAGGAGTTAATAATAGAGAACACAGAAATGGCAGAGACGCAAAATCAATATTTTGCCCAGTTTTCACAGTGGAGGACATGAGTATTATCCCAATAATAATAGGTAATACAGAGGTAATAGAAAGGGAGGAACTAAGAACAATCTTCATCAATAGGGAAAAAGTGCTAAACAGACTGTTGGTATTGAAAGCAGACAGACCCCCAGGGCCTGATAGCTTAGATCCTAGGCTCTAGTGGACTGGTGGATTGGTGGAGTAGTGGATGAGGTGGAGGGCTGTTGTAGGCTGCAAAGAGGTATTGATAGGATGCAGAGCTGGGCCAAAAAATGGCAGATGGAGTTTAACCCTGTTAAGTGCGAGGTGATTCATTTTGGTGGAAAAAATTTGAATGCGGATTACAGGGTCAACAGCAGGGTTCTGAGGAATGTGAAGGAACAGAGAGATCTTGAGGTTCATGTCCACAGATCTCTGAAGGCTGCCACTCAAGTGGATAGAACCATGAAGAAGGCCTATAGTGTGTTAGCGTTTATTAACAGGGCTTGAGTTTAAGAGCTGCGGGGTTATGCTGCAACTATACATGACCCTGGTGAGACCACATTTGGACTATTGTGTGCAGTTCTGGTCACCTCATTACAGGAAGGATGTGGAAGCATTGGAAAGGGTGCAAAGGAGATTTACCAGGATGCTGCCTGGTTTGCAGGATATGTCTTATGAGGAAAGGTTGAGGGAGCTAGGGCTTTTCTCTTTGAAGCGGAGGAGGATGAGAGGCGACTTAATAGAGGTTTATAAGATGATGAGGGGGAGATAGGGTGGACGTTCAGAGACTATTTCCTCGGGTGGATGTAGCTGTTACAAGGGGACATAACTATAAGATTCAGGGTGGGAGGTATAGGAGGGATGTCCGAGATAGGTTCTTTACTCGGAGAGTGGTTAGGGTGTGGAATGGACTGCCTGCTGTGATAGTGGCGTTGGACACTTTAGGAACTTTCAAGCGGTTATTGGATGGGCACATGGAGCACACCAGAATGACAGGGAGTGGGATAGCTTGATCTTGGTTTCGGACAATGCACGGCACAACATCAAGGGCCGAAGGGCCTGTTCTGTGTTGTACTGTTGTATGTTCTACGTTCTATGTTTTTAAAGGAAGTGGCAGTGCAGGTAATGAATCCCTTGGCTATAATATTCCAAATTTCCCTGGAGGCGGAAAAGTTTGTAGTGGATTGGAAAGGGAGGAAGGTAGAAAGTAGGAAACTATATATCATTTAGTTTAACATCTGTCGTTGGGAAATTGTTAGAATTTGTTATTAAGGAAGTAATAACAGAACATTTAGAACATCAAAATGCAATCCATCAGTCAGCATGGTTTTATGAAGGACAAATCATGGCTGACTAATTTGATAGAGTTATTTGAAGATGTAACAAGCAAAGTGGATAATGGGGGCCCTGTAGATGTAGCATACCTGGCTTTCCAGAAGGCATTTTTTAATAATAATAATAATAATAATAATCTTTATTAGTGTCACAAGTGGGCTTACATGAACACTGCAATGAAGTTACTGTGAAAATCCCCTAGTTGCCACATTCCGGCACCTGTTCAGGTACACAGAGGGAGAATTCAGAATGTCCAATTCACCTAACAGCACGTCTTTCAGGACTTGTGAGAGGAACCGGAGCACCCGGAGGAAACCCACACAGACACGGGGAGAACGTGCAGTCTCTGCACAGACAGTGAGCCAAGCCAGGAATTGAGCCTGGGACCCTGGCTCTGAAAGTAACAGGGCTAACCACTGCGCTACCGTGCCGCCCATGAACCAGTCTTGCAAGAGGTTCAATGACCTGATGAGAGAAGACAAGCTAATACCTATTGCTGTCCCTTTATCTTCTTTGAGCATTATGGGCAACAACCTGCCAAGATCAACTGTCTCTCCAAGTAACCGTGGAACTCCACTGTGGTTAACAGTTAGTCAGTATATCAGAATTTTACAGAAGAACATGAAGAAACAGGAGCTGGAATTGGCCCATTGACACTTCAAATCTGCCGGTCAGCTAGTAAGATCATTACTGCTCTTCCAGCTCAACTTCACTCTCTATATTGGGCGGGATTTACTGACCACCCCACTGCACATTTATCAGCAGGGGAGACGGCCTGCCAGTGGATATTCCGGTCCCGCCATTGCCAGCGGGATTTCCCGATTGCCAGGAAACCCGTGCGCCGGCGTGGAACCAGAATTCTCGCCGGCATGACCAACTGATAAATCCCACCCATTATCTCTGTATTTCTTAATTCTAATGACTTGTGTTATGAATAAACCCAACAATTCAACATCAACTGCTTTTGCCCTAGAAAATCCAAAGATTTACCAATGTTATGGGAGCGGAAGTTTCAGAACCCCAAAATGTATCATGGAGTTCAACCAACCTCTCCCTTTAATGGATTGTTGCTTTTGAAGCACACGGCTTGTTCCCCAGATATTTAAACACAAAACAATGTTTATTCCATTAATTCAACTTAACCTTTTAAATAAACATTGGATCCCTTAACACCTCTTACTTCAAAGATGACCCCAAAAATAATACAACACTAAATAATCCCTCAAAATGTTCCTTCAAACCTCCAAAAGACTTCACCTTTAACAACAGATATGAGGTTACATTCAATATACTTATAGTCTTTGAATTTTCAGACATCAACAGACCAGTTCTGTGTTTTCTTCTTGCAGCTTTTTGCAGAACACACAAACGTTCCCAGCTTTCTCCTCAAACCCGGCTTACTCCTTTCAAAACAGCTCACAGCAAACCAGCCAGGCACTTTTCAGCTGTTCTCGCTCAAAACTGAAACCTAAACACTGCAAAATGGCTGAGCTAAAAACCCAGCTCTACCCACACTCTGACATCACTTCTGTAATATGAGCTGCTCCATTTCTTAAAGGTACATTGATTAAACATCCATTTCTTACAGGTACTCTCACATGACACCAACCAATGAGTGGAAACATTTCTCCATAACTCAGTCCTCAATGGTCAAACCCTTATTTTGAGACCGTAACCCCTTTGCTAGAGAAGAAAAACATTTTCACACTGTCTAAAGCCCCTGAAGAATTCTATATGATCCAATTAGGTCACTGGTTATTCACTTAAAACCCTGGGGACAGAGGCCTTGCCTATTCAATCTCTCTTCACAGACAATCCCCTCATTCCAGCAACCACCCAAATGAATCGATGTCTTGGTCCTTCCAGGGGATTACAGGATATAAAGGCCTGGTCTGCTTCACCTTTCTTCATGGGGCAACCCTTCATCCCAGGAAATACTACAGTGAATCTTTTTTGCACTGAGGTAAATATATATTTTGGGGCTGGCACAGTGGATAGCGCTGCTGCCTCACAATGCCAGGGACCCGGGTTCAATACCAGACTTGGATGACTGTCTGTGTGGAGTTTGTACCTTCTCCCCATGTCTGTGTGGGTTTCCTCCGGATGCTCCGGTTCCCTCCCACAGTCCAAAGATGTGCAGGTTAGGTGGATTGGCCATGCTAAATTGTCCCTTAGTGTCCTAAATTGCCCTTAGTGTTCAGGGATGTGCAGGTTAGGTTTTGGGGTTATGGGGATAGAGCAGGGCGGACATAGATAGACTGCACATTCAAATGTTTGGTACAGACCTGATGGGCCGAATGGCCTTCTTCTGCATTGTAGGGACTTGATGATGATTTAAGACGACACAAAGGGCACACACAGACCTGGTGTGGTCCCTTTCAATCATTATATAACTGCAGTGAGATCCTGAGACCTTCAGTTGCGCGCTGCAGGAGGCCACGCCAATATTTATATCACAGGGGCTGTTGTAAATCTGATGAGTTTAAAGGTCCAGCAGCATTCAAACCAGAGAGCAGGGAAAGGGGTGGGAGGGGGGGGGGGGCGTTCTGGGGTGCAATTGTCTCCTGGGTGTAGTAAGGGATGCCATTGTCCCCTGGGTGTAGTAAGGGGTGCCATTGTCCCCTGGGTGTAGTAAGGGGTGCCATTGTCCCCTGGGAGTAGTAAGGGATGCCATTGCCTCCTGGGAGTAGTAAGGGGTGCCATTGTCCCCTGGGAGTAGTAAGGGATGCCATTGTCCCCTGGGAGTAGTAAGGGGTACCATTGTCTCCTGGGTGTAGTAAGGGGTACCATTGTCTCCTGGGTGTAGTAAGGGGTACCATTGCCCCCTGGGAGTAGTAAGGGGTGCCATTGTCCCCTGAGAGTAGTAAGGGGTACCATTGTCCCCTGGGTGTAGTAAGGGGTGCCATTGTCTCCTGGGAGTAGTAAGGGGTGCCATTGTCTCCTGGGAGTAGTAAGGGGTGCCATTGTCTCCTGGGTGTAGTAAGGGGTGCCATTGTCCCCTGGGAGTAGTAAGGGGTGCCATTGTCTCCTGAGAGTAGTAAGGGGTGCCATTTTCCCCTGGGAGTAGCAAGGGGTGCCATTGTCTCCTGAGAGTAGTAAGGGGTACCATTGTCCCCTGGGAGTAGTAAGGGGTGCCATTGTCCCCTGGGAGTAGTAAGGGGTACCATTGTCTCCTGGGAGTAGTAAGGGGTGCCATTGTCTCCAGGGTGTAGTAAGGGGTGCCATTGTCCCCTGGGAGTAGTAAGGGGTGCCATTGTCCCCTGGGAGTAGTAAGGGGTGCCATTGTCTCCTGGGAGTAGTAAGGGGTGCCATTGTCCCCTGGGAGTAGTAAGGGGTGCCATTGTCTCCTGGGAGTAGTAAGGGGTGCCATTGTCTCCTGGGAGTAGTAAGGGGTGCCATTGTCCCCTGGGAGTAGTAAGGGGTGCCATTGTCTCCTGGGAGTAGTAAGGGGTGCCATTGTCTCCTGGGAGTAGTAAGGGGTGCCATGGTCCCCTGGGAGTAGTAAGGGATGCCATTGTCCCCTGGGAGTAGTAAAGGGAGCCATTGCCTCCTGGGAGTAGTAAGGGGTGCCATTGCCCCCTGGGAGTAGTAAAGGGAGCCATTGCCTCCTGGGAGTAGTAAGGGGTGCCATTGCCCCCTGGGAGTAGTAAAGGGAGCCATTGCCTCCTGGGAGTAGTAAGGGGTGCCATTGTCCCCTGGGAGTAGCAAGGGGTGCCATTGCCCCCTGGGAGTAGTAAAGGGAGCCATTGTCTCCTGGGAGTAGTAAGGGGTGCCATAGTCTCCTGGGAGTAGCAAGGGGTGCCATTGCCCCCTGGGAGTAGTAAGTGGTGCCATTGTCTCCTGGGAGTAGCAAGGGGTGCCATTGCCCCCTGGGAGTAGTAAGTGGTGCCATTGTCTCCTGAGAGTAGCAAGGGGTGCCATTGCCCCCTGGGAGTAGTAAGGGGTGCCATTGTCTCCTGGGATTAGTAAGGGGTGCCATTGTCTCCTGGGAGTAGTAAGGGATGCCATTGTCTCCTGGAAGTAGTAGGGGGTTGAGGGTACTTTAGAGGCTGTTAAGCACAGGGCGAAATCGCTGGCTTTGAAAGCAAACCAAGGCAGGCCAGCAGCACGGTTCAATTCCCGTACCAGCCTCCCTGAATAAGCGCCAGAATGTGGCGACTAGGGGCTTTTAACAGTAACTTCATTTGAAGCCTACTTGTGACAATAAGCGATTTTAATTTTCATTACTTCTCTTGATATCGCAGGTTGGGGGTAGTCCCATGGGGGTTGCTCTGAGACTCTACAATAGTCACCCAGAAGCAGGAAGTGGTTTTAATTCTATTAACGTTTCCTGGGTAGCTATTGCTGTAAGATATTCAGAATCATGCGAATGATGTGATTTAACCTGGGGTACTGGATTGTTCCCAGAGCAGGGTGATTTGCATTTCACACGTAATTTCCATCCAATCCTTACTTGGGAACTTCCAGGTTCTCAGCACATCTTCGGAGAACACCCCCCCCCCCCCCCCCCCCCCCGCCCCACCACCACCCAAGTTACACTGCCCTGGGCCTTGGAGATATGGCCCCTGGTGTGTTTCTTGGAAGTAACTCATCCTAGCCTGAGGATATCCATGCAGGAGTTCAAACAACACAGCACAGGAACAGGCCCTTCAGCCCTCCGAGCCTGTGCCGACCATGGTACCTGCCTAAACTAAAACCGTCTGCACTTATGGAGTCGGAATCCTACTTGTGACATCAGTAAAGATCATCATAATTATGTTTCTTTCCTCAACATCCCCTTGTTGGGACGAGTCGTGATTCACAAAGTTTATGTTATTGTGTTTTCCCTCTGTAACATAACTGGACAGTTTGTTACAGATCTGTTCTCTCACTGCCAGCGGAGCTCTGCTCTTTATTGGTTGGATGGCTGAGAGCGTCATTAAGAGAGTGAAGGACAGGGGGAAAGAATAATTTATCCAAGTGCTTCAAGGTCTGAGTAATTCCTGCTCCTATCTGCTGTCGTCATTGAGACTTTTCACAAAGCTTTTATTCTGGATACAAGATGTGGCAATAAACTTTCCATTCAGTATCTAATGGTGTTTTAATCAGCATGAAACACAAACAGGTTTTTATCAATGAGGTATTACAGAGAATAACATGCGTAGCATGTGCAGCACAGAAACAGACCATTCAGCCCATCACTGTTTCTCCCACGAAAACCTCATTTCATCTTCACTCATCTCAGCTCACCCTATCAGCAATTTCCTTCTATTTTATTGCCCTGATCTCGCCTTTATCTAGCTTCCCCTCCAATGAATGACACGAACCACAAACTCTTCTTGTGGTAGCCAGACCCCGAATAGTAGCCACATGATCCAGATAATATACCAGCGCCCAGACTTGCTCGTTGTATTAAAGGGAAGCCATTGGAGAATTACCCTCACCCACCCCCCCCCTCCTCCCCCCCAGCCCATAACGCAGGAGGCTGTCCCACACCAGTTAGAGTTTGTACCTTCGCCATTGCAATTCCTGCCTGATGCGGTCACCATTGTTCTATT
Source organism: Scyliorhinus canicula (assembly GCF_902713615.1). Lineage (NCBI taxonomy): Eukaryota > Metazoa > Chordata > Chondrichthyes > Carcharhiniformes > Scyliorhinidae > Scyliorhinus > Scyliorhinus canicula. The sequence goes on along the minus strand of NC_052149.1, from coordinate 6,882,920 downwards.
GACAAAATCCAATCATGATTTTTTTTTTCACACAGTAGTTTCCACAAACAGCCAATGCGATAAATAGTAATTTATAAATGTTCTCACTAAAATCTAGCCCTCAGTAAACACTGGAAAAATATTAATTCCTCATTCACCTGAGGAAGGAGCTGCGCTCCAAAAGCTAGTGATTCAAAACAAACCTGGTTGGACTTTAACCTGGTGTTGTCAGACTTCTTACTGAAAAAATAGTTCATAGCCGTTCGTGGGAGATTGCTAATAGCAAATGCCTGCCCCGATTGCTGCATTAGTAGTGATTACACTACAAAATCGATCATTGAATGATGATAGATAAATAAACGCCTATTTTAACTGCAGTGGTTCATGTTGGGGGTGAGAGGTGGGATGGGGTGGATAATTTATTCAGGGTTAAATTAAAAATGAAATTTGCTTATTGTCACAAGTCGGCTTCAAATGAAGTTACTGCGAAAAGTCCCTAGTCGCCACACTCCGGCGCCTGTTCAGGGAATGGAACCGTGCTGCTGGCCTGCCTTAATCTGCTTTCAAAGCTAGCGATTTAGCCCTGTGCTAAACAGCCCGCATCTGTAACAGGCTGGTAAATCCTGGAAACACTCAGCATGTCTGGCTGCATCTGTGGAGAAAGAAGCAGAGTTAATGTTGCAAGTTTGCAGCAAAAGACACGGAGGAAGAGTACTGGGATGGACAGGGACATACATTGGTCAAGACACAGAACAAAAATGAGTGATTCAGGCATGAATATTGGCAAGGAAACAGAGAAAGGAGGGAACACGGGTTCAGAATGAACATTGGGCAGGGTAGTGAGGAAGAGGAGAGAGTTCAGGGATTAATGTTGGCTAAGGTAGAGAATGAGGAGCACAGTAGTTGAAGAGGGAAAGCTTATTGACCCATAAGACCATAAGACAGAGGAACCGAATTAGGCCACTCGGCCCATCTAGTCTGCTCCACCATTCAATCATGGCTGATATTTGGCTGACCCAAAGAGGAAACCCGGCACGGTAGCACAGTGGTTAGCACTGTTGCTTCACAGCTCCAGGGACCCGGGTTTGATTTCTGGCTTGGGTCACTGTCTGTGTGGAGTCTGCACGTTCTCCCCATGTCTGCATGGGTTTCCTCCGGGTGCTCTAGTTTCCTTCCACAAGTCCCGAAAGACGTGTTGTTAGGTGAATTGCGGGGTCAAGAGAGGTCGGGAAGCAGCAAGGCGGCTGTTAGAGAGCCTGCCAATCACATTCAAATGTGGGCGGCACCCAGAGGCCGCGAAACAATTCAGAAGTGGATGGGGGGGAGCTGCCCGATCGGAGAGGGATTTCTTAGCTGACACGCTGGTCATCCCAGGAGCAGGCTGCAAGGTGTTCTGCTGCTCAAATTTTCCTCGAGCGGAGCTACCTTGGCCACATTTCCCATCATCCTCTCCCCATTTCCCATCATCCGCTCCCCATTTCACATCATCCTCTCACTATTTCTCATCACCCTCTCCCCATTTCCCATCATCCTCGCCCCATTTCCCATCACCCTCTCCCCATTTCCCATCATCCTCGCCCCATTTCCCATCATCCTCTCACTATTTCCCATCATCCCTTACCCATTTCCCATCATCCTTTCCCCATCAGCCCCTCCTCATTGCCCATCATCCCCTCACCGTTGCCGATCATCCACTCCCCATTTCCCATCATGCTCTCCCCATTTCCCATCATCCCCTCCCCATTGCCCATTATCCACTCCCCATAGCCCATCATCCACTCCCTATTTCCCATCATGCTCTCCCCATTTCCCATCAACCCCTCCCCATTTCCCATCATCCCGTCCCCATTTCCCATCACCCCCACCCCATTTCCCATCATCCTCTCCCCATTTCCCATCATCCCCTAACCATTGCCTACATCCATTTACCATTATCCCACCCCATTTCCTATCATCCTCTGGGGTCAGAGCCCTCAAGTCTCCTCGTGCCCCGGGGTCAGCCCCCCCCCGAACCCAGGGGTCAGAGCCGCTGACCCCCACAGTCCGGGCCACTGACTCCTGGTATCAGAGCCCCAAATCCCCTCGACCCTCTGGGTCAGAGCCACCACCTCCAGGGTCAGGTTCACAGACCTCGGAGGCGGAGCCCTCAAACCATCCCCTGGGGTCAGGACCACTAACCTGCCCCTACCCGAATCCCGAAGTCATGGTCGTTGACCACCTGAACCCCCAAGGTCAGGGGTAATGGCCCCCGGGGTCAGAGCTCGCAAACCCCCTCAGTACTGGGGCCAGGAAAACTTATCCCCACGATCATAGCCATTTGCCTCTGGCATCAGGGGCACCAGTCCTCAGGGTCAAGCCCTTAAATCTCTTCGACCCCTGGGGTCAGGGCCACCAGTCCTTGGGTTCGGAGCCCTCCAACCCCCTTCACCCTCCAAGGGCAGGGTTCCGAACCCCCAGGGTCAGAGCCATGAAACGCCCTTGACCCCCAGAGTCAGATCTCTCAAACTGTCTCGTCCCCAGGGTCAGAGCCCTCGACCCCCATCATGACCCCTGGGTGAGAGTCCTCGCCTTCCTCAGTGCTTCTTCCATCCGTGTTCAACATGGAAGAGCACTGATTCATCAGCTGAGGGTGTTGCAGTCTGTGATAGACAGCAGGAGATTTCTTTTGAATTGATACCTTGAGCATTGGTAGGGTTTGGAGCCATTGCAGTGTTAATGTCAGCATCTTTGTGACAATAAAGATAATTATTATCAAAGTGCCAAATCCAGCGGACAACCTGTGGTGTTTCACGAGGGGAAAATCGGCGCGAACCCCTCGTCGACTCTGGTACGAGTCGGGACGAGAAGGGACGAGAAGGGATGAGTACTGGCACTGCGTGAAACACCTGTAGATCACGCAGAGAACAGCCGAAGAATCACCGGGCCGCGCATGCGCAGGGTTAACATGATACAGTCGCGCTCGCCCACACCCCCACATGTCATGCCTGGAAACATGGCGCTGGCTGTGTTTGACCGCGTACTCGTCCACCCCGACCCCACTGCCCACCCCCTCCATCCCCACCATTCTCCCCAGCCCTAGCAGAAGCTGCCCCTCCCCCTCCAGCCTGTGGCACGGATCGCAGCTGGGTGTGGTGGAGCTAGACAGTGTGCACAACCGGAACGTGAGGTTCGCGACGGCTGGGAGCACACATGGCGCGCGCAATTGGGAACTCGGGCCATCAGAGGCGGAGCATTGCGGGTGGGTCAGCTGATGATGAGGTAATGGCGTTGCAGCTGCGCACGGCACATGTCCCGATGATGCCAAATTGGATGTGGCGGAACATCGAGAACAGAGGTCAAACCGGCGCCTGCCCCGATTCCTGCCATTCTCCGCCCAATCGCCATTCACAATTTTTCCGTCGGGCTACAGAGAATTCCGCCCGTAATATTTATTAGTGTGACAAGTAGGCTTACTTTAACACTGCAATGAAGTTACTGTGAAAATCCCCTAGTCGCCACATTCCGGTGCCTGTTCGGGTACACAGAGGGAGAATTCAGAATGTCCAATTCACCTAACATGCACGTATTGTTTCACAGGAGTCTACTGATGAACATTTAATCAACATTTATTTTAAAAAATGGACTATATTACTCTGGACATAACATTTATAAGATTTCAATACATATAGCAGTAAGAGATTCAAATCACACTATTCCTTCACCCCAAACTTTACAGATACATAGAAATTCGTAAAGATAACACAATATCTTGTACTGCAATATTCAGGGCATTCCAATATCCACAGTACATGTGAATTACCAGGCAAACAACACACTCCAAAGTAAATGACAGGTGAGACCAAAGCAAATTCCATGGATCTCCCAATGAGCTCAGATACTTGTTGCATCATGAGCCTACTGATTACCGTGAAATTGTTTCTTATTCATGTCGGTTTCAAGCTCCATGTTCAAAGAACTTGCCTTAGACTTGTCTCCCAAACATCTTCAACAAGGATCCATCTCCAGGATTTCAAGCTTTCCGTCTTAAACTCAGAGCCGGTTTTTCTGTCCCTTACCTTTAACCTTAATTAGGCAGTTTCAGATTCCTGTCTTTGTCGCTTAATGTGGACTGTCTCCTGCATGCTCTTTCTGTCCCACTCCCAGGTTTGGCGCCAATTTCTTGGGTTCAGAACTTCTCCCGCTCCTATTTTTGTGTCTTGTTCCTTGGGACATCTTCTCCAGAATGTTGCTCCTCTTCCTGGTCACCCAATATCCTTGATGTGTTGTTCCACTTTTACTTCTTGGTTTCCTTCTGCACAGATGAGCGGCTGGCTTCCCGATCTTCAGAAACCAAGGAAAAAACAAACTGCATGTGTACCGGGGCCAGTACCTGGCCTGAAGGTGAGAAATGGCCCAAATTCACATGTGTGCTTATTCTACAGCTTCTACATGTTCTACAGCTGCCGTACGCACAGAAACCCTGAGGCCCACTGGGAACTGCAGTTCCTGAACTCAAAGGTTGTAATCTCCATTTTCAAGCAAAGTTTTATTTTTCTTGGGTTCATTAACAGTATGGGTACAAGAGATCACTGCACAGACTTTGTAGAGACAATGTCCTGTCTTCACATTGAGGATCCCCTACATCATGTTGTGTGGCACTGACACTGTTAAATTGGACAGATGAAGCTACAACGCAAACATTACGGGCGGTATTCTGCCCCCCCCCCCCCCCACCCCCGCTGGGTGGGAGAATCGCCGGAGCGCCGTGCGAATTGCACCATGCCGCCCGGACCCCTGCACAGGATTCGCCCACCCCCCCCCCCCGCCCCCCGAGACCAGCGACACACGAATCGCGCTGGGCCGCACGGAGAATTGGCGCAAACGGCGAGCGGCGATTCTCCGGCCCAGATAGGGCGAGCGGCCGCTCCAACGCAACAGGGTCCCGCTGGCGCCGTCCACCCCGGTCGCTGCTGGCGGGAACTCTGCGGGAACGCTCAGGGGGCGGCCTGTGTGGGGGGGGGGGCGGAGGGGGGCTCATTCACCGGGGGGGGGGCCTCCAAAGGGGTCTGGCCTGCGATCGGGGCCCACCAATCACCCACCCCCCGGGCCTATATTCCGGCCCCTGAACACCCACGCCATATTGCGTCGGCGCTGGTGCTTGTAAGAAGTTCCCTGCGCATGCGCAGAATGGTGCGACCCAACTGCGCATGCGCAGGATTGAGCTTCGCCAACTGCGGGGTCCAGAATAGGTCGTGCCCGGGCCCCGTTCGCGCCGTCGTAATACGCGACAGCGTTCACGACGGCGCGGGCACTTGCTCCGCAGAGCGGAGAGTCGCCCCCTACTTGCATGCCAAACAATAGGAGCAGCATGTAACTGACGGAGTTAAGCAATCCACAACCAATGGATTAGATCCGAGCTGTGCAGCCCTGCCATATCCAGTTGGGAATGGTGGTGGATAATTCTGGATGAGGAAGCTCCAGAAATATTCCCATCATCAATGATGGGTGAATCTGGCACATCAGTGCAAAAGATATTTAGCCAAAAGTGCCGAGTGGATGATCCATCTCAACCTCTTCCAGAGGTCCTCAAAGTCCACACTTGCCTTTATCAAACGTGGCACAGATTACAAAAGCACGGAGGTCATGTTGAGTTATATAGAACTTTGGTGAGGCCACAGCTGGAGTCTTGCGTGCAGTTCTGGTCGCCACATTATAGGAAGGATATGATTGCACTGGAGTGGGTACAGAGGAGAATCACCAGGATGCTGCCTGGGATGGAACATTTTAGCTATGAAGAGAGGTTGGATAGGCTTGGGTTGTTTTCTCTGGAGCAGAGAAGACTGAGGGGCGACCTGATCGAGGTGTTAAAGATTATGTGAGGCATGGACAGGGTATGTGGGGAACAGCTGTTCCCCTTGGTTGAAGGGTCGATTGCATAGCATTTACAGTGCAGTAGGAGGCCATTCGGCCCATCGACTCTGCACCGGCTCTTGGAAAGAGCACCCTATCCAAGCCTACACCTCCTCCCTATCCACACAACCCAGTAACCCCACCCAACACTAAGGGAAATTTTGGACACTAAGGGCAATTTAGCATGGCCAATCCATGTAACCTGCACATCTTTGGGCTGTGGGAGGGAACCGGAGCGCCCGGAGGAAACCCACGCAGACACGGGGAGAACGTGCAGGCTCCGCACAGACAGCGACCCAAGCCGGGAATCGAACCTGGGACCCTGGAGCTGTGAAGCAATTATGCTAACCACTATGCTACCGTGCTGGCCCCAACGAGAGGGCACAAGTTCAAGGTGAGGGGTGGCAGGTTCAGGGGGACTTGAGGACAAATATTTCTACCCAGAGGGTGGTGGCATTCTCGTACGTGCTGCCTGGGAGGGTGGTAGAACCTGGTTGCGTCACATCTTATAAAAAGTACCTGGATGAGCATTTGGCACGTCTTAGCATTCGAGGCTATGGGTCAAGTGCTGGCAAATGGGATTAGGACTGGCAGACCAATTGCCTTTTATGTGACGGTACAGACTCGATGGGCCAAAGGGCCTTTTCCGCACTTATTTTTCTGTGGTTCTGTTATAGCTGTCAGTCTTCAGCCAATTCAATTCACTCCACATGATATGAAGAAATGGATGAAAGCACTCACTGGCGGTTGCAAATGCTATTGGCCCTGACAGTGGCCTGGATTAGCTCAGTAATGGGCTGGATAACTCAGTGGGCTAGACAGCTGGTTTGTAATGCAGAACAAGGCGAGCAGCGCGGGTTCAATTCCCGTACCAGCTTACCCCGAACAGGGGTCGGAATGTGGCGACTCGGGCCTTTTCACCGTAACTTCATACTTGTGGCAATAAAAGATTATTATTATATTCTAGTACTGAAGACAATGTGCCACACCACTAGCCCGGCAATGTGAAAAATTACCCAGGTATGTCCTGTACACAAAAACAGGACAAATCTACTTGGCCAATTACCATTCCATCAGTCTACTCTCAATCATCAGTAAAGTGATGTAAGCGGTCAGTGCTGGCAAGTACTTAACAACAATCTTAAGTACTTACTCAGTACTGAACAACAATCTGCTCAAAACACTCTGTGTGGGTTATGTCAGGGTCACTCAGCTTCCGACCTCATTACAAGATCATAAGATCAGAGGGGGAAAGTTCTCTGATGATTGCACAATGTTCAGCACCATTCACAACTCCTCAGATACTGAAGCTGTCCAGGTCCAAATGCAGCAAGAATTGGACAACTGGGCTTATTTCTTCTTTATTCATGGCTTGTGAGGCCATTTCCGAAGGCAGTTAAGAGTCCACTCCATTGCTGTGGCCCTGTTGTCATATGTCGGCCGGATCAGGTAAGAGAGGCAGATTTCCAGATGGCTTTTTATGCCAATCAACAATGGTTTCATGGTCATCATTAAACTTTTAATTCCAAATTGGTATGGAATTCAAATTCATTATCTGCTGTGGTGAGATTTGAACCAAGGTACCCAGAGAATTATCCTGGATCTCTGGCTTCTCAGCCCAGGAACAATACTGGTATACCACTTTGACAAAGAGTCATCGGGCTCGAAACGTTAGCTCTTTTCTCTCCCTCCAGATGCTGCCAGACTTGCTGAGATTTTCCAGCATTTTCTCTTTTGTTTCAGATTCCAGCATCCGCAGTAATTTTCTTTTATCTACTATACCACTGTCTCCCCTTGATAATTGGCAAGTCAAATTCATGCCAGGTAATCACCATATTCAACAAGAAATAATCTAACTATCATCCATTGACACTCAATGGCATTACTTTTGATGAATCCACATCATCAACATCCTGGCAGTTACCATGACCAGATATTGAACTAGGCTAGCCATGTAAATGCTATGCTACAAGAGCTGGTCAGAAGTTAGGAAACATACAGTGAGTAACTCACCTCCAGACTGTCCAAAGCCAGCTTCCCATTAAAACTCAAGCAAGTTAATTAAACAAGATTTGCCCTGAACAAATACTTCTGGCTTTGATAATTAACTCGCATTTGCACAAATGACTTTGAATTTTGACACCAGTTAGTTTCGAGGAACTTTCCCCATGAACTGACAGACTTGCATTTGCTCCATTTAACTTTATTCCTTTTTTGAATCGTGGAACATTTGCTCTTCTTCAATCCGCCAGGCAATTACAAGTGTTTGAGGATAGAGTTGGGAGACGTGCTCTGGGAAAATATGTTAAATGGTAGGACAGCAGAGAAATAGTGGCAGAAACGGTAGCATAGTGGTTAGCACAATTGCTCCAAGGTCCCAGGTTCGATTCCCGGCTTGGGTCACTGTCTGTGCAGAGTCTGCACGTTCTCCCCGTGTGTGCGTGGGTTTCCTCCGGGTGCTCCGGTTTCCTCCCACAGTCCAAAGATGTGCAGGTTAGGTGGATTGGCCATGCTAAATTGCCCTTAGTGTCCAAAATTGCCCTTAGTGTTGGGTGGGGTTACTGGGTTATGGGGATAGGGTGGAGATGTTGACCTTGGGTAGGGTGCTCGTTCAGGGAGCCGGTGTGGACCCGATGGGCCGAATGGCCTCCTTCTGCATTGTAAATTCTATGAAAACTTCAGGAGATGTTCCATAACACTCAGCAAAGATTTACATCATTGAGAAAGAAAAAACTCTGAGAAGGATGCACCATCCATGGCCAACTGAGGAAGTTAAAGATGATAGCAAGCTGAAAGAAGAAACATATGCTGCTGTGAAGGTTAATGGTATGCCAAAAGATTGGGCAGATTTTACATATCACCAATTAATGATGAAAATATAATAAGGAAGGAGAGGTTAGAGTATGAGAGCAAGCTATCTTCAAACATAAAAACAGATAGTTTCTATAGTATTTAAAAAGGAAAGAGTAACCCATAAAATCGTAGCATGCCTACAGTGCAGAAGGAGGCCACTTGGCCCATCAGGTTTGCACTGACCCTCTGAAAGAGCACCCTACCTGGGCCGACTTCCCGTCCCATCCCCGCAACCTTACCTAACCTTCGGACACTAAGGGGCAATTTAGCATGGCCAATCCATCTAACCTGCATCTTTGGACTGTGGGAGGAAATCGGAGCACCCGGAGGAAACCCACATACACACGGGGAGAAAGTGCAAACTCCGCACAGACCGAGGCCAGAATCGGACCCGGGTCCCTGCCGCTGTGAGGCAGCAGTGCTAACCACTGTGCCATCATGCTGCCACTCACTCAAATGAGTGTTGGTCCCTTAGAAGTTGAGACTGGAGGATTAATTTGGGAAATAAGGAAATGGCAGAAGTATTGAACAGGTATGTAGTATCTGCCTTAACTGTAGAAGACACAAAAAACGCAATAAGAATAGTTGAAAATCAAGAGCTAAAAGGGAAGGAGGAATTTCACACAATCACTGAGGAAAAGGTACTGGGAAGCTATTACAATTAGAGGTTAACAAACCCATTGAACCTGATGGCCCAGGGCTGGAATTTTGAGGTGTTTTGTAGGACTCAAGATTCTTTTGAGAAAATAAGGAGCAACAGCCTCGAGGAAGACAAGATGGAAAATAATTATAAATCACAGCCTGGTTACTTCATCATTTTATTTCTCTGTGTTTCAAAATGGACAATTGATGGGCTAATAAAATGGCTCCAGCTGATCACATGATAGCCTCTGGCAGTTTCTGAGCATAGAACATAGAACATAGAACATTACAGCGCAGTACGGGCCCTTCGGCCCTCGATGTTGCGCCGACCTGTGAAACCATCTGAAGCCTATCTGACCTACACTATTCCATTTTCATCCATATGTCTATCCAGTGACCACTTAAATGCCCTTAAAGTTGGCGAGTCTACTACTGTTGCAGGCAGGGCGTTCCACACCCCTACTACTCTCTGAGTAAAGAAACTGCCTCTGACATCTGTCCTATATCTACCACCCCTCAATTTAAAGCTATGTCCCCTCGTGTTGGTCATCACCATCCGAGGAACGAGACTCTCACTGTCCACCCTATCTAACCCTCTGACTATCTTATATGTCTCTATTAAGTCACCTCTCAGCCTTCTCCTCTCTAACGGAAACAACCTCAAGTCCCTGAGCCTTTCCTCGTAAGACCTTCCCTCCATACCAGGCAACATCCTAGTAAATCTCCTCTGAACCCTTTCCAAAGCTTCCACATCCTTCCTATAATGTGATGACCAGAACTGCACGCAGTACTCCAGGAGCGGCCGCAGTTTGAAAGCAGTTTGAAAGTAATCCATGATCGGGCGGAGATTCCCTCTTGATGCCGAAATCGGGGGGGGGGGGGGGGGGGGGGCGGTGAGTGTTTGGCGCAGGTTTTGTATGCTCCGCGCCCTCTGAAATGGCATCATTGCATCGCATGCCGTACGCCGTTAGGACGGCCTTAGTGCGTCACCTGAAGGCCCTCCCCCAATGCTCCGCCCCGATGGGGCGTGTTCCGGATCACGTGGTTGACGTGTGGTCTCAGCGGTGAGGAACGCGGCTCGGCGGCTGCGGACTGTGTCCAACAGCGCCACAGTTGGGCTGGAGCCGTGCTGCTGGCCGGGGATCTTCCATGAGGTCTGGTTGGGAGTGGCTGGGGGGGGCACTATCTGGCAGGTCCGCGCACAGCCGGCGCCATGTTTTTTGGAGCGACCGCTGCAGGTCGGCGTGCACATGCGTGGCCACAGACCCGGCCATCCTTCAGCCGTTTTTACCCTGGGAGCTGGGGGGTTTTACGCAGCACGGATGCTAGACCCTCACTGGTCACAGGATTGGTGAGGGGGCGCTGACCATTGTTTTGACATAAAACACCACAGATCCTCCGCACTTAGGCTCAAAAACGGTGAATCCAGCCCAAGGTATCTCCTCCAGGTAGTTTTGAACAAAGACAGCTGTTTGCAAATCTTGGTCTCCAATCCGGTGCTAATGGCCTAAACATTACCTGATCCAGCACACAATGGCTTTTAACCAGAAGTCTCGTTTAGCAATCGGAAATCAGTGTTCCCAAGAACAAAAGGAATCTTGAGTCCGACTAAACATCTCAAGATTCCAGCCCAGGGAAACTCTCCAACGGGTTGCAGAAGTGGTGGGCAGTATGCTACATGAAGAGAGACTTGGGTGTGCTAGTGCATGAGTCACAGAAGGTTGGTTTACAAGTGCAACAGGTGATTAAGAAGGCAAATGGAATTTTGTCCTTCATTGCTAGAGGGATGGAGTTTAAGACTAGGGAGGTTATGTTGCAACTGTATAAGGTGTTAGTGCGGTCACACCTGGAGTATTGTGTTCAGTTTTGGTCTCCTTACTTGAGAAAGGACGTACTGGCACTGGAGGGTGTGCAGAGGAGATTCACTAGGTTAATCCCAGAGCTGAAGGGGTTGGATTATGAGGAGAGGTTGAGTAGACTGGGACTGTACTCGTTGGAATTTAGAAGGATGAGGGGGGATCTTATAGAAACATTTAAAATTATGAAGGGAATAGATAGGATAGATGCGGGCAGGTTGTTTCCACTGGCGGGTGACAGCAGAACTAGGGGGCATAGCCTCAAAATAAGGGGAAGTAGATTTAGGACTGAGTTTAGGAGGAACTTCTTCACCCAAAGGGTTGTGAATCTATGGAATTCCTTGCCCAGTGAAGCAGTTGAGGCTCCTTCATTACATGTTTTTAAGGTAAAGATAGATAGTTTTTTGAAGAATAAAGGGATTAAGGGTTATGGTGTTCGGGCCGGAAAGTGGAGCTGAGTCCACAAAAGATCAGCCATGATCTAATTGAATGGCGGAGCAGGCTCGAGGGGCCAGATGGCCTACTCCTGCTCCTAGTTCTTATGTTCTTATGTTCTTATGATGTCCCCCAAGCAGCTAAAATTCGGAATGTTGCCCCGTGGACGTGAACTCAGACAGTCACTGTTTGACCTCAAAAAATAAATAGTAGCTCCAGTCAAGAAGCCTGTGCTGTCTGTAATCTTACTATCAAGCACAGGGTAGCAGAAAGAACCCTGGCTCTTATCCAAACTGCAAAACTACTGTGATGGAACCATCAATTCAATTCACTAGACACGTGCTTTAAGATATGAACAGTGGTTTTAATCTACTTACCACAGAGCCAGCCTGTACCCATTGAACTCTCGATGAACTGCAGGCTGGCTCTGGACAAGGGTATTTATACAGCAAGTCCGGGGGAGGAGTCGTGGGCGGAGCCAAGGGTGGAGCCCTGTACAAACTCCTGAGCATTCCCAGAGCTACTCCCCCTAGTGGTCGGATAACACTACTGCGCTTACAATGGTATTGGTAAATACAGTGTGAATTACTAAGTTACATTCACCACATACTGTAACATTGGAACTTATGCCTTCAAGACTAACTAAACACTACATGCCTTCTGCCCCAAGGGAAGTCTCATTTCTGGGAAGGCGGATTGCACTGCAACAGTCAACCGCCCCTCCGAAGAATCATTCGATTAGACTTTGGATTTGGGGCTCTGGACAAATGTTGCCAGGGCTAGAAAAATGTAGCTACGAGGGAGGTTGGATAGGTTGAAGTTATCTTCCCTGGAACAAAGAAGGCTGAAAGGTGACTTAATTCAGTTGCACGAAATTATGAGGGGAAGATTGGATTGAAATGGATTTGTTTATTGTCACGTGAACCGAGGTACAGTGAAAAGTATTTTTCTGCGAGCACCTCAACAGGTCAAGTATATGGGTAGAAAAGGGAATAAAAGAAAATACATAATAGGGCAACAGAAGGTACACAATGTAACTACATAAGCATTGGCATTGGATGAAACATACAGGGTGTAGTGTTAATGAGGTCAGTCCATAAGAGGGTCGTTTAGGAGTCTGGCAACAGTGGGGAAGAAGCTGTTTTTGAGTCAGTTTGTGTGTGTTCTCAGCCTTCTGTATCTCCTGCCCGATGGAAAAAGTTGGAAGAGTGAGTAAGCCGGGTGGGAAGGGTCTTTGATTATGCTGCCTGCTTTCCCCAGTCAGCGGGAGGTGTAGATGGAGTCAGTGGATGGGAGGTAGGTTCGTGTGATGGACTGGGCTGTGTTCACGACTCTCTGAAGTTTCTTGCGGTCCTGGGCCCAGCAGTTGCCATACCAGGCTGTGATGCAGCCCGATAGGATGCCTTCTATGGTGCATCTGTAAAAGTTGGTAAGGGTTAACGTGGACATGCCAAATTTCCTTAGTTTCCTGAGGAAGTGAATGAATATGAATATTGATTGAATTAATACCGCTTATTGTCACGAGTAGGCATCAATGAAGTTACTGTGAAAAGCCCCTTGTCGCCACATTCCGGCGACTGTTCGGGGAGGCTGGTACGGGAATTGAACAGTGCTGCTGACCTGCCTTGGTCTGCTTTAAAACCAGCGATTTAGCCCAGTGTGCTAAACCAGCCCCCCAGTATAGGCACTGTTGTGCTCTCTTGGTGGTAGCATCAATGTGAGTGGACCAGGACAGATTTGTGGAGATGTGCACCGCAAGGAATTTGAAACTGCTAACCATCTCCACCTCGGCCCCGTTGATGCTGACAGGAGTGTGTGCAGTACTTTGCTTCCTGAAGTCAATGACCAGCTCTTTAGTTTTGCTGGCGTTGAGGGAGAGATTGTTGTCGCTACACCACTCCACTAGGTTCTCTACCTCCCTCCTGTATTCTGACTCGTCGTTATTCGAGATCAGGCCCACTGTGGTCGTATCGTCAGCAAACTTGTAGATTGAGTTGGAACCAAATTTTGCCGCGCAATCGTGTGTGTACAGAGAGTAGAGTACGGGGCTAATTACGCAGCCTTGTGAGGTCCCGGTATTGAGGACTATTGTGGAGGAGGTGTTGTTGTTCATTCTTACTGATTGTGGTCTGTTGGTCAGAAAATCGAGGATCCAGTTTCAGAGTGGGGAGCCAAGTCCTAGGTTTTGGAGCTTTGATATGAGCTTGGTTGGGATTATGGTGTTGAAGGCGGAGCTGTAGTCAATAAATAGGAATCTGATATAGCAGTCCTTGTTGTCGAGATGCTCTCAGGATGAGTGTAGGGCTGGGGAAATGGCGTCTGCTGTGGACCGGTTGCGACGGTATGCGACTTGCAGTGGATCAAGGTGTTCTGGGTGTATGGAGGTAATGTGCTTCATGATCAATCTCGCGAAGCACTTCATTCCAACTGAAGTCAGGGCCACCAGACGGTAGACATTGTGGTGCGTTGCCTGGTTCTTCTTTGGCACCGGTATGATAGTGGTCTTCTTGAAGCAGGTGGGGACCTCGGAGTGGAGTAGAGACAGGTTAAAGATGTCCATGAACACCTCTGCGAGCTGGTCTGTGCAGGCTCTGAGTGCACGACCAGGAATCCCGTCCGGGCCCGTCGCCTTCCGGGGGTTCACTTTCAGGAGATAGAGTGGACAGGATAAAATTGTTTCCCTTGGTGGAAAATTCTAAAACTAGGGGACATAGATTCAAGATGAATGGCAGAAGGTGGAGAGGGGACATGAGGAGACATGGGTGCCTGGAATGTGCTGCCTGAGTTGGTGGAGGAGGCAGAGACCCTAAACTCGTTTAAAAAGTACCTGCATCTGCACCTTAGGTGCTGTAAGCTACAGGGCTATGGACTGGGTACAGGAAGGAGGGATTAGAAAGGGTATCTGGGTGTCCTTGGGCAGGCATGGAGAAAATAGGCTGTGTATCTGTCTGAGTCCTGGGTTAGCCATAATTCCCATGGTCCTTTGCAGGTGGCCATCTTAGATGGCTACATATCCCATACTTTATTTATCATCTCAATAGTCATTCTTTTGTGTTTTATATGTTCTGTCTAATCTTGACCTGCCACAATTATATGCTTTTTCTTTCTTTAGGTCTGACACTGTCTTTAACCTTTTTAATTAACCACAGATGTTGGGTGCTCCTGTTAAGATTTTTTTTGGACTATGTCAATTCTGTGTATTCTGAAATATCTACTGCATTTCCTTCATCTATCCTGAAAACTAAATTATTAGTTCTCTTTTGCCAGCTCTACTCTAATGCCCTCATTTAAATTTCAAATACTGGTCTTAGACTCTCTTCTCTGCCTCAAACTGTATGTAAAATTCAATCACATGATTCTTGTGCCATCTCGATCAGATCAATACGATAATTAATCCTATCTTGTTGCACAGTACCAGGTCTAGTATAGCCTGCTTGGCTCTACAATTAACATTTTAAACCCTCCTCCCCACCTCCCTCACCAAACTATCAGCTTTGCGCTCAGTCCCTCAGCTGCATTCATTTGCCTGTGGTTGAGCAGATGGCAGTTCTTGGTGTCTGAAAAAGGTGACATATCAGGGGAAGGATGGTGAGAGAGGTGGGGCAGGAGGGATGTACTCACTTAAGCTGCAGCTTGCATTATGTCTGATAGAAGGTTTAGTTGATGCTGGAAGTTAAGAGGCAGAAGGCAGAAATTGGAAACGTGGGGGGGGGGGGAGAATCCTGTAAAATTACAATCAGCATAGAGGTGGTACATTGTATTTGTTGGTACTACTGGTTGACAAGTCCCCTGGTCCTGATGGATTTCATCCTGGGGTCTTAAAATAAGTAGCTAGTGAGATGATGCGTTGGTTTTAATTTTTCAAAATTCACCGGATTCAGGGAAGGTTCCATTAGAGGATGGGGGGAGGGGGAAGAGAATGTGATTCCTTTATTCAAAAGAAACGGAAACAGAAAGCAGAAAAAAAAATAAGCTTAACATCTGTCATAGGATAATGTGAGACATTATTGAAGACCTTGCAATTGGGCACTTTAATTGGGCTGAGTCAACATGGTTTGGTGAAAGGGAAAATGTGTTTGACCAAATGGGATGGGAGTTCTTTGAATGAGTCACAAGAGCTATGGGCAAAGGGGTTCGACTGGGTATGTTGTACTTAAGTTTTCAGAAGGCGCTTGATAAAATGCCTTATTAAAGGGTTGGGAAAAGAGCTCATGGTATGGGGGTAATATACTGGCATGGACAGACGATTGGCTGGCTAACAGGAAACAGTAAGCATAAACTGGCTATTTCTGCTGGTAGAACGTGATGAGCAATGTCCCTCAAGGATCAGTGCTGGGCTTCAAAGTCTTGCAATTTCTAGAAATGATTTGGATAAAGGTACTGAAGGTTTGGCGGCTAAATTGGCTAATGACACAAAGATAGATAGGAAAGTAAGTTACAAAGAGAACATAAGGAGGATGGATTTGTTTATTGTCACGTGTACTGAGGTACAGTGAAAAGTATTTTTCTGCAAGCAGCTCAAACAGATCATGACGTTACTTGAAAATAAAATAAAATAGAAAGAAAATACATAATAGGGCAACACAAGGTCCACAATGTAAATATGTAGACACCATCATTGGGTGAAGCATACAGGTAGTATTAATTAGGTCAGTACACAAGAGTGTAGTTTAGGAGTCTGGTAACAGCGGGAAAGAGGCTTTTTTTGAATCTGTTTGTGCATGTTCTCAGACTTTTGTATCTCCTGCCCGATGGAAGAAGTTGGAAGAGTTGATTATGCTGCCTATTTTCCCCAGGCAGCTGGAAGTGCAAATAGAGTCAATGGATGGAAGGCAGGTTTGTGAAAATAGACTGGGCTGTGTTCACGACTCTCTAAAGTATCTTGCAGTCCTAGGCCGAGCAGTTGCTATGCCAGGCTGTGATGCAGCCAGATAGGATGCTTTCTCTGGTGCATCTGTAAAAGTTGGTAAGACACAGTGTGGTCATGCCGAATATCCTTAATTTCCTGAGGAAGAATAGGCACTGCTGTGCTTTCTTGGTGGTAGTGTCGCCATGGGTGATCCAGGACAGATTTTTGGTGCTGTACTCCTAGGAATTTGAAGCTGTTAACCATCTCCACCTCGGCCCCGTTGATGCTGACATGGGTGCGTACAGTACTTTGCTTCCTGAGGTCAACAACCAGTTCTTTAGTTACACATATAGTCTGGACAAAGATCTGGCAAATGGAGTACCACAAAGGAAAATGTGAGTTTGTCCATTTTGACAGAGCGAATAAAAAGAATATGGGTGGGATTCTCCATCCCACTGCACCCGTTTTCTGGTGCGGCACACCCCCGCCGACAGCAGTATCCTCCATCCCGGCAGTTGGCCGATGAGGACTCCCATTGTGGGCACCTCCACGCAGTCGGGAAGCCTGCGAGCGTGGGTGTGCTGCCAGTGAGGCGAAGGATCTCGCCGACAGAGAATCCAGCTTTTAAACGGGAAGCACTGCTGCCTCACCGCACCAAGGACCCAGGTTCGATTCTCGCCTTGAGTGACTGTGTGGAGTGTGCATGTTCTCCCCGTGTCTGCTTGGGCTTCCTTCGGGTGCTCTGGTTTCCTCCTACAGTCCAATGATATGCAGGTAGGTGGATTGGCTGTGCTAAATTCACCAGTGTCCAAAAGCGTGCAGGTTAGGGGGGGGGGTTACGGGCAGTGCACTGAGGCAGGGTGCTTTTCGGAGGGTCAGGGCAGAGTCAATAGGACGAATAACCTCCTTCGGCACTGTAGAAATTCTATGGTTCCATCTAAACAGCGAGATTGCATAGGGATCCAGATAATCTGGTACATGAATTGCAAAACCTTAATATGCAGGTTCAGCAAAGCTGGTAGGGTGCTCTCAATGGGAATTGATACAGGATTTGTGTAGTTTTGGTCTTTTTACCTAAGATGTAAAAAGTTCACAGAAGGCTGCCTGGACCAATGCCAGGAATGAGCAGATTTCCTTATGAGGAAAGGTTAGGCTTGTATCTGCTGACGTTAAGAGTAAGGCAGAAGTAGAAACTCTTGATAAAGCAAGGGGAAGAAAGGTTATCGGGCAGAGGCAGGAATATGAAGTGGAGCATAAATTAGATCAGCCATGACCTTATTTAATGCCTGTGCAGGAGGGGATGAGTGGTCTACTAATTCATGTGTTCGTATGTATATTTGCACGTGCAACAGCAAAGGGAAGACAGAAAGTCATAATACATTGCTTGCATATGTACACTAAGCTAAATGATAGTTATGTAATGACAGGCCAGGGAAACCAGCACAATGATTGATCGTCATAAGACAGACTACTTTTAAGTACCACTTTAGTCATTCTAACACATTCAGGAACAGCTTGCCTTTTGGTGCAAAAGACTGTTGTAGATTAAATTATTCATATTTTTCCAACGACAAAAGGTGGTTGTTTGATCACAAATATGCTTCCCTTCTCCTTTCTACACCATGATCTGGATTTCGCAATATTTGTGAAATTTCAACACAAGAGTTGTACTCTTACCGAGGCCAGAATCGCACATTGAGAGTTACTTAAATTATACTTACACAATTTCCAATAATAGAAGACAATCTACTACAGCAAGACCATTAAAGACACTTCACTTTGTATACAGCATTTTATTTTGTAAAAAGCAAAACTGCCATTCAAGAATAGAAAATTATAAAGCAGTCAGGATAAAAATTAAATAATTACATTGCTTTGCAATATTAATTAAAAATCAGCAGCATAAACAGGCCTACTTGCTGACCCATTCAACCCCGTCCCCTGCATTAAGTTTAAAATAATAACTGCATCAAAGACGGTCAAGAATCAAAATGTGCATAAAACAGTACGAACACATGTACATATCAGAATTGATTAGCAATCAACAGAAAAGGCGAACTGTACCCTGAACTGTATGTATTGGCAAGAAACTTTGGACTGCCTGTTATGATAGCTGACACCGATTTGGTGCATTGCGGAAACTTAATATGTGCCAGCAAATGAGCTAATACTGATAAGCATGGACACCAACATACTGGGTGCATTAGTCCACTTTAGTGCATTTGTTTTTTAATTAAATAAAAATTTAACATAAAATGTTAAATCTGTTCCTTAGATCGGAGTTGGTTTGACTGCTAATATTGGAAGCCGACTCAGTTCTTGCTGCTGCTGTTACTAAAGTAATCACAAGAGGTTAAATGGTTCAAGCTGACAATTTTGCTCAGAAAGGGTACAGAGCTTGCCACATTGCTTTCGTTTGCATAGCTGCTGATGGATCGACATAATCTAGGAGGTTTCCATTCCACATGCCAATGCCACGAAGGTTAAGTTTCTTGATGAGAGACGCCTTCATTGAAATGCTCTGTGGGTCATCATACCAGACCTCATGATATGTACCATTCACCTGCATTGAAATCAAAGAGTTACAGTTAGCAGCTAAAGCACAAATGATTTAATAGACTACTGACTGTTAAAGTTGCATAAGACCGTTCACCTGCAGCATTTCAGGGCCAACTTCACAACTTTGTTACCATACTTAAAGCTCATTTTTAAAAAATGTATTATTTCACAGGATGCGAGCATCACTGGGCAGACCTGCATTTATCACCCATCCCTAATTGCCCAGGAGATGGTGGTGTAGAGCTATGTTCTTGAAGCACTGCAGTCTATGTGGTGTAGGTACACCCACAGTGCTGTTAGGAAGGGAGTTCCAGGATATAAGTGAACTGTTATATTTCTGAGTCAGGATGGTGTGTGGTGTTCCCATGCTTCTGCTACCCTTTTCCTTCTAGATAGTACAGGCCACAGGTTTGGAAGGTGCTGACAAAGAAGCCTTGGTGAATTGCTCCACTTCCCGTAGATGGTACACATTGCTGCCAATGTGCATCAGTGGTGCAGGGGAAATGTTGAATGTGGTGGATGGATGTCAATCAAGCAAGCTGTTTTGTCCTGAATGATGTTGTATTTCACATCCTTGATAACGTGGTGGCGAGCTGCCATTTTAACATAGATGGTGCGAAGCTTCTTAATAGTTAAGAGCTGTACTCACCCAGGCAAATGGAGAATATTCCACCCCATTCCTGACTTCTGCTTTCTAGACGGTGGCCAGGCTTTAGAGAGTCAAGGGATAAGCTGCTCACCACAGAATCTCCAGCCTCTGACCTGCTCTTGTAGCCACAGTATTTATATGGCTGGTCCAGTTCAGTTTCTGGTCAATAGCAATTCTTAGGATGTTGATAGTGTGGAAACTCACCAATGGTACTGCCATTGACTGTCATGGGGATATATAGACACATAAGTGTCAAGGAACATTCATGCCACACATCAACCCAAGTTGTCCAGGTCTAGCTGCACATGGCCACAGACCTTTGCTTCAGTATCTGAATTGTCAAGGCTGGTGCTTAACAGCACAATCATCAACAAGCATCTCCACTTGTGACCTTATGATGATTGTGTGGGTGGGGAAGGAAGGTCAGTGATGGAGCATCTGAAGATGGTTGGGATACTACCTGTAGTGATGTCTTGGGACTGAAATGATTGGCCTCAACAACCACAATCTTTATGTCTCCAACCGGTTAAGAGTTTCACCACCCCTCAACCACACACCCAGGTACCCATTGATTGCAGTTTTCTCAGGGCTCCTTGATGCTACATTCGAGTCAAATGTGGCTTCAATGTCAAGGGCAGTCACTCTCATCACATCGTGTGAATACTATGGAATGATAAGACATTATCAAGCGCAGTAACATCAAGAACTTATGTAGTACCTTTAACATAGGTCCTAAGGTGCTTCACAGAAGTGATTATCCAACAAAATTTTAAACTGAGCCACTCACAGGTTTGGGGACAGGTGATGAAAAGAAGAAAGAAGTAGGTTTTTACACAGGCATCTTTAAGGAAGGAGGCAACAGAGATAGAGGAGGTGGAGAGGTTTAGGGAGAGAATTCTAGAGCTGACTTCATAGACAGCTTAGGGAATGGTTGCCAATAGTTGTGCAATGAAAACTGCAGATGGGCAAGATGCCTGAAATGAGGGCTTTAAAAGGATACAGAGGTACGGAGGGAGGGGCAAAAATCATGGAAAGCCGAAACAAGATCCAGAAGCCAATGTACAACTGCAAGAACATGAGAGCTGGGTGAACAAGAGTTGGTGGGAGTTAGGATATGGCCGGGAGACCTTTGCATGAGCTCAGCTTTAGAGGATGATAAATGGGAGGCTAATGAGGACAGCATAGAGCATAGATAAAAATTTGTGCAGATGTCTTCAACTGGTTGTACACAATGATTTTTTTTTTTTTTAGAAAGCTGAACTGATTTTGATGCTTTGTATTTCCAATTTACTTGTCAATTCCCCAACTGCACACACTTCTACTCTGCAAACAAGATGTTCCTAACTTGACTGCAATGCTGCCCATTCTACCAAGAAAAAAGGTCTCCACTGTGCTGCAATAAAAACAGAGAGAGAGCTATAAATACTCAGGTCTGGAAAGAGAAGACTACTTAGCCTAACATCTGTGGTGGGGAAATTGCTGGAGTCCATAACCAGGGATGGGGTAGCTGAACACCTTGAAAAATGAGACTGTTTTCACCCTCAGGGGCTGTTTAGCACAGGGCTAAACCGCTGGCTTTGAAAGCAGACCAAGGCAGGCCAGCAGCACGGTTCAATTCCCGTAACAGCCTCCCCGAACAGGCACCGGAATGTGGCGACTAGAGGCTTTTCACAGTAACTTCATTTGAAGCCTACTTGTGACAATAAGCAATTTTCATTTCATTTCATTTTCAAAATCGATCAGGGAGAGCACCGGCATGGATTTGTGAAGGGAAGGTCATGCCTGACTTATAAGACATAGGAGCAGAATTAGGCCACTCGGACCATCAGGTCTGCTCCGCCATTCAATCATGGCTGATATTTTCTCATCCCCATAACCCCTGATCCCCTTATAAATCCAGAACATATCTATCTCTGCCTTAAAGAGATCTTATAGCATTTTTTCCAGATGACTAAGGTAGTGGACAGAGGAATATCTATGGACGTTATTTATATGGATTTCCAGAAAGCATAATAATAATAATCTTTATTAGTTTCACAAGTAGGCTTACATTAACACTGCAATGAGGTTACTGTGAAAATTCCCTCGTCGCCACACTCCGGCGCCTGTTCGGGCACATAGCGGTAGAATTCAGAATGTCCAATTCACCTAACAAGCAAGTATTTCGGGACTTGTGGAAGGAAACTGGGGCACCCGGAGGAAACCCACGCAGACACGGGGAGCACGATGGCACAGAAAGTCATATATCCAGATTTGCTGATGATACAAAGTTAGGTAGCATTATACACATCCCAGATTATAGCATAAAATCACAAGGAGATGTTGACACACTAGGTGAATGGGCAAAATTGTGGCTGACAGAATTTAATGTAAGCAAGTGCGAGGTTATTGATTTTGGACCAAAAAAGGATAGAGCAGTGTGCTTTCTAAATGGGAAGAGATTAGGTCCAATGGATGTCCTTGGGGGGCACAGATCCTCAAAATGCCAGGAACAAGTGCAGAAAATAATCAAAAAGGCTAATGGAATGCTAGCCTTTATATCTAGAGGATTGGGATGTAAAGACACAGGGGTTATGCTGCAGCTAAAAACACTTAGACCCCACTTGGGAGTCACTGTGAGCAGTTCAGGGCACCACACCTTAAGAAGGATATTTTGGCCTTGGAGGGAGTGCAACGTAGGTTTCAAAATACTTGGATTACAGGGGTTGAGTTACGAGGAGAGATTACTCAAATTCGACCCGTTTTCGCTAGAATTCAGATGGTGAAGAGGTGCTCTGATCAAAGTATTCAAGATTAACTGGGAAAGACAGGCTAGATAAAGATAAACTATTCCCACTGGTTGGAGATTCTAAAACTCGGGGACATAGTCTAAAAATTAGGGCAAGACCATTCAGGAGAAATGTTTAGGAAGAACCTCTTCACTCAAAGGGCGGTAGACGTTTGGAACTCTCTCCCACAAACAGCAGTTGAAGCGAGATCAGTTGTTAATTTTAAATCCGATAGATAGATAGATTTTTGTTAAGCAAAGATATTAAGGGATATGGGCCAACGGCAGGTGTATGGAGTTAGGTCACAGATCAGCCATGATCTCATTGAATGGTGGGGCAGGCTCAAGGGGCTGAATGGCAGACTCCTGTTCCTCTGTCCCAGGTCTGTGACCTCTGATTATCTCTCAGCAGATGCTGCCGGACCAGCTGAGCATTTCTATTACTTTCATCTTCTGTTTTGAATTTGATTCCAGCATTAGCAGCTGAGCTTATGGATGTTACTTCTTAAAAAATATATATTTTTGAAGATTAGTGTGTTAGTCTGTAAAGGCAGCGTGCACACGCCTGTCTGTGTGAGCAAATGATTTAATTAACTTGGGGATAGGTCAATAGAGCCTTGTCTGGGTGATCTGATAAGAGGGATTCAAGTGTTAAATGCTTACATTTGTAACAGGGCCCTGATGAAGTAGATTTCCAAGTAAACATGTTAGGTTAGACGGTGGATCGGGACTTGGCTTGACAGCTTTTAAATTTCAAAGGAGAGTAAGAAACTTTTAAAGTTTAAAGGTTTCATAAGTAAACAGGGAGGTTATGAAATTTTATTTGACCTAAAAACGGGAAGCAATAGGAAGACATGAAAGATTTCTATATTTTTGGAAAAACAGAGTTCAAAGGGTAATGGGATCAAAGATGAAAGGGAAAAGGGACATTTAAGAAGAGATATTGAGTTAAGCTGTATGGGGTGGACATCCTGGGGACAACTCAATGTTGAGAGGAGGCGTGAAATCCAAAAATCAAAAGGGTCTTTGTTTCAGAAAGCAGCCATGGTTCTGCATTTTCTTAGATTTCCACAACAAAGTGGAAAAAAAAAGAGATTTGTATGGAACACCTTTATTAAAGCGATAGCGGTGTTGCCTTGGGTAATATTATTGGATTTTGAGAATTAGAAACCGCAAGGCAGCATTGCCACGGTGGTGTTTACTTAAATGTTTTAACTAAGCGGGTTTTTAGGGGCATGCTTTGGAAGACTGTTTTAACTGTGTAACTTTAGTCTAGCGTGCTTATGTTTTTGTTTCTTCTTGCTAATAAACCTTCAAATTGTTCCACCATACAGCTATTGATTAGTCTTACCTTGTAGACAAAATAGGGAGCTTCCTGGTCATCATCCCAAAATCTGCCACTGATTGATTTGGGGAGTTGCTGCATGATCCATTTATATGGGACCTGAGGTCCAGCTAAATCACTGCAAGGGGCACCTCTAAAAGGAATGCTTTGGATTACACATTTACCAGCCTGGAAAATACAACAAATAAATAGTTATCACTCAATATTCATATTGACTCACCATGTAATCTTTAATCTTTCATTCTAAATTGTGAATATGATCAGTTATAGAGCGAGAAAACTCTGGTGGGGGAACCTAGAACAAGGCACCATAACTTGAAATTAAAGCTGGGCTCTTCAGGAATGAGTCAAGAAAATGAAACTGTCGACAATGTCGCCCCAAAAACTGTTCAGGATGGGTCAAGTGAAGATGTCAAAACTGAGAAAGATGGATTTTTGTTTGGCAATAAAGAATAAACACCTTTAAAAGTAACAAAAATGTCCCAAGCTACTTTTCACAAACTTTATCCGACAGAAATCTGAACCATATTAGAGCAAAAGTTTCAAACAGGAAGGGGTTAAAGAGAAAGAGAAGTACGGTCAGGGAGTTTTAGAAAGAGAAGTTTAGAGTTTATGTCTTTGGCATCAGAAGACACAGACCCCAAAAGCATGGAGATTAAACTCAGGAATGTAAAAGTATTGGCACAGCACACAGATCTGGGGATGTAGCAAGACTGGAGGAGGTAAGAGACAGGCAGGGCCGAGATTATGATGGGACGGTGGGGGAAACTTGAAAAGAAGGATGAGATTTTTTTTCTTATTTTAAATGTTGCTGAACTGGGAGCCAGTGAAGGTCAGCAATCTCAAGGAAGGTAGGTGAACGTGTCTTGGTGCAAATTTGGCCAAAAGCAGCAGCTGGTTTGGAGGTCCTCAGCTTTGCTAAGAGGATATAAATAGAACAAAGAATAATACAGCATTGGAACAGGTCCTTCGGCCCTCCAAGTCTGTACCGATCATGATACCACCCTTGGCCAAAACCCTCAGCACATCCCAGCGTGGTATCCCTCTATACCAAGCCTATCCACATATTTGGGCAGCACGGTAGCATAGTGGTTAGCATCAATGCTTCACAGCTCCAGGGTGTGGTTCCCGGCTGGGTCACTGTCTGTGCGGAGTCTGCACGTCCTTCCCGTGTGTGCGTGGGTTTCCTCCGGGTGCTCCTGTTTCCTCCCACAGTCCAAAGATGTGCGGGTTAGGTGGATTGGCCATGCTAAATTGCCCGTAGTGTTCTAAAAAGTAAGGTTAAGGGGGAGTTGTTGGGTTACGGGTATAGGGTGGATACGTGAGTTTGAGTAGGGTGATCATTGCTCGGCACAACATCGAGGGCCGAAGGGCCTGTTCTGTGCTGTACTGTTCTAAATCTAAATCTAAATTTGTCGAGATGCCTTCTGAACATCGTTAATGTATCTGCTTGCACAACCTCCCCTGGCATTCCAGGCACTCGCCACCCTCTGTGTAAAAAAACACCTGCCTTGCAACATCTCCTCTAAACTTAAACCTATGCCCCCTAGTGACTGACCTCTCCACCCTGGGAAAGAGTGCCTGCCCATCCACTCTATCCATGCCTCTCATAATTTTGCAGACCTCTTATCAGGTCGTCCCTCAACCTCCCTCGTTCTAATGAAAACAGTCCGAGTATATTCAGCCTTTCCACTTGGCTAACATCCTCCAGAGCAGGCAACATCCTGGTAAACCTTCTCTGCACCCTCTCCAAAGCCTCCACATCCTTCTGGTGTGTGGCGACTAGAATTGTGCGCAATATTCCAAGTGCAGCCTTACCAAGGTTCTATACAACTGTAGCATGACTTGTCAGTTTTTCTACTCGATGCCCGATCCAATGAAGGCAAGCATTCCATATGCTTTCTTGACTACCTTGTCCACTTATGTTGCCACTTCCAAAAATCTGTGGACCTGTACGCCCAGATCGCTCTGACTTTCAATAGCTCCAAGGATTTTGTCATTTACTAAATATTTCTCCTCTATGTTAAGTCTACCAAAACACCTTATTTCACATTTGTCCAGATTAAACTTAATTTCTCTGCCCAAGTCTCCAACCTATCTACGTCCAGCTGTATCCTCTGACGATCCTCAACACTATCTGCCACTCCACCAACCTTGATGTCATCAGCGAAATTACTAATCAGACCAGCTACATTTTCTTCCAAATCGTTTGTGTGTACTACAAACAACAGAGGCCCCGGCACTGACCCCTAGTCACAACTTTCCATTCAGAAAAACAGCCTTCTCCTGCTACCCTCTGCCTTCTGTGACTCAGCCAGTTCTGTATCCATCTTGCCACCTCATCTCTGATCCCGTGTGACTTCACCTTATGAAATGTGAGGGGCCAGCCTGCACTATATTCAATAGACAGGCATGGATGATGGCTTCAGCAGCAGATAAGCTGGCAAGAGCAAAGTCAACCAACACTACCATGGTGACAGTTAGTAATCTTAAGAATGGCATGGATATGTGGTTGGAAGCTCACTTTGGGGGCTAGATATAACACCAAGGTTGCAAACAACGGTTCAGCCAGAGATAGCAGTTAGGGAGAAGGATGGATTTGGTGGCAAGGGAATAAAATTTAAGAAAGGGCCTGAAGGCTTCAGTCTCCCGGCTTTTAAGGTCGTGGAGGTTCTGCTCTTGGATTGTCAGACATACAACCTGACAGTTTAGAAATAGTGGAAGGGCAAGTGAGACGGTGGAGAGGTCATGCCGGGTGGGTGTTATCAGTATAAATGTGGAAACTGACGCTGTGGTCAGGTGATGTCACCAAAGGGTGGCGTGCAGATGAGAACGAGGAGGGAAGGCCAAGGATTGATAGTTAAGGGGACACTAGTAGCAACAGTGCAGGAGCAGCAAGAGGAGCCAAAGCAAGTGAGTCCCTAACTGCGACTGGACGGAATAGGATGGAGCCCGGCACTGCATTTCCACTCAGATAGATAGTGGAGAGGCATTAGTACCAAATTGCATGGTCAAAGGCTACAGATAGACTGAGAAAGTACAAAGAGGGACAGTTCGCATTTCTCAGCCAACCAGAATATTTGTGACATTGGTAAGCGTCAGCGTACTATAATGGAGGTAAAAACTGTGCCTGAGGGATTTGAACATGAAGTTCTGAGAAAGATGAAAAAGATTGTGGTGTGGGGGGGGACAACACATTTGAGAGAAGAGAGGTGCTGGGTATTAAAGGTTATGGAACCACAATAAGCAGATGAATTTAAGAGGGTTTTGTTTTTCAATTAAGGAGCAATTTAGCGTGGCCAATCCACCTACCCTGCACATCTTTGGGTTGTGGGGGGTGAGACCCACGCAGACACGGGGAGAATGTGCAAAGTCCACACAGACAGTGACCCTGGGGACGGGGTCAAAGCCGGGTCCTCGGCACAGTGAGGCAGCAGTGCTTATCACTGGGATACCGTGCCACCAGCACAGATGGATTTAAGATAGTAATCAGCCATGATCTAGTTGGATCTGGAACTGGCTCGAGTGGTTGAATAACCTTCTCCTGTTGCTATATATAAAAGTGAAAAGATCCGAGACGTCTGTGATTCACAACCTAGAATAATGCAGTTCAGGGAACGCTTCAGGAAAATGAAATTAAAGAACATGAATAAAGTGAACCCAGAGAACAGTCAATGGATCAAATAGGAATTAGTGAAAAGTAAACATTAGACTAAAAACCAAAAATGCAATCAGATGCCTTGATTGGACAGTTAATGCTTCAAGAGAGATGTGTATCAGATGAACTGACTTCAATTTAAATTCTGGTGAAATATGATCTGATAATTTCTCCAGAAAGGGAATCAATCAATCAGACTGCTTGCACAGCAACAAGACAAGACAATTGTTATTCTGAATAATTAGAATAGCTGGAAGCCACATACTGATGAGCCCTTACCTCAAGCAGGTATATGCAAGGATAGTTATAACCATACCATGGAACTCCCATTACTAGCTTTGACGAGGGAATACCCAGTTTGAGGTAAGCATCGTAACCTAAATGGGCCAAAAAAAAAAATCAATATCACGGATTAGCGATATAAGGCAGGTAGTTCCTGAACCAGAAAGTCAGAGTGCACATACCTGCCAAGGTCTGGTTATAAGGTGCATTTGCCTTTGCAATGCAATCACCCCAGATTTGACTTTGCATATCATAGGACATCACAAAAATAAAATCACACGAGTGTGCAATTGATGCATAATCATAGCATCGGCCATCCACACAGCCTGGTTTCCATGCCACGTCAAATGTGACCTAAGTGTCAAATAAAAGTAAGTTAATCTTAGTTCATACCTTATGTTGGATATTTTAATCATTTCCTCTACAGTGAATTTAATGGGGAAAATGTTAGTTAAGAGGTTTTCAAAACACCAATCAGGTTCAATTCCCCAACAGTCACACAGTACCTTGCTCCAAATTTTCTCTCCTCTCCTAAAGGCATCAAGCTGTGACTCAACTGCAGCAAAGTTGGAAGCCCATGGAATAAAAGGAACAGTAAGAGCATGAATATATGAATGACAGCAAACACTAGCAGCAAAAAGCTGTTGTTAGAGAGGGAGAAGATATACAGCGAAGTGCCCCAGAGGACAGGATTAAGATCATTGCATATCCTGATCTTTATTAATGACCTAAATTTGGGTGCACAGGTCACAACTTCAAAAAAATGTGCTGATGACGCTAAACTATGGAAGTATTGTGAATGGTGAGGAGGATAGTGTTAAACTTCAGGGGACATAGGCCAGTGGAATGGGAGGACTGGGTGGACAAGTGGCTAATAAATTTAATAAACAGAGAGTGAAGTTCTACATTTTGGTATGAAGAAAGAGAAAATAAAGGACACAATTCTGGAGGGGAGGATGGCAGGAGCAGAGGGATGTGTAGGTATATGTGCACAAACTATTGAAAGTGGCAGGGCAGGTTGAGAAACTGGTAAATCAACATTTGGGATCCTGGCCTTTATAAACAGATATTCTGAATTCTCCCGCTGTGTAAAAGAACAAATGCCGGAATGTGGCGACTCAGGACTTTTCACAATAACTTCATTGCAGTGTTAATGTAAGCCTACTTCGAACAAAAACGATTATTATTAAAGAGGGGCAAAGTACAAAAGCAATTAAGATAAACCTTATAAAACATCAGTCCTGTTCAACAAGAGAATTCTGCAAACTTTGGACACCACACGTTAGGAAGAAAATAAAGGCATTCTTAAGAGAAGAGCAGCTTGAGAGCAGATTTGGAAGAGGTGTTTAATAATAATCTTTATTAGTGTCAGAAGCAGACTTACGTTAACACTGCAATGAAGTTACGTGAAAAGCCCCTAGTCGCCACATTCTGGCACCTGTTCGGTTACACAGAGGGATAATTCAGAATGTCCAATTCACCTAATACGCACGTCTTTCGGGACTTGTGGGGGGAAACCGGAGCACCCGGAGGAAACCCACGCAGACACGGGGAGAACGTGTAGACTCCGCACAGACAGCGGCCCAAGCCGGGAACCAGGCACTGTAAATGTTAAACATCATGAAGAGTCTCGAGGAAGAAACTGTTTCCATTGGGGTGGGGAAGTCCACATGCTACAAAAGAGGAATTTAGAAAAAAAACACCCAACACAAAGCAGCCTGCTTCAGTAGCATCCCATCCATAATAAATGTTCCCTCCCTCCACCACCAACGCACCATGTGTACCACCTACACACCAAGGCTTCTCCAACAGCAACTTCCAAACCCACAACTTATATTGCCTCCAAGAAAAAAAGGCTCCAGGAAGAAGGATCACCTGTAAGCTCCCCTCCAAGTCAGACAGACCACTGTAACTTGCAACATCGCTGTCCCTCCATCGTCACAGTGAAACTCTTTGAATTACCTTCCGAATAACGCTATGGGTGTAGCTACATCAAATGGACTGCAGCAGTTCTAGTTGCACGTTCACTACCACCTTTCAAGGACACTTAGGGATGGTAAAAAAATTCTGGCCCTGTTAATGACACTAACATTCAATGAATAAAGAAAAGATTGCAGTTTGCTCGCCTACTTAATGATCCCTTAATTTCAGCAAAACCTACTGCATACAACAGTGGACATTGCTGAAAGACCTTGTTGGGATTATAGAAATAGAATTTTTCCTCCCCTTTATGCAGTGTTTTTATGGAGTAAGAAAGCATCTCCTTCCAGTGGGAGGAAGGTGAGAAACCAGAACGACCAGATTTAACGCAATGTCTAAGAAAGAAGGAGGCACGGAGGTGAGGATTTTATTTTTAAAAGGCTGCAAAAATGCACTGCCAGGAAGGTGGAAGCAGATTGGATCCTAACCTTCAAAATGTATTTAGATAAATACTTGACAAACAACAACGAATCAGACTACAGAAGGGAGATAGGTCACTTGGTTGCATGGTGTACCAAAAAGAAAACTCTCTCTAAATGTTGGAAAGACCAAGGAACTGATGATCATTGACTTCAGAAAGCCCCTCTGCATCAATGACTCCGAAGTGGAGATGGTTGATAGCTTCAATTTCCTGTGGGCCACGATCACCAACTGTCTGTCCTGATTCACTCAAGTTGATGCAACAGTCAGGAAAGCCCCAACAAACTACTTCCTACGGAAGCTAAAGAAATTTGGCAAGTCTGTATCGACTCTCACAAACTTCTACAGATGTGCCATAGAGAGCATCTTATCTGGCAGCATCGCAGCTTGGTATGACAACTGCTCAACCCAAGATCGCAAGAAACTGCAGTGTGGTGAACTCAGCCCAACGCATCACACAAGCTTCCCACCTTCACATTGATTCTGTCTACACCTCCCGCTGCCTCAGGAAGGCAGACAGCATTATCAGAGACCCCTCCCACCCAGGCTTTGCCTTCTTCCAGACCCTTCGATCAGGCAGAAGGTACAGAAGTCTGAAGACCTGCACATCCAGACATAGGAACAGCTTCTCCCCACAACCACTAGACTTCTCAACGACCCTCGGACTGATCTATTCCCTGTAAGAACATTATTCGCGACGCCCGATGCGTCTCTCGCTCATGTGTTTGCTTTGTTTGGCCCTTGTTCCGCACTGTAACCAATCGCTATTTGTTGATGTACCATTTGTCAATGTACTCTGTTGATTATTCCTTTTGTGTACTATGTACGTACTGTGTACGTTCCCTTGGCCGCAGAGAAATACGTTTCACTGTACTTTGGTACATGGGACAATAAATCAAATCAAGGAAAACCACTTTGTAAGGTTGTGGGGTAACGAAATGGGACTACTCTTTCAAAACAGGCACAATGGCCTCTTTCTGTGCAGTATCATCCTTAAACTGATTCAAAATTACACTTTGAGCCACACCTTTCCTGGAAGCTGGGTCTCAAATCAAGTGCCTAATTCTGCACATGTGCTGCATCAATTGTGCTGCACATACACTTTAAGCTGATTCAACCCAAAATGTCTGAGCTCAACTCGGGTCCAGGCAGCATTGAGACAAGATGATGCGCTAACAATCAGCAGCTAGAAATCATTTTGGTTTAATTATTTACAAAAGTATCAATGTTTCTTTACAATTACATCGGAAGTAAATGGTTTGCCCTACTTTTTGTTTTAAAACGCTCCTTTACCTGAGACCCTGGTATTTCACGGTGGAATATCTGTGTGGTTTCGTTCACCAGTTGAGTTAGTGCGTAATATCCTTGGGATTTAAACTCAACTGCTTCCTCCAGATCCAAATTAATTCCATCCATAAACTGGCGTTTTGCCAAATTTACTTGATCAATGATCCAAGCTGTTCGGTTAGCTGGGTCTATAATGTCCTTTATTGGTACATCTCCTGAAGAAGAGTGAAATGGCAACTTACATTCATATAGTATCATTCACAGAATATAGAATTCCAGAGCACTTTACAGAGGTGTTTTGGAAGTGTAATCACCAAGATGATGTGGTAGCTAATATGCGCCAGCAAATGTCCCACAATTAGAAAATTATGAAAAGGACAGTTTGTTATTCTGATGGTATTGATAATAATAACGAGTGAGGAACAAATGTTTCCCAGGGCACCATAAGAACTCAACATTTTTCAAATGTTGCCAATGGCGTCTTCTACACCCACCAAACAGGCAGATGGAACCTTTGTTTTAATGACACATTAGAATCACTTGTCAAATAACAATTAAAGAGACAGTATCCATGCAGCCAAATGGATAAACACAACTGCCTGTACTTATATTACACATTTAACATTGTAAAAAAAGAACTTCACAGGAGTCCCAAAGAAATTAATAAAATGGAAAAAGTTGATACTATATTGTGGAAAAACCTGACCAACCAGAAGCCATGAAGACAGAGTGCGTGCCCAGTGTAAGTTCTAATACTGTAGATGAAATGTAGAATATTTAGCACTGATTTTATTAGAGCTAGGATGTTCAGCTCTGCAAGATCAAGTAAAGGCTGTGTACAACATGTCCCTTTGTGTGGTTCTCAATAATGCTATTTACGCTGGAATATAGGAAGATTTTTGTTTTCATGATAAAATTAGTTACCTTTCAGGACAACTCGAACATCATTTGCGTGAGCATGACAAAGAAGCTCAGGGTTGTACGCTCCAAAAGCTGCAATGGTTGTGACCTTAGACCAGTCATAATGTTTCCAATCTGTACCACCAACGTCAAAAACCAAGACCTGACAGAAAACAGTCAGCTATAGTAGTGACATCATAAAACTGACACTGAATTTTAAATATATTTTCTCTTAACAATATAACTGTCCCGAGGATAGAGATAAGGAAGGGCTGATAAGCTGTTTCTCGGATTACCATCAACATCAATCTAAAGGCAGCCCGGAGAGAAAGGAAAAAATGAGAACAAGCTCTCAGGACTTTCACAACAGTGCGGGTGAAAGGAGCTGACCAGTTCACATCTCAGTGCTCCATTCCAAGGGGCTGGTTTAGCACACTGGGCTAAATCGCTGGCTTTTAAAGCAGACCAAGGCAGGCCAGCAGCGCGGGTTCAATTCCCGTACCAGCCTCCCCGAACAGGCGTCGGTATGTGGCGACTAGGGGCTTTTCACAGTAACTTCATTGAAGCCTACTCGTGATAATAAGCGATTTTCATTTCATTTCAAGAGTTGCTGCTCAATGCACTTCAAGAAAACAACTTCATGGACGGCACGGTGGTTAGTACTGCTGCTTCACAGCAGCAAGGACCTGGCTGCGAGTCACTCTCCATGTGGAGTTTACACATTCTACCCATGCCTGTGTGGGATGCACCCACACAACCCAAAAATATATGCAGGTAAAGGAATTGGCCACTCTAAATTGCAATTTAATTGGAAAAAAATAATTGGCTAATCTAAATTAAAATAAAGCTTCAAATCAATTAATTCTATTTCGGAGGGAACTTAACGTTACAGAATTTAAAACTTTCCATTTTGCAAGTAAAGTTCTGAAATCATCACGGATTTCTACTGTCAGGCCAACATGATTAGATCAGAATAGAACTCAGTATCTTTAGTCTGACCAGCAACCCGACTCACCCCTCCCCACTCCCCGCCCAACAAAGCATGCACTGCAACTGAATGACATTTTGCATTTCACACACCATGCATCCTAAAGTCTCAAATGAAACATTCAAGTTACTGTTACTTTTGCAGCAATTTTGTGACGTGGACTGATTGACTGTTAAAATTGCATCATCTAATCTGGCGCTTTGTACAGCAATGAGAGTTTTCCAGATTTTGGAGAGCTGGCTTCTAAGATGAGTTTATTTTTAATTCTACCATGGGATGGGAGTATCACTGGCAAGGGCAGCGACAAGTCTCCTTGACCAGCTGCAATCCAGTATGGCAAGGGTTTCACATTTGAGACAGCAATGCCCTTTGAGAAGGTACAGTGACATAGTTCCAAGTCAGTGTGGTGTGCTATGTTGATTCTTGCACCTGTCCACCAGTTTTTTTTAAAATAATGTGTTGCGGCAGAAAAGGGTGCCGAATACATCCAGTCTGCAGATTCTGTTCCTGGAGATACTGTTGCTGACAGACTGCTCACTGAACAACATTACTGTGAGGGAAATACTGACTCACCAAATGCACAACGGTTACATCGTGATTTGATATCAATGCTTGTTGAAAGATTTGCTAAGTTGTATTCAGTTAAATAATGAGCAGGATCCCAGTTTTACAATCACTAAGGTCAAATCACAATTTTATTCCATGTGATTCCAAGATTTTTAACTGGTGATGTGGGGAATCAACATTCTGTGAAAACTGTAAACTATAAGTAGGCTTACATTAACACTGCAGTGAAGTTACTGCGAAAATCCCTTAGTCGTCACACTCTGCCTCCTGTTTGGGTACACTGAGGGCGAATTCAGAATGTCCAATTTACCTAACAAGCTCATCTTTCCAGACTTTTGTGGGAGGAAACTGGAGCAGCCAGAGGAAACCCACGGAGACATGGGGAGAACGTGGAGACTCCGCACAGGCTGTGACTTGAGCCGGGAATCGGACCCGAGACCCTGGTGCGGTGAAGCAACAGTGCTAACCACTGTGCTACCGTGCCACCCATTTTGACGACTATTAGTCTGTCAGAGTGAGATCCCACATCATTTACGACTCTACACATCAGAGAAACATTTTAAAATAAACATTTTACCGGTGCTGCACTTGTTGAAATATCTGTGCATTGTTCAATATTACAGATGTCTTATTTTACACATGATGTGGAGATGTTGGACTGGGGCGAGCACAGTAAGAAGTCTTACAACACCAGGTTAAAGTCCAACAGGTTTGTTTCAAACACGAGCTTTCGGAGCACTGCTCCTTCGAGCTGTGCTCCGAAAGCTCGTGTTTGAAACAAACCTGTTGGACTTTAACCTGGTGTTGTAAGACTTCTTACTGTT
This sequence comes from Scyliorhinus canicula, assembly GCF_902713615.1. Taxonomy (NCBI): domain Eukaryota; kingdom Metazoa; phylum Chordata; class Chondrichthyes; order Carcharhiniformes; family Scyliorhinidae; genus Scyliorhinus; species Scyliorhinus canicula. The sequence continues at coordinate 6,848,191 of NC_052149.1, read as the reverse complement.
ATTTTACGCAGGCTGTAACTACACCAAGATTAACACTTTAACATATATTATATATCATACGATTCTCTTTGTATTTGAACAACAGTCTGAGCTGCTCCTTGTGTCTGTGCACTAGCTTCACCTGTCCCCCCCACCCTGACCCACACCCTCAGCCTGATCCTGGGGTTGTGCTCAGGACCCCTCTCCAGCCTGTATCTCCCCGGGAGCCCAGGCTGGAGGGTGACCGGTTAACGCTCTCCCCCAACCGAACCCAGGCCAGTCATGGGATGGGGGGGGGGGGGGGAAGAAAGAACATCCTGAAGAGGGCAATCTGTCAGCACTTCCACAACAGTGTGGGTGAGAATGGCTGAGTACACAGCCCAGTACACTCACCTCGAAGGGCATCTCTCCGGACAGCGGGCGGCACAGGGCGGGGTCGGCGCATGGACAGGCGGACGGGGAGGAGGAGGCGGCGGCCCCCAGCAGGGCGAGGGCGAAGGCCAGAGCCGGAGCTCGGAGCCGGGCTGTCGGCCAGCGGCACATCTTCCTCCTCCCTCCGCCGCCCGCGCTGTGACCCGGACGTGACGCACGCTGACCTCGCCCCGCCCGCGCTGTGTCCCGGACGTGACGGACGCTGCCCGCGCTCCGCCCGCGCTGTGTGACGGACGCTGCCCGCGCCCCGCCCGCGCTGTGTCCCGGAAGTGACGCGTTCACAGCGCCCCGCCCTATCCGGAGTTCTATCACCATCCGGGTCTCCAAGACCCTGGCTGAAGGTCGACCAGTCTTGTGAAAGGAAAGGAGTGAGGATTGAGGAGGGCAGGAGGGGGATTAACGAGATTGGATTTGGATTGGATTTGTTTATTGTCACGTGTACCGAGGTACAGTGAAAAGTATTTTCCTGCAAGCAGCTCAACAGATCATTCAGTACATGGGAAGAAAAGGGAATAAAAAAATACATAATAGGGCAACACAATATATACAATGTAACTACATCAGCACCAGCATCGGATGAAGCATACAGGGTGTAGTGTGAATGAGGTCAGTCCATGAGAGGGTCATTTAGGAGTCTGGTGACAGTGGGGAAGAAGCAGTTTTTGAGTCTGTTCGTGCGTGTCCTCAGACTTCTGTATCTCCTGCCCGATGGAAGAAGTTGGAAGAGTGAGTAAACCGGGTGGGAGGGATCCTTGATTATGCTGCCCGCTTTCCCCAGACAGCGGGAGGTATAGTTGGAGTCAATGGATGGGAGGCAGGTCCGTGTGATGGACAGGGCGGTATTCACGACTCTCTGAATTTTCTTGTGGTCCTCAGTCGAGCAGTTGCCATACCAGGCTGTGATGTAGCCCGATAGGATGCTTTCTATGGTGCATCTGTAAATGTTGGTAAGGGTTAATGTGGACATGCCGAATTTCCTTAGTTTCCTGAGGAAGGATAGGCGCTGCTGTGCTTTCTTGGTGATAGCGTTGACATGGGTGGACCAGGACAGATTTTTGGAGATGTGCACCGCAAGGAATTTTAAACTGCTAACCATCTCCACCTCGGCCCCGTTGATGCTGACAGGGGTGTGTGCAGTACTTTGCTTCCTGAAGTCAATGACCAGCTGTTTAGTTTTGCTGGCATTGAGGGAGAGATTGTTGTCGCTATACCACTCCACTAGGTTCTCTATCTCCCTCCTGTATTCTGACTCGTCGTTATTCGAGATCCAGCCCACTATGGTCGTATCGTCAGCAAACTTGAAGGAGTTTGAACCAAGTTTTTCCACGCAGTCGTGTGTGTACAGTGAGTAGAGTAGGGGGCTAATTACTCAGCCTTGCGGGGCCCCGGTATTGAGGACTATTGTGGAGGAGGTGTTGTTGTTCATTCTTACTGATTGTTGTCTGTTGGTCAGAAAATCAAGGATCCAGTTGAAGAGTGGAGACCCAAGTCCTAGGTTTTGGAGCGTTGATATGAGCTTGGCTGGGATTATGGTGTTGAAGGCTGAGCTTTAGTCAATATATAGGAGTCTGATGTAGGAGTCCTTGTTTTCGAGATGCTCTAGGGATGAGTGTAGCATCAGGGAAATGGCGTCTGATGTGGACCGGTGGCAACGGTATGCGAATTGCAGTAGATCAAGGCATTCTGGGAGTATGGAGGTGATGCGCTTCATGATCAACCTCTCGAAGCACTTCATTACAGCTGATGTCAGGGCCACCGGATGGTAGTCATTGAGGCACGTTGCCTGGTCCTTCTTTGGCATCGGTATAATGGTGGTCTTCTTGAAGCAGGTGGGGACCCCGGAGTGGAGTAGGGACAGGTTAAAGATGTCTGTGAATACCTCTGCCAGCTGGTCCGCGCAGGCTCTGAGTGCACGACCAGGGATCCCGTCCAGGCCCTTCGCCTTCCGAGGTTTCACTTTCAGAAGGCCGATCTGACTTCGGAAGCTGTGATGGTGGGTATGGGTGAGTTATGGGCTGCTGGGGCGCTCAACAGCGGATTGTTGGTTATCTGCTCGAACCGAGCATAGAATGCATTGAATTCATCGGGGAGGGGTGCGCTGCTGCCAGAGATACTGCTCGGCTTCGCTTTGTGGCCTGTTGTTTATTCCTTGCCACAACCGCCGATAGTCTGTGACTCTAGCTTAGTTTGATATTCTCTCTTGGCATCTCGGATGGCTTTGCGGAGGTCGTACCTGGGTTTCTTGTATAGGTCAGGGTCGTCTGCCTTGAATGCCTCAGATCTGTCCTTCAGTAGGGAGTCAATCTCGCGATTGAGCCATGGTTTCTGGTTGGGGAACGTACGTACTACTTTCTTTGAACATAGAGAAATACAGCACAGAACAGGCCCTTCGGCCCACGATGTTGTGCCGAACTTTTGTCCTAGGTTAATCATAGAACATAGAATTTTGGACACTAAGGGCAATTTATCATGGCCAATCTATCCAACCTGCACATCTTTGGACTGTGGGAGGAAACCGGAGCACCCGGAGGAAACACACGCACACACGGGGAGGATGTGCAGACTCCACACAGACAGTGACCCAAGCCAAAATGTGTGGCACGCAGTCGTCCATACATTTGCTGATGAAGTCTGTGACGGTGGTGGCATACTCATTTAAGTTGGTCGCTGAGTTTTTGAATATGGACCAGTCCACTGTCTCTAAGCAGTCACGTAAGAGCTCTTCTGTCTCCTCGGACCAGAACTGCACAACCTTCTTAGCTGGATTCTCCCGCATGAATTTCTGCTTGTATGCCGGGAGAAGGAGCACCGTCTTATGGTCTGATTTCCCAAAATGCGGTCGGGGGATGGAACGGTAGACACCCTCGATTTTTGAGTAGCAGTGGCCAAGAGTGTTGTCGCGCCTGGTGGGACAGGAGATGTGCTGGTGGAATTTTGGCAGTATACTCTTGAGGTTGGCCTTGTTGAAGTCTCCGGCCACAATGAACAAGGCCTCCAGGTGTTCTGTTTCGTAGTTGTTTATAACCGTGTACAGTTCATCCGGCGCCTTCCTCACTTCTGCCTGGGGTGGGATGTAGACCGCTGTGATAATGGCTGAAGTGAACTCACGTGGAAGATAGTATGGGCGGCACTTCACGGTCAGGTATTCCAGGTCTGGGGAGCAGTAGGTCACCAGGGTCGCCACATCAAAGCACCAGGAGGAGTTGATGAGGAGGCAAACCCCTCCACCCTTCGCTTTGCCTGATAATGCCGTGCGGTCCGCCCGGTGAATAGCCTTCAGGTTGTATGGCACCGGTGAGGCGGGAGTAAGCCATGTCTCTGTGAAACGGAGCACACAGCAGTCTCTTACTTCCCTCTGAGAGGTAATTCTGCCATTAAGTTCATCTAGTTTGTTGTCAATCGCTTGGACGTTTGCCAGGAGTATGCTGGGGAGTGGGGTCTTGAAACCACGTCGCTTCAGTTTAACCTGCAGACCATTGCGTTACCCTCATTTCCTCAGTCGGCAGCTGCTGCTGGATGATCCTGGGATATGATGAAAGACGTCAGCCCTTGTAGAAGGTAGGTGGTTGCGTCTGGCATGGTCCAGGGCGTTGGCGGGCACCAGGGCACTGTTTACGTATCCGGGGTCACGTCTGGCAGGGACCGGGCGCTGGTTGAGGTAGAGTGGTTGCTAGGGGGGACGAGTTTGCGATCCGGATGGGTCTGCCTTGGTCTGCTTTCAAAGCCAGCGATTTTGCCCTGTGCTAAACCAGCCACTCTAGAATTACCGGTAGGAGGGGGATTACTGACGGGTGGTAGTGGAGATGGGATTAGTGAGGGAGGAGCCGGAATTACAGAAGGGGAGGGGGATTACTGAGGAGTGAGAGCACTGGGGGGGGGGGGGGGGAGGGGGAGGGGAGTCCAGAGCTGGCACAGTGTGCATGTGCAGACACTCAGGGACAAGGGAGCAGTAGAAACACAGGCCTGCAGTCGGCTCCCTGTGAGTTGTCCGGCTTCGACAGTGGGTGGTTTGGGTTCCCAGGCTCTGCGGCAATGCTGAGGGGGGCAGTCTTGTGGTGAGTATGGGGATGGGAGCTTCCCAGCACAGTGGTGGCAACAGTCTCAAGCCTGTTTGTGCATTTGGGAGCAGAAAGGAACATGTGGGAGCCACATAGCCCGTTGAGAGTGCAGCACGCGGTAGTGTAGATCATACTGAGGAACCAGATTAAAAATAAAGGAGTTTAAATGTTGATTGTCATGGTGGACACAGTCATCTATTTGGCCTCCGGTGAGGGGTCCAGGGGACTCACTGCTTCGACAGAAAGGCTGCATTTGACTGTTAGATACCTTAATAAAATGAAAGTCAGTGGAACTCCGGGAACTCATCACTAGTTTGGATTCCTAACAAGCAGAAAGGATATCACTACAGGCATTCTTCAGTATCCTCGGCCCAACCACTTTCAGCTGCTTCATCAATTACCTTCCCTCCATTTTTAAAAATCCATTTGCAGGAGGTGGGCGGTGGTGGCTGGGTCAATATTTCTTGCCCATCCGTAAATGCCATTGAGATTGTGGTGCTGAGCTGCCTTCTTGAACTGCGAATACACCCACAGTGCTGTCAGGGTGGTAGTTCCAGGGTTTTGCCCCAGGAACAGTGAAGGAACAGTAATATATTTCCTTGTCAGAATGATTACTGACTTGGAGGAGAACTTCCAATTGTCCGCTGCCCACCTAGATGGCAGCGGTTGTGTGTTTGGACGTTTCTGCCTAAGAAGCCGTGGTGAATTTCTGCAGTGCTTCTTCTAGATCAGGGTTTTTCAAAATCAGGGTCGCGACCCATGGGTGAGTCACGGGCGTGTTGGCAAGGTCAAGGAGCGATCGGTTGCAGCATTCCCAATCCCAGGAGAAGTGCCCAACAGCCATGCCTGGCTTTTTAAAATGCCGGCCAGAACCGGCTCCTAGGTTAAGAATGCCGGCCGTGACTGGCAGCAGCCACAGCTTTAGAGAGGGTGCAGAGGAGGTTCACCAGGATGTTGCCTGGTATGGAGGGTGCTAGCTATGAAGAAAGGTTGAGTAGATTAGGATTGTTTTCATTGGAAAGACGGAGGTTGAGGGGGGACCTGATTGAGGTCTACAAAATTATGAGAGGTATGGACAGGGTGGATAGCAACAAGCTTTTTCCAAGAATGGGGGTGGCAATTACAAGGGGTCACGATTTCAAGGTGAGAGGGGGAAAGTTTAAGGGAGATGTGCGTGGAAAGTTTTTTATGCAGAGGGTGGTGGGTGCCTGGAACGCTTTACCAGCGGAGGTGGTAGAGGCGGGCACGATAGCATCATTTAAGATGAATCTGGACAAATATATGAACGGGCAACAGGTTGAAAGGATCTGGATCGGCGCAGGCTGGGAGAGCCGAAGGGCCTGTTCCTGTGCTGTAATTTTCTTTTTTTCTTTGTTCTTGTTCTAAAGCTTAAAACTTCAAAGGCATTTAAAAACTAAGCACAGCATGTTCGAAGACAAACCTCTTGATTCTTTTCAAAGGATGCAGCGAGGTTCAATTCGTAGCTTGCATGTTCTCCCCGTGTCTGCGTGGGTTTCCTTCAGGTGCTGCGGTTTCCTCCCACACGTCCCGAAAGGTGTGTTGTTGGCAATTTGGAGAATCTGAATTCTCCCTCTGTGTACCCGAACAGGTGGAATGTGGCGACTAGCGGCTTTTCACAGTAACCTCATTGCAGTGTTAATGTAAGCCGACATGTGACAATAAAGATTATTATTATTGTTAGATGTCATTACTGAGGCTGCAGGAACCCATGTCTGCGAGAGAGAGGGCAGAAGCTCCTGGGAGTGGGAAATTAGGCGGGTCAATTTTTCCAATTAAGTAATCAGCGAATGAGAAAGACGACCTTCAGATTTTAAAAAAAATACTATTTCATGGAATGTGCGCATTGCTGAAAAGGCCAGCGTTTATTGCCCATCCATAATTTTGCTTGAGAATGTGTTGCAGATGCACCCACAGTGTTGTTAATGAAGGAGTTTCAGGGTTGAGACCCAATGATAGTTAAGGAACAGTGGTATATTTTCAAATCAATGTGGTGTGTGGCTTGCAGAGGATTTGTATGTGGTGATATTCTCACGCACTTGATGCCTTTGACCTTCTCGGTGGTAGAAGTCATGGATTTGGAAGGTGCTGTGAAAGGAATGTTGGTGAGCTGCAGCAGTGTATCTCATCGGTGCGCTAGTTCTGAAGCACAGGTCTGCCAGAATAGGGTCAGCGCCAATAGCTTTTGCAGTATCCAGTTCCATCAGTCGTTTCTTGATATCGTACGGAGTGAATTGTATTTGGCTGAAGACTGGAATCTGTGTTGCGCGGGACCTCTGAAGCGGTGCAAGATGGATCAATCATTTGGCACTTCTGACTGAAGACGCTTGCAAATGCTTGAGCCTTGCCTTTTGCACTGATGTGCAGAGATCCTCTTGAGTATGGGGGTGTTGATGGAGCCTCCTCCTCCAGTGAGTTGTTTAATTGTCCACCTCTTAACTGCATTTAACAGGACTGCAGAGCGGAGATCTGATCTGTTGGTTGTGGGATCGCTTAACCATGTCTGTTGTATCATGCTTCCGGTATTTGGCACACAAGGAGTCCTGAGTTACAGCTTCAGCAGGTTGACACCTCCTTCTTTTTTTGGCATGTCTGGTGCTGCTCATGGCATTCCTTCTGGCACTTTTCCTTGAACCAGGGTTGATCACCAGACATGTTAATGATAAAATGGGGAATAATTTGGGAAGTGTAGCCAATTGGATAAGTAACTGGCTATCACATAGAAGACAGAGGGTGGTGGTAGATGGAAAGTTTTCAGACTGGAGACCAGTTACCAGCGGTGTACCACAGGGATCAGTGCTGGGTCCTCTGCTATTGGTGATTTTTATCAATGACTTGGAGGAGGGGGCTGAAGGGTGGATCAGTAAATTTGCTGATGACACCAAGATTGGTGGAGTAGTGGATGAGGTGGAGGGCTGTTGTAGGCTGCAAAGAGACATTGATAGGATGCAGAGCTGGGCCGAAAAATGGCAGATGGAATTTAACCCTGATAAGTGCGAGGTGATTCATTTTGGTAGAAAAAATTTGAATGCGGATTACAGGGTCAAAGGCAGGGTTCTGAGGAATGTGGAGGAACAGAGAGATCTTGGGGTTCATGTCCACAGATCTCTGAAGGTTGCCACCCAAGTGGATAGAGCCGTGAAGAAGGCCTATAGTGTGTTAGCGTTTATTAACAGGGGGCTTGAGTTTAAGAGCCGCGGGGTTATGCTGCAACTGTACATGACCCTGATGAGACCGGCTTTTCGCAGTAACTTCATTTGAAACCTACTTGTGACAATAAGCGATTTTCATTTCATTTTATTTCATTGTGTGCAGTTCTGGTCACCTCATTATAGAAAGGATGTGGAAGCATTGGAAAGGGTGCAAAGGAGATTCACCAGGATGCTGCCTGGTTTGCAGGATAGGTCTTATGAGGAAAGGTTGAGAGAGCTAGGGCTTTTCTCTTTGGAGCAGAGGAGGATGAGAGGCAACTTAATAGAGGTTTATAAGATGATGAGGGGGAAAGATAAAGTGGAAGTTCAGAGACTATTTCCTCGGGTGGATGTAGCTGTTACAAGGGGGCATATAAGGTTATAAGGTTCAGGGTGGGAGATATAGGAGGGATGTCTGAGGTAGGTTCATTACTCAGAGAGTGGTTAGGGTGTGGAATGGACTGCCTGCTGTGATAGTGGAGTCGGACACTTTAGGAACTTTCAAGCGGTTATTGGATCGGCACATGGAGCACACCAGAATCACAAGGAGTGGGATAGAATTTACATAGAGACATAGAATTTACAGTGCAGAAGGAGGCCATTTGGCCCATCGAGCCTGCACCGGCTCTTGGAAAGTGCACCCTACCCAAGGTCAACACCTCCACCCTATCCCCATAACTCAGTAACCCCACCCAACACTAAGAGCAATTTTGGACACTACGGTCAATTTTTCACGGCCAATCCACCTAACCCGCACATTTTTGGACTGTGGGAGGTAACCGGAGCACCCAGAGGAAACCCACGCAGACACGGGGAGCATGTGCAGACTCCACACAGACAGTGACCCAAGCCGGAATCGAACCTGGGACCCTGGAGCTGTGAAGCGATTGTGCTATCCACAATGCTACCTTAGTTTCGGGCGATGCTCGGCACAACATCAAGGCCTGCTTTGTTCTGTACTGTTCTATGTTCTAATACAATTCTGCTACTATGCCTCATCAAGCCCTGTTTTGAATTGCCTGATCTGTTCGAAATCTATCCCAGGTAGTGGGGTGTTAATGTTACACATGATGAAAGGAATGCTCAATATGAAGGCAGGACTTCATCTCGACAAGGAATATGCGGCTGTGGACCATCCATCTGCGACTGGTAGATTGGCGCGGACAAGGCTAAGTAGGCTTTTCCATCATGTTGCTTCCCTCACTGTCTGCCGTAGACCCAGTCTAGCATAATAATAATAATCTTTATTGTCACAACTAGGCTTACTTTAACACTGCAATGAAGTTACTGTAGAAAACCCCCCGTATTCCACATTCCGGCGCCTGTTCAGGTACACGGGAGAATTTAGAATGTCCAAATTGCATAATAGAACGTCTTTCGGGACTTGTGGGAGGAAACTCGCAGACACTGAGAGAATGCGCAGGCGGCGCACAGAGAGTGACCCAAGCCGGGAAGCGAACCTGGGACCCTGGGGCTGTGAAGCCATAGTGCTAACCACTATGCTACCGTTCTGCCTTTATGTTCTTTATGCAGCTATGTTCTTTGAGATGCGGTGAGCTCAGTCAGTAGTGATGCTACCCTGCCAACCATGCTGATGGCTGTTGAAGTCCCCCACCCATGTAATGTTGAAATTGCGCTGTAACAGACTATGTGCTTTAAATTGGTATTTACGCACAGCTGTCTCCACTTCCATACCAGCAACGGAAAATTAAAGTTGAGATGTGGACATGGGTTATTTAATTACTCTGAAAGAAGCAAGATATGCCTTAGGCTTTGTCATTTCCAGCAAAAAAATGAGATTATGAGGAAAACATTTTCAGAAATGGACGTGGATGACTTCGATGCCGCAAAGGGATTGACCCTTCCGTTACCGTTTTTGGATTAGACTGACTAGATAGATGATCTATTGGCAGCAGATGATGCGTGGCCAACCTTTGATGGATTGTAACAGAACAGATAATCATCCACGCAGGAATATATAATGGACTTTGGTAGGTGGTATAAGAGACTGAAAAACTTTAACCTTGAAACCCCGAAGTCTATTTTGGCATTTAAGTTACTCAATTGTATATGCATTTCTCATACGCAGTCTCCCTTTATCATCCTTAGTATAAAACAATTATAGACGATCAATGATCTTTTGAGCTTCATCCAGGAGAATGAGCAATCGTGTATTTATATGGCGTCTTCCACATTATCAGGACATCCCAAACACCCCAGGCAAAGAGGTTCGCTCAAAAAATGCTCAGTATTGTTATGATGTGGAGATGCCAACGTTCGAGTGGGTTGGGCACAGTAAGAAGCCTTACAACAGCAGGTTAAAGTCCAACAGGTTTGTTTGGAATCACTCGCTTTCGGTGCGCAGCTGCTTCATCGGGTATTGTTATGCAACGGAATACAGCACCAAATGCATTCACGGCAAAGCCTCATGAGAGATGATACTTTGAAAGTGGTGGGGGCTGAGTAACCCACAGCGAGCGCAGCATTTTACAAAGGGAAGGGAAGGGAGGCCAAGAAGGGAAGTTGGAAAGTCAACTATTTGGATCTGGCGCCAAGGAATCAAAACGTGTCTTTTGTTGACAATGAGCCCTGACACGGCTTGAAGAAGAGAAGGGAGAAATGGGAAAATAATCCACGCTCACAGACTGTAACTGTCAGAATACTTTCCTAATCCTTCAATCCGAACCGCGCACAAAAATGACTCAAACAACTTATTTTGCACTTGCTGAGAAATAAAACTTTATTGTTGCATTTGAAAGAACATTTCAGAATGTTAAATTTACAGTACTTTGAGTTCATCTTGTGAACCCTGGAATCCATAATTTACAAATTATTTCAAATTCACAAATGAATATAGATCTCATGTGTCCTCCTTGAAGACAAGGTAGCCGGATGTCTTCATGCTTCCGCACACCGGCTGCACATACAGTCACTATGGGAATCCACAGAGCGCCGCATGTCCGGAGACTTCCTACTGAATATTGTATAGTCCCTCACAGTGAAATCTGTCAACAGAAAAATGTAGCGTTAGAGGAGAATCAGTGGAAAACACAGATATATTTAAAATGTGACCATTTCTCCGATATATGTAAATATTATTTTAATCCGTGTCAATGCAGATCTTAAGCAAACTGAATCAGGTATTACAGAAAATAGAAGTAGTAGGGAGGCCATTTGGCCCTTCGAGCCGGCTCAGCCATTCATTATGATCTTGGTGATCATCCAACTCAGTAACCCGTTTCTGCTTTCCCCCAAACCCTGTGATGTCTTTAGTCCTCAAGAACAACACTTGAAAAACATACAATGATTTGGACCCAGCTGTAACCAAGGGGAAAATTCAGCAGGCAGCTGTCGGGAGGGGAGCCAAACCAATGGAATAAATATTGAATGTTTGGGCATGAGGAATTTAGATGCAAAGGTACAATGCACCGAAAAGTAAACTATTGCTTCAATGTGTGTTCAGGTAATATCAAATCATGAGTTATGTGATAATCACAGCTTTGATTCTTTATCACTAACAAGATCTCAAGTAGGTTTGTGGGGATATGTGATCATTGCAGGTAATAACAATCACTGAAACAAGAGAATTTCACTCTTTGCAATCATAAATGGTATTCCCTCACTGCTTAATGTACTTGACACCATATCGAGGGGCGTGAATGTCAGAAGATGGAACTGGGCAGCACAGGAGGTTGGTGAAGTGTAAAGTGAACATGTATTTCAGAGAAACGAGCAAACATTGAGTGGGAGGGGAATATAGGACTACAATAATAGATTTAAATGAGAAAAGATGAGGAGAAGCTCGAGCGGAACATAAACATGGCTTGGACTAGTCAGGAGAATAACCCCTTTCTGATCTGTTTATTCTGTGCAATCCTATGTAAAGGTTGTATTTTGTTGGTGTGTGAAGTACATACATTAGTGCTACACACTTACTGGATGACACACAGTGGAAATTGATAATCTGAGAGCGTGTTTCAATGGGTGCACATCCTTCCAGGCACCGTTGAACTGGTTCAACTGAATAACATCTGGATTCCAGTCCTTCGAATTCAATGACTTTTCCTAATTGCACAAATTCTCGTCTAACTTTGCAGTCTGAAATTTAACAAAATACAGTTTATCACAGTGGGACAAATGCTGATGGGATGATGGCTTAGAGGCAGAACATGATTGAAAATGAGTGGCGATTCTCTTACCATCTGCGCAGGATTGCCCTGGATATGTCCATGATTCAAACAGATCCTCAACATCTCTGGCTTCCTCTTGATTTGGTTTCATCATTTTTTTCTCAGCATTATTTTGTCCACAAATACCACATGTCTTACTAATCATCTGATCAAGTACAATCTAAACGCAGAGGGGGGGGGAAATCAGTTTACCAGCTACATTCAGAGTTCATGTTTAAAGTTATAATTTGTTCAATAGCCTGACATACCTCCACTCGGTTCCCATCAAAGAACAGTCGCTCAATACCGATTGTTCTTGCTTCTAAAATAATTCTGGCATCTTTCTGCTGAACACTGATATCTAAAAAGAGGACAGATAACCATTTTCCAATCAGCGATTTCAATCTTCTGACAATACTAAGATAATGCAGAAAGCAAAGAAATTCCAAGCAAAAGATGATTGTAAACTGGATACTTTTATTTTGGAATGTGACTGAACTGTACATTGATTGAAAATTAGAGAAGAACTCAGATTGAAGAGGTGTGTCAGCAGATGATGACTGTATATTGTGCTACTTTCTTTATAAATGAAATCCATAGCAATTGGATGTGCTATTAATTTTGGAACTGAGTTTAATACAGGGAAAAATGTTCACAGGGATCTTCCATATTAACATACTTCTATTTTTTATACTAAGTCTACATTACCTCTTGTACTCCAGAATGAAGAATACGAGGACTGGTGTCTCATGCTCCATTCAACATGTTCATGGCTGATCATTGGCCTTAACTGCTCTTTCCTCCCCCCCTCCCATATCCTCTAAGTCCCAAACATTTGTCCAGTGCAACCTTAAACATAATCAAGGGTATAATAAGGGTAAACATAATGCAAAGCATTCTGGGGTAGCAAATTCTAAAATTCACAACCCTTTGAATGAAGAAATTTCTCCTCACCTCTATCCTCAATAATACACCCCACATCCCGAAACTTTGCGCTGATGTTTGAGACTCACCAGCCAACGGAAACAACCTCTCGGTGTGTGAAAAGTTTAAGGAGAATCTTTGTCAATTAATGTTTTTCTGGCCAGTCATAGTACATAGATAGAACAGTACAGCACAGAACAGGCCCTTCGGCCCTCAATGTTGTGCCGAGCAATGATCACCCTACTTAAACCCACGTAACCCATATACCTGTAACCCAACAATCCCCCCATTAACCTTACACTATGGGCAATTTAGCATGGCCAATCCACCTAACCCGCACATCTTTGGATTAGTAAATAGTGCAATTGACAATGATGGTGAACAGTGCAATCATATAGTGTGATATTTCTGAAATTTAAATTCAAGGCAATTAAGTACATAGACATAGAACAAACAGTGCAGAAGGAGGCCATTTGGCCCATCGAGTCTGCACCAGCCCACTTAAAGCCCTCACTTCCACCCTATGCCCGTAACCCATTAACCCCTCCACTCACCTTTTTGGTTGCTAAGGGCAATTTATCATGGCCAATCCACCTAATGTTCAGGCCTTTGGAAGGAAACCGGAGCACCCGGAGGAAACCCACGCAGACATGGGGAGAGCATGCAGACTCTGCACAGACAGTGACCGAGCAGGGAATCGAACCTGGGACCCTGGCGCTGTGAAGCCACAGTGCTAATCAATTGTGCTACCGTGCTGCCCCTAAGTAGGAGCAGGAGATTTACTCACCAGGTAGCTCTGGAATCTGTTGGTTCGGATCTTGCTCTGCACCATTAATCAAGAGCTTTGTTCCACTTTTTGTAGGAATTGCTTCAATGATCCTGTTTCAAAGCAGACACACAGACTCTGTTAAAGTACCTATAAATGTTCTGTGGCATTGAACCATGTAAAGTGTGCGGTGCAAAATATGCAATCTGATAATTAAGCTCACTTTTTCCCACATAATCCCTTCATTATCGCCAACCTACTGATTGCTCTCCTGAAGGAATGCCCTGAATTAGCGTGCTGCCTTCTAAAGATACAGTGTGACCTCCGTTACTCACCATTGTGAAATCGTTCTCACCCATTTGCCAGAAAAATGATGCTAGTAGTAAGGAAAGAAAGTAACAAATATCTCGCATCTTCACCATTCTAGTGTACTCCAAAATTGTTTCATTAACAATGAAATTCCTTGAAACATCTTCCTTGTTGTAATAGCATTTTGTGGAATATCTACAGTGCAGAAGGAGGCTATTCCACCGATTGAGCCCATTGATACATTTTTCAGTGGATCCCAGTTTGCTGGCATGCAAATATCAGAGGAATTAAAGTTGCCATTTGCCAGTCTGATAAAGTTACTCCCTCTTCATTTAAATAATCACACTCTCCAGAAATATACAGGAAAGCTATTGGAAATCAAAGATAATGTAACTTACGTATTGTTGGATGCCAGCACTAATTTAATTTCCTTTTTGCTCTGATCAATTTCAGCACGCCTCGTCATCAATATGAATCTTGGAGATGCTGAACAATCTTGGGTCAGGACATAATAGCACCTATTCGCGAGGGAATGTTTCAATTCGGCTCCATCGAAGGACCGAACAACATCAATTTCTACAGTACACTGACCTACAGAACAATCAAAGGATATTTACAAATGATGACGTTATCAATGATTTATTTACAAATGATGATTGGCCTAGCAATGATAATTGATGAGATTCAAACTAACATGGTCAGCTATTCTTCCTTTGCACATTATTCTGAGGGAATGGTTAACAGTTTTAAAAATAAGCAAGTTAAGATTTGTTAAAATCGGAGGCAGAGCAAGGTCAGAATAATGTATCGGTTATTCCATCATCGATACGCCAATAATAATCGCTCGACTGCTATTTGATATTTGGAATTACACAACAAGCACGTGATTGGTTCCAACATCCTGCGGACCAATGGACATTCTACAGACTGGAAGGAGGCATTTCCAACATTGCTGATGGGCCCACCGAGCATCTCATGTTGGTGAACAAATATAAATCAGGCAGGACTTCAATGCTTTTCTGCGCGAGATTCGATTTAAAATAATGGCAACTTTTCGCTATAACTCGTCGCAGCTAAATCTGGAGCGGAGATATTTGAAATTTTAATTACGTTGGTTGGTTGCCAGAACCATGTCTGGAATGTCAGCTATGGTGCTGAATCCTTTCTGCTGCACCCGGACACTTATTGCGTGCATGGGCAACGATGCAGGGAGCTGCAAACCCTGATAATAGGCTGTCATCTGCAAGAGGACAACAAAGATTCATGATTCCGCAGGCACACAAATGTGACGTCAAGTGAAAAAATCACAGTGAAACAATCGTAAAGAAATACCTTGGGCAGTTTGATGATTGTATCGATTGTACGTGGGGATGTTAGAGCCACCAGTACTGTAATCTGACGAGATGGATTACGTCTGTAGGTTTGAGACAATCCTAACGCATAACCCAAACCTGGTAGAGAGTCTCCAACCCTGATTGGACAACAATTGTTTGGGATCTGAGTATTGTGGATAAGGGACAGTGTGAAGAACAGACTGAGACAATGATGTTTGCACAATACTCACATTTTTGCATTATATTTCAGACTCTCAGGAATCCTGGACCATTGCATTTTGACCTTCACTGCTGGGTGTGTTGCAAGCTGACCATTGGACACTCTGACGGAAACTCTGTATTTCTCACAGTTTTCACCCCATCTCACTTGTGTCTAGAGAATGTCAAAAGAAATGACAATGAGACAAAGCGACACTTTACCTGTCGGCATTTCAGAATGTCTACAGCAGGCAGGCATGCGATTGGAGAATTGGCCATTACCAAGACTTTGTGTGAGCTGGGCATTGCTGCATCAGCACAGATTTTCCAATTGCTCTTCT
Organism: Scyliorhinus canicula; assembly: GCF_902713615.1. NCBI lineage: Eukaryota > Metazoa > Chordata > Chondrichthyes > Carcharhiniformes > Scyliorhinidae > Scyliorhinus > Scyliorhinus canicula. Next base: position 6,832,472 of record NC_052149.1, on the reverse strand, counting down.
CATCCAGTTCCACCAGACGCAAGTGTACCCTCGGCAGGCGAGTTTCCATCTTCACGTATCCAGTCACCTGGTAGCCTCGCTGTGTGCCGTCGGTCCTTCGAGATCGAAGAAGGACAACCAGGGAAGGTGAGCCCACCCTGCTAATCAAATAGCGCTGCAGTTTGAAACACAAATGCAGATTATATCAAATAAACACCTCGGCTGAAAAAGCCCCAAACATTAAAAGCCTCTGGGACCGTTCCTACAGCGACAACTCGACAGACCTGCTCCGATGACCGAAGGATGGATGAACCATGGCTGGCGCGACTTGCCCTTGAGCCAGAACGACGGCTTATCCTGGTAATACGGCTGGAGCCAGAGTGATGTGTTGAAGCAGAGAGAATTCGTGCTGACTGCCTTCGGACTGTGTACTGAGCAACAGCAAAGTGCAAATTGATCAGATGTCTATCAAGACGCGAGGAACAAACTATTGCACTTCCCTTTGACTATGTGACTTACTTGATGTTTATTATTTCAATTGAGCGATGAAAATGTAAATGTTTCAGTGTCAGTATGATTGATGTTCTATAGAGGTATTAAACAGCACGTTCTTAGAAAACAAATAATCAGGGGCAGCACGGTGGCACAGTGGTTAGCATCGCTGCCTACGGCGCTGAGGACCCGGGTTCGAATCCCGGCTCTGGGTCACTGTCCGTGAGGAGTTTGCACATTCTCCCCGTGTCTGCGTGGGTTTCACCCCCACAACCCAAAGATGTGCAAGATAGGTGGATTGGCCACACTAAATTGCCCCTTAATTGGAAAAAAATAATTGGGTACTCTAAATTTATAAAAAAAAAGAAAAAAAAAAGAAAACAAATAATTAAATGTGATGCAGGCAATATGGCTTACACACTTTACATAAATGTCCATGTCACAGAACAAGAATTGCTAACTGTTCGAGTCGAGTGTTATCTTACCCGGCTGTCTTGCAAAGGCCTGAACGCAAGTTCCAGGAGTTGGCGGCTTATTGACTGTGAAAAGAGATTGAAATAAAGAATTAGATGATTTACAAATAGTCGGCCAATCATTCTCGGTGACCTAGTTTAAATGCAGCCCAGGCAGAGAGACTGGAAATAAGAACCTTACAAATGGATATAAATAGGTTCGGATAGTGGGCCAAAATGGGGCAGATGGAGATTAACGTGGACAAGTGTGAGGTCAGGCATTTTGGTCCACAAAATGGAACGGCAACTTATTACTTAAATGGGGAGATAGTTTAGGGTGCTCCAATGCAGAGAGATCTGGATGTCCTTGCGCATCACTCACAGGGAATGAGCATGCCGGTGCAGCAGATAATAAGGAAAGCAAATGGAATGTTGGCATTGATAGCAAAGGGATTATATAAGGCTGCACCTGGAGTATTGGGCACAGTTTTGGTCCCCTTATTTGAGGAAAGATGTAGTGGCATTGGAGGAAGTTCAGAGGAGGTTCATGAGGTTGATTCCAATGATGAGGGGTTTATCGTATGAGGAGAGATTGAACAGTTTAGGTCTGTACTATGTGGAGTTTAGAAGAATGAGGGGAGATCTAATTGAAGTATACAGCATGCTGAAGGGTCTGAATAAAGTAGGTGTGGAGCTGATACCTCCCCTTGTGCGACATTCTAAAACAAGAGATAATAAGCTTAGAATAAGAGGTAGCAAATTTAAAACAGATTTTAATAAAAACTACTACTCCCAAAGGGTTGTGAATCTGTGTAATTCGCTACCCAAGTATGTGCTGAATGTTAGACAGTGAGTAAATTTCAGGAGGAGTTAGATGGATATTTAATTGGTAATGGCTTGAATGGTTATGCCTACTCCTGCTCTTAGGTAATGTGTTGTAGGGAGGAGATGATCTGGCTGATTTCACAATTCAGCTCTTGGTCTGTAACATTGTAGGTAGCAGATGAGGAACATATCAGCCATGATAGAATGGCGGAGCACTCGATCGACCGAATGGCATAATTTTCCTCCTATATCTTATCAACATAGGAACTTCTGTCTCTCTAGACTGGAAAATTCTTATGAGAAATAAATTGCTTTCCTGGCAATTCTATTCATGGAGAGTAACTTTGGAAGTTGGGGAAATATCAGAACGGGGTATGGGTTTGAAGTTGGTGCCTTGCTAAAGCAGAAGGATTTAACTCAAATGGAAAGCATTTTTCCCCCAGCATAAGAAGATCAAATTATTGGCAGCATTGATAACAGCAGTTACCTCTCTCCGACTGTTCAATCTCCTGCTACTGCGCAAAGTTCCACTGGTCCGTCTGCTTATGTGTTGTTGTGACAGCCTTTTGCTCCTCAAACTGCTGCTGCTGCTGCTACTGCTGCTGCTGCTCCACCTCTTGCTTCCTCTCTTCCTGCTGACACTTGTTCCACTTGGAAGGACAGTTTTAGAATTTCGCCGCCGCTGACTATATTCTGATGAACTGCTTGTACGGGAGGTGGATCGAGAGGCGAGTCTTCTTGACTGTCGAATGGAACTGCTGGAGCTCGAACTGGACATAGTACTGTTGCGCGTTCTAGGCTGTGAACAAAACAGTATTTTAAGGTTTTGATATAAAAATGGCTCACTGTGGAGGTTAAAGCAGATAACGGGGGTTGAGGGAAGAGTGGGCCATTTCTGCCAAGCCTGCCATACTGGTGATCATGGTGACAATTATTTAGTGTCATTCTTTCTTCTATTCAGAACTGGTACACAGACAATTACCCTTTCCAATGTCGCAAAATACTTTGTTTCTATGCTACTGAACTATTGGAGAATTTCATGAACGCAAAATACTGAAAATTAAAACAGAAAATTGTGGAAACACTCAACAGGTCAGGGAGCATCTGCGGAGAGGGAAACAGAGATTATTTCACTCTATCTCTAAAGAAATGATATGGACTCGAACCATGAACTGTTTTCTGAGAATTTGGGAGTGATTGGGAATGTCTTTGCTTCAGATTTCCTGACTAACGGTATCTTAGCGTTCCAGGATTCAGTGATCAGTGCAATGTGATATTTCACTACATATATTAATGAGAAGGTACCGTTGAGCTTTGTCTCATCAATCGCAGTCTTTCGGCACTGCTGCGGATTCTGTCTGGTCCTAACTCTTTGTCAGAAAGTCGCATTAGTTTGGACGATGCCCTGGATCCTGCTTGTATTTCTAACACAATCTTTTCAATTTCTGGCTCCGAGGTCACTAGAAATAAAAGGTTTCCCATGAATTGAGCAGCACTTACAACAAGAGATGTTAAATAAATAATTAATAATCTTTTTATTATCACAAGTAGCCTTACATTAACACTGCAATGAAGTTGCTGTGAAAAGCCCCGAGTCGCCACATTCCGGCGCCTTTTCGGGCAAACAGAGGGAGAATTCAGAATTCTCAGCCGGTACGGGAATTGAACCGGCGCTGCTGGCCTTGTTCTGCATTACAAACCATCCCTCTAGCCCACTGATGCTTATTCTCTCAGGAGCAATCTTCACCGAGTCCTCGAGACAGCAATATCACTTAACGTTCAGCATGTCTAACCTTTCTTCATCATGGATAGGTACTGAGTGTCTCAATAAAGTGCTGAAAATCAGCACCTCACCTGGTTAGGACCATTTACCCATTGATAGTGACTTGCAGAGGGCCAGAAGGTGTGTGTTAAGGGCAGAATGTTTCAAGTTATACTGACTGATCATCTGGCTTTTTCTAAACAACGGCTATCACACATCTAACCCATTCAATGTTAATCTGGTTACTATTGACAATCCTGCTGGTTAGAGGTCAAGTTAACAAGCTGACCTGTGACGGCACAGCCCTGTCAGTGATATTAGGTGAAATTGACAAGCTTTGCCAGGGTTGTTGTTAGGAGGCCTTCTTCTCTCGTTCAGCATAAATTTAGGAGAAAGAACAAGGACCATTGATCAGAAAAGGACAACACCAATCCCAGTTGAATTCCTGTTGGATCTCTGTGCAGCTGTAAGTGGGCACGATATTGCCCACGATCAAATCGACAGAGCCTCAACATGGTAATGAGTACCCCAGTTAATTGGACCATCCAATAGCCGCACCTCAACAAGCAAGGAGTTGATGACAAGGTGGTTTCTTTTAGTTGTATTCCCGGAATTCAATGCTGGTATTTTATGCATAATTCAGTCTTGATTCAATTATGTTGTCAGGCATCATTAGCTATCCATAGAATCACTCGAGTGCAGAAAGAGGCCATTCGGCTCATTGAGGCTGCACTGACCCTCTGCAAGAGCACACTGCCTGTGTCCACTCCCTCTGCCCTGTCACCCTAACCCCACCTAAACTTTGGACACTGAGGGGCAATTTGAAATGGCCAATCCACCGAACCTGTTGGGGAAGTGCTTTCTCATGTTTGTACCTGGTGCAATCGAGACGTTCAAAGTATGTTCTCCCATCAGCCGGTACAATGGACTATGTTTGAAGGAAAGAGCATTCTCCATCCTGATGTCCACACAAGCTTTGACGCCGAATTTTGTTGCCTCTGCACAGGTGCGATAGGATGAGCGATTGGGAACACGTGGCCTCTGTTTTTCCTCGGAGCACGGCACTTGGTCAGACAGTGTTTCTGGAGACAGATGTGTCTGTAGAGACAGGAGGAAATGGGGCATGGTGGTGAGGCAGGAGCAGCAAGATGTCATTGGAACTGCCACACCCCGGGAGTGATGAACGCAGAATGAGCTACTATCAGTTGATCAGAAAAAGAGAATTAAAATCGAATACAAATGAAGCAAATGAGCAGCTCCGAGGCAATCCTGAATGGATGGCCTGTATAATGTGGTTACCAGATGCAATTGGCACTTACGGCAATTCTCATGCTGGTTGCACGGGATGACCGGGATGAAGACCTGAAGCGTTGTCTGGAAATTCGACTTTCCGGAGTGGAAGGTAAAATCGGGGTAATTTTTTCCGCAGACAGATTTTCCACATTTCTTGAAACTGCATACACCTGGGAACTGCACATTGAATATTGTGTTTGGAAATAACAGGAAATCAAATCTCAAATTATTATCAGGTCATCAAACAAGAGAACATAGAACAGTAAACAGTACAGCACAGCGCAGGCTCTTCTGCCCAAGATGTTGTGCCGACCATTTACCCTAATCTAAGATTAACCTAACCTACGCCTCTTCAATTTACTGCTGCCCATGTGCCTGTTAATTCCCAGGGATTTCCCTATTCCCTTTATTGAACAGGTGAACAACATTCGCCTCCCTCCAATCATCCAGTGGAGAGTGAGGACGCAAAGATCATTGCCAATGGCACAGCAATCCCCTCCCTCGCTTCCCGTAGAAACCTTGGGTATATCCTGTTTGGCCCAAGGGACTTATCTATCCTGATGCTTTCTGAAAATTTCCAGCACATCCTCCTTCTTAATATAAACCTGTTTGAGTCTATTAACCTGGTTTACGCTGTTCAAGTAGTCTACTTACATCATGGATAAAATCCTGTTCTCCTTATCGGCTGGGGTAGTGTCAATCCTGAAATTGCCCTCTTTTAAGTTTATCTTTGCAGTTATGCCCACGGGGATAATTGAACGGACATTTGCTCGGAGTTCCACGCCTGACTGGATCTGAGGCATATTTATTCCCATGAAGACTCTGGTGTGTATGGACACGCTGCAACATTACAGAAGGCGTTAGCAATACACCAACCCGGTAAGGATATGAAACAGAATAAATCACTGCTGTCAATAATCATTCATGTCAAGATAAACAAAAGAGCTTGACGTGTCTACCTTGGGTTGAGGCGAGCATTCAGCTGAATCCTGGAAGTGAGCAGCCGAGGAAGTTTACCAATGGGAGAGTCAGAGCGAAGGTCAACTGTTTGGAGAATGAGAAAGAAAATCCTGACTTTGTTGCATCCACAGTGCGCGGTGTATTTCATAGATGGCCTATCTCTGTGCTACATTACTCTATGGTTCTATTCTCCACTCATGTTCTAACATTACTCCACATGCCAATGAGCCTCGTTGACACTGAACCCTTATCAGTTGTAATCTGTGTCAATTTGTGACAAGGCTGAAGCATGAAGAGGAAACATCATTTCACATTGACAGAGGCTGGGGAAGGAACTGTCCACATTCCATCATCTTGGCCAGTTACTCCCCAAACTGAAGGCAAACTTCAGTCTTGAGTTTAATTATCCGTTCAGACTCTCACCTTTGATATTAGAGACTGCCACAGCGGATGAAATGATGCTCAGTTCCATTGGCAGACCAATCACTGTCGGTACAACCTGTCGCATCTCAGCTGCCACCAGCGCCTTGGATGGATTGAAGGTAACTCCCTCATTAAGCTTTTTCATGTAACTGTCTATTGGACTTGACATTCTCTGGAAAAACAAATATACAAATCACTGACCACGCTGGCGTCAGTTCATCAAAATATTATTTTACTGATCGGTTCAGTACCTGTCTAATTGCATCAAGGTCTTCCTTTCTCAGTTGGGCGAAAGCTAACTCTTGTCCAAAAAGTTTCAAGTATACTGAAGCCAAAGGTGTCTCTTCTGGCAATTCCTTCCAACTGATAAACTGGAGAACAGGAAGTATCAGGAATCAATACACAATTCTCACTGGGCCACATGATAGCAGATAATCTACTTCTTTATGAGCTGCCACGTTGAACTGCTCTCACCTTGCTCAGGATGCGTCGAATAGATCTACTCTCAGTTTTCCTAAGGTCTGGTGCTCGTTCTTTCATCAGGATCTCCTGGAGACCTTCTGCTCGTAAACCAACCTTTATCGATGAGAAAGAAACAGTTTCATGAGAAAGAACTGTCTACACAATGAACTGGAGTGATAGCTTCACAAGCGGGTAGGTCTCCTTGGTTCAGTCCAGTGGAACATTACCTCTATCAGATCCAATGAGCTTCCCAGGGCATGACCTCTGACCTTGGCCAGCAGTGCTGTGGGAATGATACTGCCGGAATTCTTAAACAGAAGGAGTTTAGCAGACGCTCCCGCCATCATCCGGTCTACATCACAAGGATAGAACAATTAGACAAGGACTTCTGTATATTCTCTCAAAACTAATTGTAGCAACATAGCTGTATCTAAACACATTATTGTCTATTTTAAAGGGAAGAATTCAAATTAATCTATTCCAATTAAATAATTAAATTTCATTTTGGTCATTATGGGCTGGTTTAGCACAGTGGGCTAAGACAGCTGGCTTGTAATGCAGGACAAGGCCAGCAGCAAGGGTTCAATTCCCGTACCAGCCTCCCTGAACAGACGCCGGAATGTTGCGACGAGGGGCTTATCACAATAACTTCATTGAAGTCTACTTGTGACAATAAGTGATTACGAGAATATTATTATTATGTTATAAGTTGTTGAAGCCATTGCTAACACCCCCTCCCGTGGCCTGGGGGCTGTATACTTACACATAAATGTGTCCACACGGTAAACCTTGCTGAAGCGATGACCAAGTTGCTCAAGTTTGGGACTTAAGATGTTGAGTGCGAGATTGCAGGCAGCAGCCCTATGAAAAGCAAGACATTTATCAAACACTTGCATTTAATACTGACTGACCCGATAATGAGCTGGAAACCCGAAGAGGCAAGTCCGTTTACTTACAGCGAATTGATGGATGGAAGAGAACTTCTAGACAGAGCCCTAATGTGTGAATGGGTGAAGCTGGCCACCTGCAGGCTGGTCTCGGTTAGCAGTGAGTTCGCCACCATGGAGACTAAAGTCAGGGGTGGCTTGGTCGCAAACAGTACTGCACAGGCCATCATTCGCTCCTCGGGATGATTCCTTCGGTTGAGGAATGTCTGCACAGCGATACGTTGTACCTTGTGACAGAAGATTAGAAAGAATAGTTTAACAGTGGAAAAGCGGAATGGAGCAGTATGTCAATACTGACTCTGACCAACTTTTACAGATGCACCATAGAAAGCATCCTGTCTGGCTGCATCACAGCCTGGTATGGCAACTGCTTGGACCATAACCGCAAGAAACTTCAGAGAGTCGTGAAGAGAGCCCAGTCCATCACACAAACCTGCCTCCCATCCATTGACTCCGTCTACACCTCCCGCTGCCTGGGGAAAGCGAGCAACATAATCAAAGACCAGCCCGCCCCACCCGGCTTACTCACTCGACCAATGTCTTCCATCGGGCAGGAGATAAAAAAGTTTGAGAACACACACTAACAGACTCAAAAACAGCTTCTTCCCCACTGTCAACAGACTCCTAAATGACCCTCTTATGGACTGATCTGATTAATACAACACTCCTGTTTGCTTCACCCAATGCTGGTGTCCCTGTGTTTACATTGTGTACCTTCTGTTGCCCCATTATGTATTTTATTTTTATTTTATTTTCATGGACTGAATGATCTGTTTGAGCTGCTCGCACAAAAATACATTTTACTGTCGCTGGGTACACGTGACAATAAACTAATCCAATCCACGGTGGTAATAGACTTGGGCTTGAGTATCAAGCTGCTGAATTGGATTCCATTCAGTCTGGGGCGAGCATAGAATCCCGACAGTGCAGAATGGCTCATTCAGTCTGCACTGACCCTCTGAAAGACCATCCTAACTCGGCCCACTCCACCCGTCCTATCCCAGTAACCCTGTAATCCCACCTAAACTGCAAATCCTTGGACACTAAGGGACAATGTGGTGTGGCCAATCCATACAACCTGCACACTTTTGGACTGGGATACCACCCATTATTGTGTCTCCCTCCCTGTGTCCAATTGTCACATTTTGAATGAACGATTTAACATGTTAACTGTGGTCAGTTTCACAAATAACCTGAAACCGAAATCAATTTGACATCAAATGAGAAGGAAAACAAACAGCAGGTTCTCGTACAGTCCGTGGGTCTTTCCTGGCGATGTTCCGCAGCGCCATGATAGCATCAACCCGGACTTTCAGTGGCAGATTGGCAGCCGCCGTGCCGAATCCAGGCAATAGTTTGACGATATTCTTGATGCTGGCCGGCTGTCCCGCATTGTCGATTCGCTTTGAGGCCCAGAACGATGTCCTCATCATTGGGCCTGTTGCCGGCGTCGCTGAGTAAGCTGTGGATGGGCTGGAAGATAAGGCTCAATTAGGAGATGTGCAGAAGTCACAAACACAGGCACACGGGGCAGACAGAGGGACGAGGAGAAACTTACCTTCAATATCTCTTCGGGACAAATTGGCTTCTCTGCATAGTTTCTGAAGATCATGGAACCATATGCAAGGATTGCAAGTTTGCGAGTAAGTTGACAACGTTTCACTTGGTCAAGCTCCATGATTTCCTGCACAGAGATGGCAAATGAGAAGTTTTATATTCACAGAGCACAGGTCACCCTGGTGAAACTGGAAACGTGCTTGGTAATTAGATTCCAGAAGTGTTTCTAGTACAGGACACCTAATCCAGATAATTTACTTTGAATTCCCACGGACTGCACGATATAAAATTAATTTAACAATTGTGTACTTTGAAAGTGACCATGACATTGTCAGATTTTTGTGCAAAGCCCAGTGTGTTTCTTTTGGAGAAGGAATCCTGCTCTTCACAATCCCTTTGACCTGTTGGTCATTCCAGCCGCATGCCATTCTGGTTGTGTCTGAAAGGCTCCATCAATTGGTGATCTCAAAACATCAAAATTGACGCCGAGCTGAGAGCTCTGTTCCCAGACAGAAAATAGGAGATGAGGAGGCCTTTTGGCCCTTTGAGCCTGCTCCGCCATTCATTATGAACATCGTTGATCATCCAACTCAATAGCCTAATGCTGCATTTCCCCAGATCCTTTGATCTCATTCAGCCCAGGTGCTCTATCTAACTGCTTCCTGAAAGCATACCTGGTGTGGCCTCAAGAAGGCCTTGTATAATTGCAGCAAGACATTCCTGCTCATGTACTCACATCCTCTCGCTATGAAGGCCTTCTTTACCACCTGCGGCACCTGCACGCTTAACTTCAGTGACTGGTGTACGAGGGCACCCAGGTATTATTGAGCATTCTACTCTCCTAATTTATGGCCATGCAGATAATAAGCTGCTTTCCTATTTTTGCTACCAAAGCGGATAACCTTGCATTTTTTCAATTTATGCTGCACCTGTCATTGATTTACCCACTCAGTCAACGTGTCCAAATCACATTGAAGGATCTCTACATCTTCCTCACAGCTCACCCTCCCACCCAGCTTTGTGTCATCTGCAAATTTGGAGATATAATTCTATTCCTCATCTAAATCATTAATATATTGGTTATTAATAGGATTGGTAGAAGGATTAGGAGGTCCTGAGGAAAAACGTTTACTCCCAGAGGGGTCTGGGCATCTTGAATTCACTGCCCCAATTGGTGATTGAGGCTGAAAGACACAGCATATTGAAGAGATCCCTGGATCTGCGCCTGGAGTGCTGGAATCAGCGAGGCGACAGACCAGGGAAATGGGATTAAAATGAGTGGTTAGTTTCTTTTTTTGGGCCACACCAGGCACAATGGGCTGAATGGCCTCTTTTGCACCGTAACCTTTCGTTGGTTCTATGGTTTCCTCGAATGGGCGGTAAAGGCTTTCCTAGCCAGAGATCTCCACAATCCAGGAATGGAATACATTTTACTCTGAAACAAAGGGTAGATTCAGTGAAAACTCACTCTGGCCATAGTTAGAACATCTCGGTCGGTTTTGACTTGGTGCAGTGCGAGAATTAAAGCCTGAATAATTTCCGAGCGGACTGTTTCACTCTCTTGAATTCTGCTCTTGATGAATTTCAAACTTTCTATCGTCCCAATGGCAGGAATAGCCTCAAGGAGCCAGCGCCTAGAATGTGGAGACAAAGTCAGTTTCCAGTCATTCCCATTCCAGGCACCACATTAATATCACAATCCTGACATTCCTAACACTGCGGTAGCACCTTCACCATTTAGATTGCACCAGGTCAAGAAGAAACTCACTACCGCTCTTCCAGAGTAACTAGGATGAGTAACCAAATGCTGAACTTGTTACACATCCCATTCCCCAAGAATGAATACACCAAACACCAAGTCGGGTAATAGATTGGTCGACATCTTCATTGGCGGGAAATTGTGCGGGAGCTCATTAATCCATCACCAATGTAATGTGGAAGATCCAACATTGACTAACTCCACCTGAGGAGGCGGAATTGTCATTGAGCTGGCAAAACTTTCCCAAATCCCACACAAGCCCTCTCATCCTCTTATTGGGATTGTCTGGTTTGAGAGTTGCCTCATGGAACATTATTCCTCGTAGAGAAAAACATTCTGACCATCATGGATTATACAACTTGGGAGCAGACGCCCCCTGGTGTCACAGCCATTCATCAACCACACTGGGCTAAAGAGCAGGCTTTGAAAGCAGACCAAGGCAGGTCAGCAGCACGGTTCAATTCCCAAACGGTACCAGCCTCCCCAAACAGGCGCTGAAATGTGGCGACTAGGGGCTTTTCACAGTAACTTCATTGAAGCCTACTTGTGACAATAAGCAATTTTCATTTTTTTCATTTCATTTCATTCAGTGACTGCTCACAGGCAGGGAACCATCAGGAAGAAAACATCCCATCAGTAAACGGGAGCAAAGTAGGTCTACTTGGAGAAAACTTTCAACTTCAAATGTAATCTTTATTCTCTTTTGTGAAGTTACCTTGGTTCAGGTTGTGATTTAGCCCAGCTCCAAATTTCAGAAAAGGCTCTGTGTGGAGCGACTCGGAGCAGCTGCACAAGCTGCATGAGGCTAGCTGGTGCATCGGCATGGACGTCCTGCACATTGTGCTGAGCCATGTGATTCAAGGTATCTTTTATCTATGCAAAAAAAGGAGGAAACTCCATGAAATTGAGGAAAAGAATTGCCTTTGTGAATGCAACATTCTCCGCTCCCGGGATGAATCGGGAAGGCCGTCTTGAACTCGGCCGAGTTTCACGACGGCCTCGGAGGCCACTCCTCGCACCTTATTCATCCCCACTCAGGGGGCTAGGAGCGGCGCTCCGTTATTCACGGCCGCCGGGCCTTGACGCTGCGTCAAGGCGGCACGCCGAGAACGACGCGATGGCGGTGCCTCAGTGACGTCAGCCGCGCATGCGCAGGTTGGCCGACTCCAACCTGCGCATGCGCTGCTCACGTCACGATGGCTGACGGCTCTAACCTGCGCATGCGCGGTTGCCGTCTTCCCCTCCACTGCCCTGCAAGACGTGGCGGCTTGATCTTGCGGGGCGGAGGAGGGGAAAGAGTGCGTCCCTTTGCGACGCCGGCCCGACGATCGGTGGGCACCGATCACAGGCCAGTCCCTCCCGAGAACGGCCGCGGTGCTCATTCCACTCTCCGCACCCCACAAGCCACAAACGAGCGTCTGGCGCCCATGTTCACGACGGCAGCAACCAGGTGTGGTTGCCGCCGTCGTGAACCGGTCGGGAACGTCAGGCCGCTCAGCCCATCCGGGCCGGAGAATCGCCGGTCGGCGTGAAAAACGGCAAGCGGCGAGCGGGGGGGGGGGGGTGGGAGAATCACGGAGGGGGCTAGGGCGGCGTGTCATGAGAAAGCCGGCACTCCCGCGATTCTCTCACCCGGCCTGGGGTGCAGAGAATCGCGCCTCCAATATCATCCAGGACAAAGCCACTTTGACAACTGATCGAACAGTTTCGACTTTATCATCCCTCCAGGGTCTCACAGTGGCAGCAGTGTAACCATCTACAAGATACATTGCAGCAACATATTGAGACTCCTTCAACAGCACCTTGCAAACCCGCAATCTCTACAACCCAGAACAATGATAGCAGGTACATGGCAACATCCCCTTGAAGCCAGGCAGCATCATGACTTGAAACCATTTCACCATTCCTTCAATTCTGCTGGCTCCTTCTCAAGAGCAGTTGGAGACTGGCAATAAATTCTGTCTTTACCGGAGCCACACATTCCATGAATGGTTTGAAAAAAAATGTAAAAATTTATTCACCTGAGTGATCACATTTTGTTCCTTAAGCAGTCTGATTGGCTGCTGGAGAACATTTCTCTCACTGCGATATTGCAAACTTCGTCGACTTTGCATGTCTGGTATTTGTTCCATCTGCGCTGTTGTGATCTTCTCCAGGATAAGGCTTTGTCTGTAATGGAAAATGTTCATCAGAGGCAACCCAGGACCAATGTGACAATGAAAGAATGTCAAACAGCTAAGAAATAGAATGGAAGAAATAATGAGAATGATTCGAAAAAAAGATAATTATTGGCACAATATCCAAATCTTTACCTTGCCTCCAATCGAATAGTTCCATCAAGTTCATGGAACGGTGTAAACTGATGCACTTCACGAACTCTGGCTTCCTGAATAATTGCACCAACTGCGGTAGGTTTCAGGACGATGGTGGAAGCAGCTGATGCACGAATATTCCTGCCTCTCTAATGATAGGAAAACATCACCATGGTTACCAATCTGTGTAGTTCTATTGATAGTTACAGAAAGCAATATCCAGTGTCCAACAACCCAGCGCACTTTGGAAATGAATGCATGTTATTTTGGCTGGGGCAATGAATCTGAATCTACAATGATCTTAATGTTATTGTCAGCTAATTTGGAATAATTAGAGATGGAATTGATGATGAGAAGTATACCTGCTGACAGGAAGGGCAGAGTTGAGTGTAGACTGTACCAGTTTGCATCAGAACCCTCTCCTGGCAGTTGGTCAAGTCTTTGGCTTTTGTTATGATCAGCCGTTCCTTTCTCTTGTCCTCTTGAACTATATACCTTGCGTGGCAGATTCCTTCAATTCCAGCCTAAACAATTACATTTGAGTTACTGAGTGAGACACAGGGAGCAAAAGTAGATGAAGTAATAATTCTGTAAACACGAAAAGCAAAAGTACCTCTTGTAAATCATAGAAGTTTTGGGATTTCTTGATGGTGATTTGCAAAATGTTCAGGATTCCTCTGTGGATGTTCAAGACATCTTCAGGTACATCTTCAGAGGTAAAGATATTTCCCACTCGGCCATCTGTATACTCAAACTTCACGGGTCTGGTCAGGAGTGGACTCCATCTTTCCGTCAACTTGCGTAGTGAGGAAAACGGGTCTTGGGGCCAAATTCCATTAAGCTCTTGGAGTTGAGGATTTTCAAGCTGAGATTAAAATATAACAGGCAATGAAAGCAGTGTGCATGCCGTTACATTGCTCACACCCCAAGGTCTTGTTTAATGAGACAATTTGAATTTGCTTACTTTTCATTTTGAATCAGATGCCAATAATTGTCTCCAGCTCTGCAGATAAACCAACATTCTCCAATCCTTCAAGCCTGAATCTTATGCATTTTGCCTGATCTCCTGCATTACTGCTTTGGCAGCACATGGAGGACAGATCCAGTCTGGCACCAAGCTAGGTTTAGCAATTGCCCAAAATCTCATTTCCTTGGGCCCCCTGTCAATGCATTGTCAATGTATTGACAACTTTCAACCTGAACAGTAATCCAGCCAAAATGTGGATATGACGATATCTGGTATATATCAATCCCAGCAGAGACCACAGCTTTTCAACACATAGGCACACAATAATTAGAGTGTCACAATGGGTCATTTGGCCAAATAGGGTCAGTGCTGCTGTTGATTCTCCACTCTAACATCTTCTAACCTTCTATCATCTAACCTTATTGGTACATACACTGTGCCTATCTCCCTCATGCAGTTCATTAGAGATACTCTACTGAGGTAGTGAATCCCTACATTCTTCATTTGGACCTATTTGTTCCTGCTTCAAATTATTTTTGAAAGAGACGAAGAATTTCCAGAGGAAGCTACTGTTCCCACTTTCACTTCCTGTGGGAGAGGAACATGCTTAGCTCCTGGGCATGGCTCGGACCTGGAAAGCGAGAATGCAAACACTTGTGACTGTGGTACATCTCCATATCTCCCCACTTCCACTTCTCATCCCTAACCTCAAGGGAATTATAATGTTACAGCTACAAACTCACTGTTGATAGTATTGAGTTCTGAGCCGCTGTGTAAGAAGTTCAGGGCTAATCTGAAGATAGAAACTTATTCATCTGATTTTATGTAAAACTCACAAATCCAACACACCCCTGTGAGTGTGAATAATTGTTTGAACGAATATTGCAGAAAAGTCCATAAATGTGCTTACTTGTAGAAGGTACTGATTTGACCCTAGTGCCCTGATTGTCACTCTGCTGGTTATTCTGATACCAGCTCTGTTCAAGCCTTTCTCCGGCAGCCCAGTCAGAATCACACCATCGTACTTGTAAATATGCAACTGATTTTGAGAAAAGGTGGGATCTGTGCAAAGTGGAATAATAAAAGGGACATTAAATTGCAGAATACAAAATTAAAGCTTGACGGTATTTGAATAAGAGGAAATGTACATACTGTATCTTTTGACATGGTCACTCCCTGGAAATGAAGAAGAAATAAAAGTGAGCACAAAATGTTCAAAGATTTGATTTTAAAAACACGGGAAAATATTCAATGTCTCGACTTACCCGCACAGGCGAGAGCCAACAAGAAGATAAGAGCCTTCATGTTGAATCTGAATTCGGTTTGCATTGGACTCCAAATATATAGCCGTAGCTCTGTGTCAGGTGACCACTTGGAATCCTCACTTTGCTGACCAATCCACTTTTTATTTGTGTCAAAGTTCATGATTATTTGTCTGAAACATGTTCCAAAGGCAAAATACCTCATTTCTACTGCTATGAAATCTATACCCTTTCATTCTCGTTGCAAATGTAACAGCCACAAACAGATTTTGTTAATTAATCATGAGATATTATTGTTAAAAATTACTACAAATGCATTCAAATTCACTTGATGATGTGGCTTGGCAAGGTTGTAATCTCATTGCCCAGGGTTGTGATGACCTGGGAAGATCAAGATGAACTTGCCCTTGTTGGTGCAATGACTACGTGACACATGTTTTGGTCAACCAGTCAATTATTTGCTGACTTCTCAAAATTTGCTTTGGGTCACACTGGATTTTTAAAAAGACCATAAAGACAACCCATCTCATTCAGGCTTCAAAGGCGTAATTACAATCTGGAGGAAAATTTACACAATTAATTCTTGGAGAATTTCCCCTTGTTCTGCCATTGGAGACAAGGTTGACTGAAACAGGTTATTGGGACAAGTGAGGTGAAACAAATGTTCGGTATGATTGCTGTTGTTATTATCATTTTTACTACAGTCGCTTACTTTTATTCCTCTTATGCACAGCAGCTCCAGAGCAGTCAGACAATACACCTTCATTACCACAAGAACAGAAATGGTCATCATAGTTATCAAATTAGATCATAGCCTTCATTATTAGTTAGGGGATCACATTTGCGCCCGTGTGTTCACAAACACAGATGTTCATGCTTATTTCATAGAATTTACAGTGCAGAACAAGGCCATTTGGCCAATCGAGTCTGCACTAACCCTTGGAAAGAGCACCCTACTTACGCCTGCTCCTCCACCCTATCCACGTAACCCAGTAACCCCACGTAACCTTTTTGGACACAAAGGACAATTTATCATGGCCAATCCACCGAACCTGCATGTCTTTGGACTGTGGGAGGAAACTGGAGCACCCGGTGGAAACCCACGCAGACACGGGGAGAAGGTGCAGACTCCGCACAGACACTGACCTAAGCCGGGAATCGAAACTGGGACCCTGGAGGTGTGAAGCAGCGGTGCTAATCACTGTGCGACTATGCCGTCCGCACGGTAGCACATCGCTTATTTGGCGGCTCTCCGTTACTTTGTTTATTCTCAAATCATTTATTTTGAATGTTGTGTATTTTTTCTAACTTGCTTATGTTATTGCTAAGCGGTCCCCACGTTATTTATTCCAAAACCTGATTCATTGCGTGAACACACATGTGGACTGTCACTAAATACTACAGAATGGTCTCTGTGTTTCTGATGTTGTCCGGGTTGACGCTCTATAGTCACAATTTTACTTGAAACGGACAAGGGGCTGAAAAGGGCAACTGAGCTGTGCGGGTTTATGTTATTCATTCCTGGGATATCGGCTGGGACAGCATTTATTACCCATCCCCAGTTACCCTTCAACAGACCAGGTAAGGGCAGCAGATTTCCTTCCCTGAAGGACATTGGTGAACCAGGTGGGGGTTTACGACAATCGACAATGGTTTCACGCTCATTATTAAACTTTTAATTCAAGATTTTTTATTGAATTCAAATGTCAGCATCTGCCAGAGTGGCGGGATTCGAAGCCCGGAGCCCAGACCATTGCCCTGGGTTTCTGGATTGTTGATTCTTTAACAATACCACTATTGGAGAGTCCGTAATAAGCGCGGATATCTGTGTGTGTCCACGGGCGGGCGTTAATGTGATCCCTTAACTAATAATACAGGCTAGGATGTTACTTCTTGCTTGTCATGGCTAGTTCTGTTCTTACACTATTGAAGGTGCGGTTCTCAGGCTCCTGTGTGGGAGGGTGTTTTAGGAAAAACAGGGAGCTGGCACTGAGTTCAGTTCTCAGTGTGATCCAGAGAGTATTGTGCGCCTGGGCTGCTGGGATGGTTCCGTTACCCAGTTGTCCGGGGAGTTGTTCTCTCTCTGCTGTTCTTATAGTGTTAAATCTACTTCTTATTTTGGGCTATATTTCATGCAATGTATTGTGTTTGCCATGTCTTTTCCAGTGAGATTATCTTTCAATATCAGTGTTAATGGTGGAATTGGCACGTGTTGGCAACAGATCTTTGAATATTTTTGGTGATGAATTTCCCTGTGAAACACTTTGGCGTGTTCTCTGAACTTGTTCTTGTACAAGAAACCCATTTGTGTGTAGTTGGCCATATCGGACTTCCTGAGATCGGCATGATTTTCATTGAAATCTTATTGCTAAAGCTCGTTGCTACCTTTATTGATACAAAAAATACGATTTCCCTCCTCCCAAATTATTTTGATGTGGAGATGCCGGCGTTGGATTGGGGTGAGCAGAGTATGAAGTCTTACAAAACCACGTTAAAGTCCAACAGATTTGTTTCAAACACTATCTTTCGGAGCACTGCTCCTTCCTCACCTCAGGAAGGAGCAGTTCTCCTTTTGTGAGGAGCCACGCAGAATCCTGCACGGGTTGAAGGATAGAAAGAAATAACATTTATTTACAATAACACATCTATACAACAGCAGCAGCAACTCCCTTGCTGCTCACTCCTCTCTAGCTGGTTCCAAGCTGGCCAGCTTTATTTATGCAGGGAATCTGCTAATGATTTCTCCTCCCCCCCTCACTGGGGAAGCTCATACTCCCAATGGATTGTGGGATTGCCATTAGTCCCCAGCCAGTGGTTAACAGGCAAATTATAACAGTTCCGAAAGCTAGTGTATGAAGCAAATCTGTTGGACTTTAACCTGGGGTTGTAAGACTTCTTACCAAATTATTTTGGGTCTCGAGGGACGTTATGTTATGGCCACAGGTTCGCCTCACCAATCAACAGTAGTTTCTGTCAATGTTTATGCACCATTTGGGGGCAATGCAGATATTTCTAACTGTCAGGGAGGCGGGGAATGAAGAACGTAAACTTTGAACCTGTCAAATCCCCGGGAGCAACTCCCCGGGACCTTGGATTCATATCTCACTATATTAACCCCCAACCATCTGGCCTGGACTTGCGAAATCCTACCAACTGTATTGGCGTAAGACAATTCACACCTATTTCACCTGTGATTATGCGTCTCTCCAGTTGCTCCATCTGGACCTGTAAAGACTTAATGACCTGCAAAGATTCATATTCAAAGTATCATCTTGCATCATTAGCTTTGTCTCTATATGTGGTTCTGTAACCCATCTCTTCATTCACCTGATGAAGGAGCTACGCTCTGAGACTTAATGATTCCAAATAAACCTGTTAAACTTTAACCTGGTGTTATAAGACTTCCTACAAATAAATGGTGGCTACAGGAAGGAGAGGTGCAAAACACGGAGACTGGATTCATTGGTAAAAATGAGTGGAAGCTTAAGAGTCATTTGGAAAACCTGGACTGGAATATGTGTAGCAAATCATTGATAGCAATCATTGTTGTGAAAGAAGATCATAAAGTGTGTGCTTGTGAGTGGAATTTGGAAACTTCCATCTGAAATATATCAGGGGGGGAGGGGTGGATCCTGGGGAGAAATCTGCAGACTTAAGTACTGAGCAGAGAGTGTATTTCACCACCGCCAATTTGTGTGATTAAAGGCACTTTCAGTGACTAAAATCATTGCGTTTTGAACATGCATTCTAATCTGTGTTAATCATAAAATCTGGGTGCAATTATTAAGATGTGGGGGAGTTTGAGAGAATATTGTAGCTAATCCAAAATTTCACATTTAAGAAAAGTTTGTTTTTAAGTTGTTAAAACTAATTAGCAACCTTGTGACTGTTCCTCCATGTTTTCTCATCCAGAGGTTTTTTTGTCTTTGGAGACAGGGGTCCTCTCTGGGACATTGCTGACCTATTAGAACACCAACAGGAGACTGAACACAGGTTGGGTGACCGCAATGCAGAAGAACTTTGCTCCGTTTGCAAGCATGACCCCAGCCATCTGGTCGCTTGCCATTTCAACTCACTATCCTGTTCCCTCCCATGCCCACTTGTCTGTCCTTGGCCTGCTGAAATACTCCATTGATGCCCAGTTCAATCGAGAGGAAGAGCACCTCATCTACAGTTTAGGCACCTTACAACCTTCTAGACTCAACCCCGGGTTCAGCAACTTTAGATATTTGAAGTTCCCCTCCATCTTCAACCACTCCTCCCCCTATCTGTTTGTTCATTATCAGCTCGCTGGCCTGTCCCAACACAAGCCCACCCCATCCCCCACATTGCCACTTGCCCCAGGTTGTTCAGCTCCTCCTATTAACACATTCTGCCATCTCACACTTTGCCCCTCTTAACACTCTCCATCCCACAATGGCAACATAAACATCCTCCTTTGTAGGAGAATTCCGCATCTTTGGGGAGGCCCAACACCGGAGTGGTTGGCGCCACTCCGCTACGCTGGGACCCCCCGCCCCACCGGGAAGGGGAGAATTTCACTCATTAAGTCTGTTTCCCTCACAGGTGCTGGCTGACATGCTGTGTTTACCACTTCATTTTACATCGCTGATCGCCAGACAAATACTGGATTTTTAGAATGCTTCCAGCGCAGAAGGAGACCATTCGATCCATCGAGTCTGCGCCGACCCTCTGAAGGAACACATACCGATGCGCACTTGCCCACACTATCGCCACCTAACCTGAACATCTTTGGATGCTAAGTGGCAATTTAGCATGGCCAGACACAGGGAGAATATGCAAACTCCACACACAGTCATCCACAGCCGGAATTGAACTCGGATCCCTGGCGCTGTGAGGCAGCAGTGCTAATCACAGTACCACTGTGTCCGCATGTCCATCTGATCTCTCTCTATAAACCTGGCAGAGTACTATCAGTGAAAATGAACACTTAATTTATTAAAATGCCTTCCCATTGTTATGATTGAAACCTTTTTCCTTTTATCTATTAATTACTTCCTCCATTTGAAGGGGATAGCTCTCCTAGGATCGGTGATCAGTTGCTTCAGAGCAGCAGACCAACTGGTGGGTTGGCTCTCCCTAATGTGTTGGTTTATGTCTGTAAATATCCATCAAATAACCAATTGGCTTCATGCATGGTGCGGGCGTCATGTGGTGTCAATTACAGGCGCAATCCTGCCATTCACTATCTCCCTCTGTTCTAGTTTGTTCCTCTTTCCCTCTGACATCCTCCCGCTGTACTTTAATTCCATAGTCCTTCCAATTTTAATTGAAAGGCTCTTCTATCTTAGAACCAATTTCTGGTAATCTTCAATTTCCTCCACCTTTTCTAGATTTGACGTTATCTCTGTGGGGCAGGCAGGGATTACAATGGTTTGAGGATTTACATAAGATGATCAATTTTACCAATTGTGACCGCCTGTCTCCCAAATTCATTTTGCAACACCCTCATCTTTCCGTTATTTGCAAATGAAATGTTTTAAATCGATCCAGTTTCAGATTTTGTCATCTATTCCATCTATTGTAGCATTGGACACTTTGCTACAATTTCCCCCCAAGAATAAATGACTTCTGTATCAATTTCTGACCATTTAATGCCCCAGAATTGCTCGATCCACGTTTGGATAAGACAAAACCTGATTGGGAACGTCAACTGGGGATGTATTTTAGGTTATCGGCTGGAGAGGGCTCTGGCACGTGTGGACTCAACAGCTTCCTGTGCCAGACTTAGATCGATATAGTTGAAGGTCTTACATCGAATTAATCTTTGTAAATCGAGGCTGTTAAAGATTTACCCAGAGATATGACGGCTGTGCTCGCTCTCCACTCGATCTGACCTGCATGTTTTGGTATTTTCTTTAGTTTCTTGATTTTGGCTCATCGTCATTTGCTACTTTATTCAGATGTGTTTCAAATTAGTTTAGTGCCGTGAGCAGTTTTGCTTATTTTCAGACTCGCCATTAAGGAAATAATTTTACAAGGTGGTCGGTAAGATATGTTAGCCTTTAACTCCGTGTTTGCTTCCTGGAAGGATATTGCTTGATTGGAAGTTCCCTACACTGAGTAAAATTAAATATTTGCCACCTAATACTTGCACGGGCTGGACTTTATGGGACTGGATGGCAATTTTCTGAAATAATACTGATGTTTTCTCCACATTATTTCACCAATAGCGTTTCAAAAACTCCAAAGAATATTATGGAGTTCCCCTGACAGATAACATTTTGTTGAATTTGGCTAGGATGAGCACAAGAGTCTGCATTTCAGGTGTTATTCAATGGACTTCTTCGGCACTTTTAATCAACATAAAAACAAGGTTTATTCTAAGAATTTAGTTAACATTTGTATAAATAAACACAGCAAGAATCTTTATCAATTATATCATAAAGGCACAAACATAAACATAGAGGCTGGTTTAGCACAGTGGGCTAAATAGCTGACTTGTAAAGCTGAGCAAGGCCAGCAGCGTGGGTTCAATTCCCGTACCAGCCTCCCCAAACAGGCTCCAGAATGTGGCGACCAGGGGCTTTTCAGAGTAACTTCATTTGAAGCCTACTTGTGACAATAAGCAATTTTCCTTTCATTTCATTTCAAAGACCCTACACCGCTGCAGAAATATATGTAAAAGCCTGAATGAGTTCCGCCTTAACTGTTCCAATTCAATAACAAAATCCAAGTAAAACCTGAAAGTCCTTTGCAAAGGCGTGGGCCAGTCCACAGCATTTTCACTGGTATAAGACTGTTTTTATTGATACTCGGGTCCCCTTTTCAAACAGCTGATTTGAATTCCTTCCAGAAAACAATTGTCTCTTTTAAATTACCAAACAAGATAGAGTAAGACACTTATTTTAATCTGTGCAGTTCAAACCAGTCCAAAACCCAAAGCGAAAGTAAAAACTCACATAGCCATAACCCAGCTCCATCCACACAAATTACATCACCGAAGCCATGTGACAAGACAAAAAACTTTCTTACAGGCTCACTCCCATGACAATAGTAAACCTTCTGTTTTCCTTCTTCTATTTTCTCTTTCTCTTTGTATGTCTGTATAATCTAATTTGAGATGATGGGCGGCAGCGTTGTTCATTTTCATTTGTTACACGGCAATCATATTTTTCAACAGGGCAACAGTTTAAAAAATAACAAAAATGAATCATTCTGTTCTACAGGTATTGCAACAGCTCCATTAACCCGCTTGAGCTAAATCGTTGATGGCCTCTGCAGCAATTCTTGCATATAGGCTTGATAAAGTTTTGAACGATGTAAATAAGATAAAATGAAAGAAGTGGGGGTGTTCACAGATGATTGCACAATGTTCAGCACCAGTCGCGCGACTCTTCTGATACTCCTGTCCAACTCCAGCAAGAAGTGGACCATATCCAGGCTTGGGCTGATGAGTAGCCAGTCAAAAGAGCGAGGCAATCACCATTTCCAATAAGAGACAATCTAAACATTTACCCCTTGATATTCGATAGCATTAACTTTGCTGAATCCCCCTCAATTAATACATAGAACCAGAATCTGAACTGGACTAGACATATAAATACTGTGGCTACAAGAGCAGGCAAGCAGCTGAGAATCCTGTGCATAGCTCACCTCCTGCCTCCCCAAAGCCTGTCCAACATCGACAAGGCACAACTCAGCAGAGTGATGTAATAATTCCCACTTACCTGGATGCTTGCAGCTCCAACTGCACTGCAGCAGTCCGACATCATCCAGGGCAAAGCAGCCTTTTCACAAACATTCAGTCATTGACTGACATTGGCAACAGTTCGTACCATCCAAAAGATGCACCGCAGCAATTCACCAGGGCTCCTTAGACAGCACCTTCCAAACCAAGACTGCTGCCATGAATGAGGACAATGGGAGCAGTCACATAGGAAAACCACAAACTGGAAGTTTTCCTTCATGCACAATGACTACTTGGAAATCTATTCATCAATCTTTCATTGGAGCTGATCAAAATCCTGGGCGTATCTCCTCCACAACACTGTGGGTGTGCCTACACCACAGGGACTGCAGCATTTGAAGAAGGTATCTCACCACCACCACCTTCTGAATGGCAATTAGGGATGGGTAATAGATGCTGGGCGAGCCAGCGACACCCACATTCCACAAACGAATCAAACAGGCACAAGACAGCAAATGCAATATTTACTCAGCAAGCCAATTCTATTTAATCAACATCAATTTATTATCATAGGACACCTTTAAGATAATAAAATCTCCCAAAGTGCGATATTGGAACATTATAAACCAAAATATGACATGGAGCTACATGAGGAGATATTGAGACAAATGAACAGGAATTTTGGTTTTACGGAGTGTCAAAAGGTGCTTTATAAAATGAGAGCTTGAGTTGTCTGGCACAGTATACCAGCGTAGGTCGGGGGTTGGTTAGCTAACAGGAAGTGGGGCGAAGGGATGAATGGTCATTTTCAATTGGGCAATTGTAACTAGCAGAGTGCCAGAGGGATCAGTGCTGAGGAATCAAGTACTTACAATCTATATTAATGACTTGGACAAAGGGCTCAAAGGTATGGGAGCTAATTGGATGATAAGTAAGCAACAGCAGAAAACATAAAAGATATTTTGAGCAGAGGAAGGTGGCTCACATTAATCTACATGTGAAGGCTGTGCTTTGAGATGATGTTGATGAGGGGTAGCATGTAGATAAGAAATTGGAAGAAGCCAAGGATCCATCATTGGAGATTGCAGAGGTAATGGTGAGTGAACAGGAGGACATTGCACCTGGCTCTAATTAGGGAGAGGCAAATGGAAACAGGTAAGAACAGTCGCCCCCAGCTGGATGACGCAGGGAGAGGTGTTGGAGGAGGATGGTGAGGTCACTTTTATGAAAGATTGGAGACAGCTCAAGAAAGAGAACAAGGAAAAGTTTACAGTTCAGACACTGTGGTAGGGATTCTCCCCGACCCGGCGGGACGGAGGGGCATGAACCACTCTGGCATCGGGCCGCCCCAAAGGTGCGGAGTATTTCTTTGGTGCCGAAGGGCATCCGCAGGCCGGCGGGATTTGGCGCATGCGCGGGAGCGCCATGCATGCTGGCATCATCCCTGCGCATGCGCAGAGGGCTTTGTTTCCGCACCGAGAATGGCAGACCGGTACAGCCACCGGTGCAGAAGGATAGAGTGCCCCCACGGCACAGGCACGCACGCAGATCGGTGGGCCCCGAACGCTGGCCTAGCCTTTGTGGGGGCACCTCCCGGGGCCAGATCCCCCCGTGCCCCCCCCAAGAACCCCGGAGGTCGCCGGCGCCACCAGGTCCTGACGGTAAAGACCTACTCCAATTTATGCTGGCATTACTGGCAACAGACGGGCGGTACTTCGGCCCATCGCGGGGTGGAGAATTCGGGCAGCCGTGGCGCCCATTGAGTCGCACCGGACCCTGCCATTCTCTGAGGCGGGCAGCTCGACTCACGCCGGACCGCTTTTTGGGGGGCCAGAGAATTAGGAGGACGGCGGGGGCGGGATTCATGCCGACCCCCGGCGATTCTCCAATCCAGCGTGGTGGGTTGGAGAATCCCGCCCATAAAATGTCAGCTGTGACTTTGAAGACATGCTTTGGTCCTGTGTTATGGGGTTGATATTAGATTGAAGGACACAACAGAGAATAGAATATTTATTCAGTCAACAGAATTTATTGAATCAGAGTCGATGCAAACAACATGAATTGATTCTGACTAAAGTGTAGCAAAATTTCCAGATTAAAGTTCGATATTTTCCCAGCAAAATGCAAAAAGTGTTGGAAAGGTATATAATACAGAAGTATTATTTCAATATCAAAACGCAATAAGTGGAGGATAAGCACAGAATACAAAAATTGTATTTCTATTGTCATGTGAGAGTACCTTTAAGAAAAGTATGTTTAAGAAATGTACCTTTAAGAAATGAGGCTGCCCATATTACTGAAGTGATGCCAGAGTGAGGGTGGAGCTGGGTTTTTAGCTCAGCCATTTTGCAGTGTTTTCGTTTCAGTTTTGAGAAAAAGAGCTTGGGTGTGTCTGTGTTTGCAGTGAGCTGGATCTGCTGTGATCTCTGCCATGAAAGACTACCTCCGAATCATTTGGGTGATTTAAACTCATAATAGTAATGTCTTTAACCTGATGTGTTTCTGTTTAAAGGTGTTAAGTCTTTTGGAGGTTTGAAGGAACATTTTGAGGGTTTATTTAGTGTTGTATTATTTTCGGGGTTATCTTTGAAGTAAGGGGTGTTAAGGGATCCAATGTTTATTTAGAAAGGTTAAGTTGAATTCATGGAATAAACATTATTTTGCGTTTAAAAACCCACGTGTCCATAATTGTAATACCACATCTGGAGACCAATTTGTGTGCTTCAAAAGCAACAATACATTAAAGGGAGAGGTTGATTGAATTCCATGATACATTTTGGGGTTCTGAAAACGCCGCTCCCATAACAATTGGGGGCTCGAGGGGGATAAAAGTCTATCTATTGGATTGGCTTTTGTGAACTTAAAGACAGTGAAGGATTGTTGCTTTTCCAGTGTGGTATTAGTTTTAGTTTAGAGCAGGGATGGGCAAACTTTTCCGTGCAAGGTCCACATTCAGAAATTCACAATTTTTAAGGGCCGCATAGTATATTAATTAATAGTCCCGGTTGTAACCAATTAGCATGCGGCATATACCTCAGCGCTTCCCCCGGCGGCATCCTGCCTTTAGCCCTCTTTTTCTCTACTATTCAAAAATGGCGCTTCACCCGGTTATGATTCTGGGCGCCTCATATAGAACATAGAACAGTACAGCACAGAACAGGCCCTTCGGCCCTCGATGTTGTGCCGATCAATGATCACCCTACTCAAGTCAACGTATCCACCCTATACCAGTAACCCAACAGCCCCCCCCCCCCATTAACCTTATTAAAAAAAAAAAAAAATTTTAATTAAAAATTTTTTTTTTTTTTTTAATGACTTGATCTTGGTGGGCCGCATAAAGACCTTTGGCGGGCCGCATGCGGCCCACGGGCCATAGTTTGCGCACCCCTGGTTTAGAGTGTTGTGAACAATGGCTCTTTCAGAGGCTCAGAAGTTTTTGGGGGTGGAGAATGTCACACGCAGTACCTTACGGATAGAGATGAAAAGCAGACTGTTAGATTTGGCAAAACATTGCAGTTAACATTACCTGACAAAATGCGAAACGGTGAGGTAATTATGGTGGTGGTTAAGCATTTAAAGTTGCATGAGATAGAGTCTAACTCATTGGAAATGGCAAAAATTCAGTTGCAAATTAAACAAATGGAACATGAGAAAGAATTAAAGCGGCTTGAATATGAAGGGGCGAGAGAGAGAGGAAAAAGAAAGAGAGAGAGAGAAAAAAGAAAGAGAGAGAGAGGAAAAAGAAATAGAGAGAGAGAGAGGAAAAAGAAAAGGACAGGGAAGAAAGGAGAAAAAAAAGAGTAGCCCTAGCAAAAGAAAAAGAAAGGGTCATACAGATCAGGGAAAAAGATACAGAGAGGGAGTTTGAACTTCAGAAAATGGCCAAGAAACAGGAAAGTCAATTAAAATTGGCAGACATAAAGGGAAACGTACAGTTGGATGATAATGATGAGGATAGTGAGAAAGAGGGTCATAGTCGAAGGCTTGGTGGGAATCTATTTAAATATGTCCAAGCATTGCCAAAGTTTGACGGGAAGGAAGTGGAAGCCTTTTTCATTTCATTTGAGAAGGTAGCTAAACAAATGAAATGGCCACAGGACATGTGGGTGTTACTGATTCAAACAAAGCTGGTAGGTAGAGCTTGTGAAATGTTTGCATCACTACCGGAGGAGGTATCTGGAACGTATGAGGAGGTGAAGAAATCCATCTTAAGTGCATATGAGCTAGTGCCTGAAGCTTACAGACAAAGGTTTAGAAATTTAAGGAAAGAATTTGGTCAAACATACATGGAGTTTGAAAGGCTCAAACAGATCAATTTTGATAGGTGGATATGGGCTTTGAAAATACACCAAACGTATGAAGCTCTCAGAGAAATTTTACTTTTGGAGGAGTTTAAAAATTCAATTCCTGATGTAGTGAGAACTCATGTGGAATAACACATGTGGAATAGCAGCAGAAATGGCAGATGATTATGAATTAGTTCATAAATCAAAGATTGGTTTCCGACATCAGTTTCAGCCGGTGAGGGATAGAAACTGGGGACATGAGAAATACTCAAGTGGTAAAGGTAAAGATGATCTGATGGGAGACAATAAAGAGAGTGTACCTCAGATTAAAAAAGAAATCCAGGAGGGTGGAAAAGAAATGAAAAGTTTCAAATGTTTTCACTGTAATAAACTAGGCCATGTAAAGTCACAGTGTTGGTGGTTGAAGAAAAGCATTGGGAAAGCTGATGTGGTAAAACAGGATAAGACAGTGGGATTTGTTGGAGTGGTAAAGGAAAGCCAAAGAGAGGTGAAGGAGGGACAAACGATTGTAGAGCCTGATCAAGAGGTGATTGATAAGAAGGTGCCAGATGTCTTTAAAGAATTTACTTGTGTGGGTAAAGTTTACTCATGTGTATCAGGAGGAGCAGGTAAAGAAGTCACAATTTTAAGACATACAGGGGCTAGTCAATCTTTAATGGTAAGAGATGAGAAATTATGTAGTTTGGGAAGAATGTTGCCAGAAAAGGTGGTGATATGTGGAATTCAGGATGAGAAGAGTAGCGTTCCATTATATAAGGTAAGGTTGGAAAGTCCAGTGAAGAGTGGTGAAGTGGTAGTATGAGTAATAGATAAACTATCTTGTCCAGGAATACAGTTTCTCCTGGGTAATGATATAGCTGGATCGCAGGTGGGAGTGATGCCTACTGTGGTTGATAAGCCAGTGGAAAATCAGACAACTGAAGTGTTGAAGGACAAATATCCTGGAATTTTTCCGGATTGTATAGTAACCCGGTCGCAAAGCCACAGGTTAAGACAAGAGGAGAAATCAAAGAGTGAAGATGAAGTTGAAGTGCAATTATCATTACTTGTGTGGGTAAAGTTAACTCATGTGTATCAGGAGGAGCAGGTAAAGAAGTCACAATTTTAAGAGATACAGGGGCTAGTCAATCTTTAATGGTAAGAGATGAGAATGATTATCAAACAAGTAATTATTTTGGATCAGATGGTTGAAAAAGAACAAGAACAGGTGGAGGATGAGGCAGATATTTTTAGTTCAGGAAAATTGGTACAGTTACAACAGAAAGATGTAGAAATAAAACGGATATATCAGAAAGCATATACGGAAGAGGAATCTGAGAGTATACCAGAGTGTTATTACCGTAAAAGTGATGTCTTGATGAGAAAATGGAGACCTGTACATATGCAGGCAGATGAAAAGTGGGCAGAAGTTTATCAAGTAGTATTGCAGGTAGGGTATAGAAAGGAGGTGTTGCGAGTTGTACATGAGGTACCAGTGGGAGGTCATTTGGGAACCAGGAAAACTCAAGCTAAAATCCAGAAACATTTTTATTGGCCTGGACTACATAAAGATGTAGGTAAATTTTGTCAATCGTGTCACACATGTCAAGTGATAGGGAAACCTCAAGCAGTGATAAAACCTGCGCTCTTAATACCCATTCCAGCATTTGAGGAACCTTTTACGAGGATCCTAATTGATTGTGTAGGACCGCTTCCTAAAACAAAAAGTGGGAATCAATATCTTTTGACTATAATGGATGTGTCTACTAGGTTTCCAGAGGCCATTCCAGTACGTAATATTACAGCTAAACGGATTGTGGAGGAGTTACTTAAATTCTTTACAAGATATGGACTACCCACAGAAATTCAATCGGATCAAGGATCGAATTTTACTTCAAAGTTATTCAAAGATGTTATGGACAGCTTAGGAATAAACAAATTAAATCAACTGCGTATCATCCAGAATCGCAGGGAGTGTTAGAAAGTTGGCATCAGACATTAAAGACAATGTTGAGGGCGTATTGTCAAGATTATCCAGAGGATTGGGATAAAGGAATTCCATTCGCATTGTTTACAATTAGGGATGCATCTAATGAATCTACCAAATTTAGTCGTTTTGAACTAATTTTTGGTTATGAGGTAAGAGAACCACTTAAATTGATTAAGGAAAAATTGGTGGGTGAGAAATCGGAAATTACACTATTGGATGACGTGTCAAATTTTAGGGAACGATTAAATAGAGCAGGGGAATTGGCTAGAAAATATTTGAAAGTTGCACAAAATGTGATGAAACGGGTAGCGGACGAGAAATCCAAAGTTAGTAGTTTTGTCAGTGGGGATAAAGTTTTAGTGTTGTTACTAGTGGTAGGTGAGCCTTTAAAAGCTAGGTTTTGTGGACCGTATCAGATTGAAAGGAAATGAAGTGAGGTGAATTATGTGGTAAAAACACCAGATAGAAGGAAGACTCACCAAGTGTGTCATATGAATATGCTTAAAAGGTACTTTGAAAGGGAAGGAGAGAAAAAGGAAGTTTTAATGATTCTAACTCAAAGTGACGAACCATATCCAGATGACTGTGAATTTGACGTACCTGAAATTAAATTGTAAAATGAGGATGTTCTTAAAAATTGGGATGAATTGTTAAGTTACCTTCCGAGGAAAAATGAACTGATCTGAAAGAGTTATTGATATCACATGGGCGAGTTTGTAGAGATAAATTGGGAAGTACTAAAATGGCTATACATGATGTAGATGTGGGAAATGCTGTTCATATCAAACAACATCCATATTGACTTAATCCTTTAAAATTGGCACAGGTTAACAGAGAGATTGAGCTGAAAAATGTCATAATTGAAGTGTGTTGCAGCCAATGGAGCTCACCCATAGTGATGGTACCTAAACCAGATGGTACCCAACGGTTGTGTGTGGACTATCGAAAGGTGAATGAAGTTACAAGAACGGACTCTTACCCTATCCCACGTTTGAAGGATTGCATTGAGAAAGTGGGACAATCCACTTTTATTTCAAAATTGGATTTACTGAAAGGTTAC